>NC_083657.1:1388689-1698689 GCF_963576545.1 Limanda limanda
GAGTAACTTCTCATTCAGCTCCTGGTATGAGGGTTTCAAGCCCGTTGGCTCGATGAAAGATAATTGTGGTGTTGTAGATTTGGAGAAGGAAGGAAAATGGAGGTTATTTTCCTGTGAAGAAAGAAAACCATTTGTCTGCCACAGCGTCCCAAGTGAGAATCATTTTTTTTATTTTTGAGTTGCTTATTTTTTATTTGTACGTTTTCTGACACGCCTGATCAAACTGTCTTGTAGGCAACATGCAGCCCAGAGACCAGAGGTTCCTCACTCTGTGTTTTAAACTAAAAATCTGAGTAGAACGATCTCCACAGGAATAAATGTAGGTTTCCCAAAACTATACACCACATCAAACGTGTGTTTTGTTTCTCTCCTCATCCTTTGTCTAAGGACCAGTGAAGACGTTGGTGAAGACGTTGGTGAAGGTGAAGGTGAATGTAGACGGCTCCTCTGTGGACCTGAATGACCCTGCGGTGAAAAAACAGATTCTGAAACAGGCAAGTCTCCAAAATCCATAGTGAAACATTAACTCATTCATAGACCCTGGACAGATGTATTACAGAGTTTGACATCAATAAATAACCAATGGAAAGAAGAGTTATAATCATGTTGACTCCTTTCATTATTTTGACAGATTATTCTTCCAGGTATTTTTAAATCTAGATCTGCAGTTTTTTATTTGAGACCAGGAAACATAAATATGGTATTTGGCATGATTGCTATGTGACGATCACAAAATAAAAAACGTCCAGCAGACAAATATCTTAGTAGCTGAGCAGTTACAGCTCCTGCCACGAAAGAGCAGTGTCCATGTAAATATCATCTTTACAATAAAGACCAAAAATGACTCAAAACAAAATGTAACTTTGGGACCTGATGATGTTTATGTGTCCAGAGCTGCAGGATTCAGACAAACAACATTTCTTATTCAAAATACTCTCCTTCTAATTATTATTATTATTGTTATTATTATTATTATTATTATTATTAGTAGTAGTAGTAGTAGTAGTAGTAGTAGTAGTAGTAGTAGTAGTAGTAGTAGTAGTAGTATATGAATTAATACTGCTGTCACTAATAACATCTTTCTATGAATAATTATAACTCTTGTTTGTCTCTCTTTATTTTCTGTCCCCCTCTCCTCCTTTCTCTTTCTCTTCTCTTCCCTCTTTTACACCCCCCCCCCCCCCTCTCCTTCTTGCCCACCTTGAGTCTGGCTCTAGAGGTTTCTTCCAGTTAATGAGGGAGTTTTTTCTCCACAGTCTCCAAAGTGCTGCTCATTGTGGGAACGGTTGGGTTTCTCTCTACATTTTAAAATCTTGACTTTCTCTGTAAAGTCTTTGATATAATTTATGTTATGATATATAAGCTATATAAATAGAATTGAATGGACTAAAAACACATAACTCTTTGTCTGAGAGAGCAAAGGAATCTGTTCAAAGTATTTCAAATAGTCTCCATTTCTGTTTTTCAGTTCCAGGACAGAATGAAGGAGAATGGACTGAGTGGCGTCACCTTGAAGTGGAAAGAACAGGCTGATGGGAACGTTTTCCACAAGGAGGAGAAAGTTTCCGACAAGAGAAAGAAAAAAACTGAGCTTTAAAAATTTGAATTTAACTTTCAATGCATGCGCTTGTGTTTCATGTCTGCACGTGTACACACCTCTATCACTGTACGCAGTTAAACCATACCAATTAATGATGTTTTAGAAAAAATAGCCTTTTTGTGCTTATATGCTTAAACTGTGCGTCTGTTTATAAAGAGCATCAGGAACTGAATGCAGCCAGGGAAGATTGTCTAATTAACACCAGACACAGGGAGAGTCTCCATCGGAAGGAAAATGTAATTAGTTGCTAGGCAGGTTTTTTTTAACAGCTGATTATTTCTTACACTAAAGGAATTACAAAGACCCACAGCAAAGGTCAAGGGTCAAGCCCATGCAAAACAGATCTCTGGTTGCAACTGTACGCTTTCACCAGACAGCACCATATATCCAGCATAAAATGTATTAATGTATGCGCCTTTACTGGAATAATTGTTTTTTGAACCTATATTAAGTGTTTGGAAATGTAATCATCAAAAAAATGCAGATAGAAATCGAATGATTCTTATAACAAATTAATGAATGCATCAATAAATCTATGTATATGCAACATAAATGAATGACTTATGTTCTTTTTGACATGAAATACCTTGAGCAGCTCACATTGTAGCTTTGTTAAATATATGTATTGAAATAGTGACCAGCAGAGGTCGCTACGTGTAACCAAATTCCACATATCTCCAAAAAATGACCAGCTAATTATAACTTCTAATGGACCTTTTCCTTCCTGGTGAACTGTGACATTAGGTCTATAGTGGACAAATCAATTTGCCACAGCAGTATTGATTATCATATTTGCACGGGCAGGCTTTTAAGTCTATTTATGTAATCATTAATATCAAAATGATCATGTGTGTGTTTCCTGGAGGAGTCCTCCTTCCTCTTCCTGCTGCCGCGGCTGCTCTGCTGCAGCCTGTAGGTTTTCCGAGCCTGGGCTCTCTCCTTCCCCAGGACCTCCGTGTCATCCAGAATCTCCAGACCTGGGATCTGACTGATGGCGTTCTGTCTGAAGAGGAACAAAATGAAGACAAATGAGAAACACAACTCAGAGGACATTGTATGCAGGTTGACCTTATGTATATAGCTGCAGTTGTGGGATGTAATGAAGTACATTTACTACATTAAAGTTAAAAAAATATTATGAAGTTTAACTTTAAAGGGACTCTGACCTTTGTTGCATTTTTTACACTTTTTGTGGATAAGGTTAAATTGGTATTAATAAGGTAATGACACTCTAAAATGCAAGACAGACCCACCAGGAGTTAAAGCAAACAATTATTTCACTCTCGTAATATTTAGTGAAAACTTCAACCAATAAAATTCTTCGGACCGAAGGACCTTATTGGCCGACAGACCTGTCTGTTTGCTGCATGGAAACAGACAGGAAGCCCGTCTGCTTCTTGTGGCCCATTCGGGCCCGCGTCATCAAGGCGCGTCCTCAACTAGAGGGTTTGTTTTGATTCCACGGCAGACAGTAGCGAGTAGCGACCGTAGCGACTGACGATGGCAGACCAAAGTGGTCCACGGCGTACTGAAACAGCCGCTCCCAGGGGGAAAAACAAAAGTTTAAAACACCGCGGATGGGAACGAGGGGGTGGGGCATTGGAGGAAGGCGGGATGATTTGAATGTGCTGTAATTCTCAAATGCAACAAAGGTAAGAGTCCCTTTAATTAAGTAGATATATTTTCTGGAAATTTTCAATTTGTCTCCACTTCATATATCAGCAAATATCTGACTGTCTACACCACTACATTTTTAACAAAGCCTTGCATTACATGTAGTCCACAGTCATTGTCCACTGCCGCCACTTAGGATTCAGGTTCAGGCCCTTTGCAGATCTGCAGCTCCACAGAGAGAGAGACGAGCTTCATGACACCACACCGGGCTCGGGTGTGTCACAGCAGCAGAGGGAGGAACACCAGGAGAGGGAGGAACACCGGGCTCGGGTGTGTCACAGCAGCAGAGGGAGGAACACCAGGAGAGGGAGGAACACCGGGCTCGGGTGTGTCACAGCAGCAGAGGGAGGAACACCAGGAGAGGGAGGAACACCAGGAGAGGGTGTGTCACAGCAGCAGAGGGAGGAACACCAGGAGAGGGAGGAACACCGGGAGAGGGTGTGTCACAGCAGCAGAGGGAGGAACCCTCCACGCTCCAGGAAGATTAGCTGAGCACCTGTTAGTGAGTGTGAGTCACAGCACAGAGCAGGAAGTCAAGCACCACGGCCAACATGCAGAGTAAGTTCCACTTCTCTCTCTCTCTCTCTCTCGTTTGTTGTTGTTTGTTCTTCTCTTCTGGACTTTAGAGATCTCAGAGTTTTACGTTGGGTTGGTTCCAGAAGTTAGAAAAGTCACAAACTTCTTTGTTTACTTTGTGAAATGAGGTAAACACACGGATCCTCGAAGGAACTTTCACACAATCAGGAAAAGTTCCAGCCGAGAGGATTTGTTTGTTTGGTTTCTGATCAATAACTGATACTCTGGTACATGTCCTGTTATGAATGACTATACATAACTATCAGAATATATAGGATTACATTTAATAACTAGAATAATCCTACATGTGATTATTTTGCTCGTAGAGTGGAAGTGAAAAAAGGAGGTGGTGTGAAAACCTTCATCAATCATTTGTTATTTAACATAAAACTGAATTAAAGAAAGTGAAACATTAATAAGAATAAGCACAGAGTGGGGGGGTAAACAAACAAACAGATGAAAACATAACCTCCTCGGCGAAAGTTACAAAAACGCTCATGTCTTTATGAATATCGATTCTGTTACGTCCACATCACACAGAAGACATTGGAAGGATTTAAACAAACTAAAAACAATAACAGTATTTTTATCTGTGGATTCACAGCTCAGCTCGTGTTTTCTTTTAAACCTGCAGCCGAGAGGCAGCAGGTCCTGAGTTTCCACATTCCTCTCATTGTTCCTCACACGCTGGACGCCGTGACGTCTTTAAAGACACTTCCTGTCTGAGACAAACGTCTTCATGTCCTCTGGAGGACAAGGTTCGACAAACTGAGGCTGAGACGCGTCGGGGAAAAATAAGTTTTCTCTCGTTTCTCGTCTGAATCTGAGGATTTTTCTGCTTCTTCTCGATCACAAACGTCTTGTAACGAGTCGTGTTTGTGATGTTTGTTCGTTCGTCTTTAAATCTCCTCCCTGAATATTAACACAAGGCGTTGAATCAACCGCTCTTCTTCATCAACACAGATCTTTAACAAAATAAAACTCTAAGATGTTCACCCACCAATGCCCAGTATATGGTTAAGAATAAATAATCCTTTATGGAATTGGGTGAAAGATTCAAAAGAGGAACAACTGCTCAAACTTTCTTGTCTCTCTGCTCCTCAGGTAGAAACTTAATCACTTCCCGATACGTTTGAAATGATTAACAAGTCGTCATGAAGCACAGATTTCAGGTCATGACACAAAAATAATCTCATTTCACACATTGTTCCCTCTCGTCTTTCTCTGAGACTCTTTATGACCTCATTCCCGAGCCAATAAAGGAGCAGAGACAGATTAAAACCGAACTTTGACCCTGACAGAATGAATTCAACCCAGTGTAAAGCCACGTTTCTTCAAACGATTCTATGATCGATCAGCCCTGTGTGGAGTTAGAGAACATTGTGTCTCTGTTGTGGTTCAGCTCGTAAAGTCATTAATTAACGTACATTGACGTACGTTCAGATTGAAGAAGTCACTTTTAGTCTAATTTAAATGTTCAGAGACGACTTGAAATCCGTTCTCAGGCAGTTTCACAGCAATTTACAGTTTCACTCACGTCTCTCTGCTTCAGATGAAGGTGGTAACGATCCATTTAAAGTACTTTGTTTGTTCCCAGAGAACCAGTTCAAGGTTCAAAAAATTCAAAAAATTCATCCACACACGAAGGAGGTCAAATAAAATACTATACTATACTGAAAAATACAAATATATTCCATTTTAAAAAAGGCCAACTGAAGATTAAAGTGCAAACAATGGATCTGTGTGTATTTTGTTTGCAGATCCAAATTAAATTGTTGATCCTTGGCGTTGTTAATCACTCTCTGTATTTACCTTCTATTCTAGATATGAAGTAATTTTCTAATGTAACTGTGAATAATCTCGTCTCTGTCCCCCCCCTCCCATAAAATATATTATAAAACTCATAAAATATATTAAAAAACTCTCACAGTTTTAGTTTTATACAAAATAAGAACACATAATAAAAAGAAAAGGAGTTGAACATTTAAAGAAATAACACAGAATGCAAACAGTAAGTCTTCGTCCTTCGACATGAATAATGTTTTTTTTTGCTTATCATACAACAATGTTAATGCTGTGTCCTGCAGGCATCAGCTCCCCGGGGGGCAGCGTCCTGTCCGAGGACCAGTTCAGCTGCTCCATCTGCCTGGAGGTGTTCGTGGAGCCCGTGTCCACGCCGTGCGGACACAGCTTCTGTAAGGCCTGCCTCACGGGCTACTGGAACCACAGCAAGAAGCTCTCCTGCCCCATGTGCAAGAAGAGCTACTCCAAGAAGCCCGAGATGAGCGTCAACAGGGTCCTGGCCGAGATCTCCTCCCAGTTCCAGGGCCTGATGATGGCCGGGGGGGCCACCATGGACGGGGGGGGGGCGTCCTCCCGGGGGTCCACGCTGAACCTGAGCACAGACTCGGGCAAAGGGGTTTCATCGGGGGTCGACACTGGGGAGTTCGCCCGGCCGGGGGATGTTCCCTGTGACTCCTGCATCGGGAGGAAGCTGAAGGCCATGAAGTCGTGTGTGAACTGTCCCGGGTCCTTCTGTGAGACGCACCTACGGCATCACAAGAAGGTCAAAAGAGATAGACACCCTCATAAACAGGGGTGTGGTGGAAACCTGAGATGAAAACCACACTCACACACATGTTACACAAATAAGATGAAACACAAAACACACAAAATCTTCCCCACAGATGATAGAAGCTTAAATATTAGACGTTGGGTTTGTGACGTTCACACGATTCTCTCCCTCCGTCCCTCAGGTGAAGTCTCTGTCGTCTCATCGTCTGATCGAACCCACGTTCCACCTGGAGGAGAAGATCTGCAAGAAACACGAGCGCCTGGTGGACGTGTACTGCCGCACCGACCACGTCTGCATCTGCACGGCGTGCGCCGAGGCCACGCACAAGTCCCACGACATCGTCAGCGCCGAGCACGAGTGGAAGAAGAAGATGGTGAGACTCAGTTTATGGAAATAAAGAGAATATGATTTTTGTTTATTTGTTTATTTAGAAGGATCCCCATTAGCTCTACCCTAAGACATTTACTATTTACTATTAGACAGAGCTACTTTTAATGGAGTCCACATTTAAGACATACACACAGATATCAAACATTTAAAACATACGTTAAATTACAAATATCAAAAGTTAAAATACATTAAAATAATGATCATACAATTTTATATTACAGATATCAAAAATTAACTTAGTGGTTATGCAATTTTACCTTTGTCATGATATAAAACACTGATATATCCAGTTCCATAGAAGTAAAAAACTGCAAACCATGTAAGAGAGTACTTCACTCATACTGAAGAGTATTCACTGTATTCTAGCAGGTCTAGATTTTCCTATCTTGTCCTAAAAGAACCTGAAGAAGAACAAGTGTAATGAGAGATTTTGTCATATTGATTCCAGTGACTCACAATCCTGACTTTCCTCCCACAGAGCAACGTGGGAAAGAGAAGGTCGGAGCTGAAACATCTGATCAAGGAGAGAGCCAAGAAACTGGAGGAGATCAAACAGTCCATCAAGGTCATCAAGGTGAGAGCAAGAGCTTCAAACATCTCAGGGTGAGAAGGAGCTGAGCTGTGAAGATATTTATATATATATGTATTTATATATATATATGTATAGTCTAGGAGGAAATGTCCCTTTCACTTGATTTATAACTGTAAACCTTTTACTGAATAGGTTTTGGTCCCAATCTCTAGTTCATTTTGTGCATTATGATCCATTCAGAGTCAAATAGACCATGAAGCGTGTGACTGACAGCTAGTAACGTCCAATCGGTGCAGGTGGGCGTGTACACTCAGTCAGGCTCCACCCCCGAGACTCTTAAAGTAGCAGGTCTCAAACACCGGGTTTGAAAGTTCAGGTGTCAAATTTCAACTCTTTATGTCAAGAGCAAGAATCTAGATTTGTTAAGAGTTTTAGCTCCTTTTTAATACTCTCACAAGGACTTTGACTTTAATATTGATCTCATTGATTTAAGGAAACTGCAACATGGGACCCCGAGATGATCTTTTAATTAAACCTCTCCCTCTCCTGTATGAACACCTCTCTCCCTGTGAACTCGTCCTCCTCGTGCCGCTCGTTCTCTGAGGAAGTGAAGGAGGTTTGTTTTTCTCAGATGTGTGAGGCACAAACCGGTGCGACCGGTGGAAACACACCTGGTGTCACCGCCTGGAAAAACTGTCCTGAAGCACGAGAGACACCTGGAGAGGAACCTGTTTCTCTTCATACTAGTGACGGGTTTTGTTATGGAACTGCAGGAGAAAATCACTGAAATGTCTCTAATGGTTTCTCTTTATAGTCTAATAAGTAATAACATGAACCTGTATTTACAATAAAAACAGAAACAGAATCCAAAATAAATAAGATAAAAATAGAATCATACAAACTAACAATAGAAGGATATAATACAAATGTAGAAATAGTCAAATTTCCCAGGTTCAGTTCATTTCCTGCTCGGTGACATTGATCTACTTTTCAAATACTTTGAGTATCAAGTTACAAGTGTGTGTGTGTGCGCGCGCTTGTGTGTGTGTGTGTGTGTGTGTGTGCGTGTGTGTGTGTGTGTGTGTGTGTGCGTGTGCTGTTCAAACAATGACTGCACACGTTGCTGTGTGAGGGAACCTGCTGCTCATTGATTTGCATTCTTTGTCAGTTAAAGCAAAGTAATGCGCCTGAATGAGAGAAATGTAAAAGTGTGAAGGATGAAACCAGTTTGTCGAGTTGTGCGAGCAGGAGACACACAAACAGGAAACACTGGATGAAAGGAGCTGAGGACTTAGTTGATTTGTTCGAATCTAATTAGGTTTTAACAGTTTTATCTGAACCCTGTCAGTCGCTAACTGAGAGAGAGAAGTTAAAAACCTCACAGACACTTGAGGGTTTTATTTTGTAGCACACCTTTTTCAAAAAGGAAGTTAAATGTTCTTTTACAGGTTCTTAAGAAAGGTGGATCTTAATTCTGTTAAATTAAGAGTTACTGCTTCTTATTTATTGAAACTCTCTAATAAACAGTGGAGTCCAAAATGTCTTTACTTGGAATCCTCTGTAAAGACAAAAGGAAACAAATCAAATCTTTTCTCCGGACACTTCCTGTCTGTGGACACCTCAAGTTTAAAGAGCCTGATGAAATTAAATCAATGTAATTCACTTGTACTTTGACGTTTCCCATCTGCCAACATGGAGGAGGCAGGGTTATGACCTATACTGCAGACAGCCACCAGGGGGCGATTGAGCAGCTTTGGCTTCACTTTTGGAGGCTGTCATCTTTATTTCAAAAAGTTATCAAAGCCGAACAGTAACCGATGGTCTCGCGTCTCTTCTCCAGACCAACGCTCAGAAGGAGCTGGAGGAGAGCTGGCAGGTTTACGCCGAGCTGCAGCGGCTGGTGGAGCAGAGCCAGGCGGAGCTGGTGGAGCTGATCGCCACGCGGCAGCGCGAGGCCGAGCGCCACGCCCAGGAGCTGGCCCGCGGGCTGGAGAACGAGCTGAGTCAGCTGAGGAGGAGGAGCAGCGAGCTGGAGGCGTACGCACACACCCAGGACAAGGTCATCTTCCTCCAGGTGAGACACCTGAGGGGGGGGGTGGGGGGGCGTCCCATGATCCCACGCTGCAGCCAGGACGCCATCGAGACACAGGCTTCCCACCTGGGAGCTGTCATGTCACACATCTGTAATTATGATCTCCTCTGTGAGATGCACAAGATGTTTCTGATCTTGTTCGTAAAGAGAAAGACAGATTCAGTCTCTGGAGCCGATGATTGCTGCTCTGGAGTAGATCCCGCCTCCATGTCCTCTGTCACACTGAGGACGTGCAGACGGCTCTGACGCAGACCGATGACATATCTGCAGAATCTGTGGAGCATCAGCTCGTTAATCTACTCTAGAAATCACAGAGTTCCACGAAAGCTTCATGTTCATGTATCGCGATAATTTGCGCCCGCGATTATATCGATACTGTAGCACAAAGTATTGCAATATTTTATATATATATATATATTTTTTTATATTTATTTACAAATATATATGTAACAGCCCCTGGCTGGCAAAGCATGACGAGGAGAGTTTCAGAGTTTAACAGATACCTAGTGTGTATGAGGAAAGGATGTTCTCCACTGCAGGAGATATAGTAACGTTCCAGAGGAACTTTAACATCTGAGCATGTTGACCAACTCCTTTTTCTGAACAAAAATGCCAATATTCCCAAATGAATTTAACATTTTGGGTCATGACCTTGCAGGTCTCAATTTGATTGAAGCTCTAGGTTCCTCTTATTTATATGATTGAGCTCAGTGTTCATGTGAGAGGTCTCCTATTCAGAAGATAATTACAAAGGTCCTGTATCCTGAATGTTCAAGGACAAAGTTTTTACACTTCAGTTAATGTGTAGAAGACAATGTTGTTCACAGAATTAAATGTGACATTTAAAGTGAGTTGAGCAGTCTGATTTTCCTCATTTTTTGTAATGCCTTTGAATAATATGGGGGACATGAATCGTAATATATCGCAGAATCGAATCGCAATACTTGCAGTATCGCAATATATCGCAGAATCGCAATACTATTGAATCGTCACATTTTTGCCAGTTCCCACCCCTAATGTTCAGCCTTTTTCTCCTCACTGCCAAGACTTCATTCACCTTTCATTTCCTCATACCTCGTATAACCCTAACCCCCCTTTTCCCGTTTCCCGTAGAATATCGTGACGCTGTCACCCCCGCCCGAGCCCACCGATTGGTCGGCGGTCAGCATCAACACGGATCTCTACCTGGGAACCATCCGCTCGTCCGTCAGCAGCCTCATGGACAAGTTCCAGGAGGAGCTGAAGAGACTGTACGCCAAAGGTAAAGGAAGCTGGTGGGCGTGTCACTGGGAAATTACCAAAGTGTCAGCGCCTCCGTGTGGAGATTCCACGTATTTGTATTCAGATAAAAAATAAAAACCTACAGTAAAATCCATCCTCTGGACAAGAAGCTGTAGGTCACAAGTGTTTAGAAATAGAAATCCCTCGTCATTGCACTAATCGCCACACACACACACACACACACACACACACACACACACACACACACACACACACACACACACACACACACACACACACACACACACACACACAGAGAGAGAGTTGAGTGACAGCAGCACATGTCGCCCTGGTGTCGTCGGCTCTGACTCACGTTGTGTTTCTCTTTCTCTCCCTCAGAACTCCGGAAGGTGCAGAACTACTCCAGTGAGTTCCACACCAAAGCTTTTATCTTGGTGATACATTGTTGGTTTGCACTTGTGACATAATAGTCAGTTCTCCTAATCGTCCACAAGATGGCGCCACTCAGAGTCTCTGAGATTGGTGCATGTCTGAAACGGTTGACCTGACCTCTGACCTCCCTGTGCAGGTGAGGTGATCCTGGACTCGTCCACGGCCCAGAGGAACCTGGTCGTGTCCGAGGACGGTCGCCAGGTGAGGTACGAGGAGCGTAAGACCCCCCACACCGAGGGTCCCAAGCGCTACAGCCCCGCCCTCTTCGTCCTGGGCCGGGAGGGCCTCGGCTCCGGGCGCCACTACTGGGAGGTGGACCTGGGGCGCAAGACGGCCTGGACGCTGGGCGTGGCCCGTGCTACCGCTCGCCGCAAGGGCGAGATCAAGCTGAGTCCCGAGGGCGGGTACTGGTGCCTGTGGCTGAAGAACGGCGAGGTGAAGGCCCTGGCCGCCTCCCGCCTGCCGCTGACGCTCCAGTTCCAACCCAACAAGGTGGGAATCTTCCTGGATTACGACGGCGGCCGGATCTCGTTCTACGACGTGAAGGCGCGGCTGCATCTCTACACCTTCTCTGATTCCTTCAGCGAGAGTCTGTTTCCCATCTTCAGCCCGTGTCTCGTCCAGGAGGGAAAGAACACTTCTCCTCTCGTGATCACACCCGTGAAACACACCTGAGACCCGCAGCCACACAGAAGGAATCCTCTGTGCCTGCAGGGGGCGCTGCTGCTCAGTACAAGTAACACAGTGTTGCTCTAAAGCAGGATTGTGTTATCAATGTGTGTTTTGTCAATGGAAACCAAACTGTAACATGTATTGACTGACGACATTATGAAAGAAGTAAATCTGCGTCAGTAGTTCCATTCTGCTGTACGAGATTGTATATAAAAAAATATTAATATAAAGTTGTTAAATCCAGTGAAGGACGTAGTTAAGTGTGAGTGATGCTGCACCTCTGGCTCCTCCCTTTGTGTAAACCTGTGTTTAACTGTAACTCTGAGGTTTCAGACACTTTACAGATGAAAAGTTCATTGATGCAAATGTAACGTCTGCAGTCTTGGGACTAGATGAGAGGCTTTGTACATATGGACTTTATTTGCAAAGGGCATATTCTACAACATGTTGACCTATGACTTTTTAAAACACTTTTTAAAACACTAAGCAATATATATTATCCTGTATTTTTATATCAAGTGCCTGCTTTTGTACTGTCTTTTTAAACTTGTTCAATAAAGATGATCAGTCACAGGGTTTCTTCCTCTTTCAGTCGTACTGAGCTGCTCTTTTCATGGGTGAAACCAACGGTGATAAACTTGTAATGTGCAACTGGTCCAGCAGGAGGTGGTGGAGACCAAAACAGAGCGAAAATACCAGGAACACAAGTTCAAATAAAAGGTGAGCAGCTTCCTGGGTTTGTCAATATAATAATGAATACCACTCTTGTGCTTGTATTCTAACTGGGAAGCTAACTAGCTTAGCTTAGCATAAAAAACTAGAGATACTACCTGGAAAGAACTCTATATTGCTTATATATTTGTAACTGTAATGTGCTGTATATTGCAACCACTCATTTTATATTGGGTTTAAAAAATGTAACAAAACAAATATTTCTATAGTTTGACACAACAAACAAACAATACTTGAAAGTTGAGTCACAAATTTGAATTGTTTATATCATCAATGTTTAAAATGTTTCTACCTTTTAAGAAAAATACAATTAAAGCCATCAAAATAAACAGACTTGACTCAGCTGAGCAGGTTTTGTATTGTCTCTCTCCTGAATCTGACCCGAGTGAGACTCTGGGTCCGGCTCCTCCTCCTGGATCTCCTTCCCTGGGCCGTGACCGGGGGGGGTAAATCTGTATCTGGGGTAAGAGGCAGGGAGGGGGGGGTGTATTTTGGGTCTGAGGTGAGTGTGTTGGTTTGGTTACCGCCGGGCTCGAGTGTCAGTGACCAGCCGAGAGTGGAGGCAGCTGCTGGTTGGTGAGTGTCTCCATGTTTCTCTCTTTCCTGTTCGTCCTCTCACGCTTTTTCATTTCTACACTTTCACATCTGCTTCTCTAATCTCTCAGGGGAGTGTTGCTGTTGCATTTAGGGATTTTTCAAATTATCTGTTTGTCTGATTTAAGAGCTTAGGTCTAAATTTAGCACTTTTTCTAATACAGTCCATGTCGAACAGATTCAAAAATAGGTCGGGTAGAAAAAGAAAGTTGGGTTTTAAATGTTTTGAAACGCTTAGAACTTAAACCTGGATTCTGCTTCAGGAGACGGTCGCAGGCTTGTGTTGTATTTTTGGAAAGATTTGAATCTGCTCCTCCATGATTTCACCGAGGCCTTCAGCAGAGAGCTGCACGACTCAGAAGTCGACTTCACTGACAGATTCACACACATGCAGAGGGCAAGCAGATTAATGTTACACAGATTCAAGCTGCAAGGATTGATCCTCAAAAAGCAAAGATTAGGAATTGGAAATGTATCTAAGTAGTTGATATTCACAGATAAATATCAACACACCATGAGGTATATAAATCATTTGAGGTAATTTGACAGATTATCTATTACAAAATGTATCCAGTAGAAAGAGCTGAAACATTCATGTAAAAGATTGACCTTTGTGATTATTTCATACTTCCTGGATCCAGTGCCTCTATCAAATCAGGTCTTAAAGTTAAAAACCCTTTTCGCTGGCTCGTATCCTTCCACCAAGTTTCAATAAAATCCGATCAGTAGCTTTTGTACTGTCTTCTTAAACTTGTTCAATAAAGATGATGAGTCACAGGGTTTCTTCCTCCTTCAGTTCAGTTTCTGCTCAGTTTGAACTCCACTGTTGACAAATCAAAGTTGTATAAAACCCTAAACTACCAGAACCTTTCTGTTTTCCAGATTTTTAGTCGATAACTTCTAACCCTTAACGATTCCCAGCATGCTTTGCTCTCTGGATTTGCACGCACATGACGCCAGATAACGTTGCTCCATCTAACCCGAGCCGCCTCCATATCACAGCAGGTTTGATGCCCGGTTCGGAGGCCGGTTACTTGCGTTGAGAATGACGCTGCCCCTCCGCCGTCTAGGGATGGCCACGAGCGGGAACCTCTCCGAGGAGCAGGTGCACTGCTCCATCTGCCTGGACGTCTTCACCAACCCCGTGTCCATCCCCTGTGGACACAACTTCTGCCAGAGCTGCATCCTGGGATACTGGAGAACCTGTCCCTTGTACCAGTGTCCCATGTGTAAGAAGTCCTTCCACAAACGTCCTGATATCAGCGTGAACACGGTGCTGAGGGAGATCGCAGAGCAGTTCAAGGAGATCCGGGTGAGGGCCGTGGAAGGGAAGGAGAGCACGCAGGAGGAGGAGAGGAAAGAGAAGAAGTGGACAATGGAGAGAAGGAAAGCGGAGGATGAGGAGAGGCTTCTGGAGAAGGAGCAGCTTGCGGAGGAGCAGACGCAGGAGGAGGAGAGAAGGAGGCGAACCCCAGAGGACAAGAGGCAACATCAGGAGGAGCTTCCTCCGTTGATCCCGTCGGCGTCGGCGCCCAAACCTTCTCCTCCTCCGTCACCCGACACCACAGCTCAGGCTGCAGCGCCTCCACCGCCCCAAACATCACCTCCACCTTCACCTCACATCCCATCTCCCCAAACCTCGCCCTCCGCCTCCCCCCCACAGCCGTCCTGGGAGGAGGAGGTCCTGTGCGACGTCTGCCTCGGGGACGGGAGGCCGAGGGCGGTGAAGTCCTGCCTGGTGTGTCTCACCTCCTACTGCGAGGAGCACCACCAGTCGCACGCCGCCAGGTTCACCAAGCACAAGCTGATCGAGCCCGTGGCCCACATGGAGGACAGGATGTGTCCCAAGCACGAGCGGCTGCTGGAGCTGTTCTGCAAGAAGGACCAGGTGTGTGTCTGCGTCCTGTGCACGGAGACGGACCACCGGGCGCACTACACCGTCCCCGTGGAGAGGGAGTGGACGGAGAAGAAGGTGAGACTGACGTGTATTCTTGTCGGCCGAGAGGTCGCCTTGTTGTTGTAGAAGTTGATGATGAAGCAAAAGGACCGCGGACCCAGTACTTACAAGTAAAATGATGTTTATTAAACAACAGCAGTACAGGTCAGGACGAGCTCCGGAACTCGGAGGAATCACACAGGCCAAAATGGTGAAATCTGAAGTCTCCCTGCAGAGCAAGAAGTTTTATAGATGGGAGGTGGGACCCCAAACCTATAGATAACATTACATCACACAACAGGGTCTTCAGCCTAAATAAGGACATGTTTAGCATCTTGTAGTGTGAGACGTCTGCATTGTACAGGTCGAAAGTATTCTCTGGGGGAGAGAGTTAACGCATACATTCCATACACTCTGGGATAGTTTTAAACGAGTGTGAGAGTTTGAGAATCAACACTGAAGATGGTAACATGTCATCGTGGTTTATGACCATGTTCAAAAGAGTTATCTAGCTAAAATACACCACAAGACACAGAAAAGTATCCTTTCATTTAGTATTTCATTTAATTTGAAGTATCCCAGAAAAACACGTGTTTGTGACGTGATGTTGTGCAGGCTCAGCTGAAGAGGACAGGGATGGACGTCCAGCAGATGATCCAGGACAGAGAGAAGAAGGTGGAGGAGATCACACGTTCTCTGGAGCTCAACAAAGTGAGTCCTCCTCAGATCCAACCTGCTGCCGACTGATTCAATGAAACAGTTATTCCACGTCCACCTGTGTTTCCAGGCCAGCGCTCGGGGGGAGATCCAGCAGAGCGTGCAGGTCTTCTCCGAGCTGGTGCGATCCATCCAGAGGACTCAGGCCGAGCTGGTCCTGGCCATCGAGGAGAAGCAGAGGCAGACGGAGAGCTGGGCCCAGGGTCTCATCTCCGACCTGGAGCTGGAGATCACTGAGCTGAAGAGCAGGAACTCAGACTTAGAGAAGGTGGCTCGGACCGACCACATTCATTTCTTAAAGGTGAAGGGATGTGTGTTGACGAGGAGAGATAACAAACTCCTAGAATCTATTTTATTAGTTTGTATTTGTTTCTTACTGAGGTCTTGTCTCTGTAGAGTTTCCCTGCTCTGAGCACAACTCCATCGGTTAAAGACTGGTCCGACACCAGTGTTCCCACCGACATGTGTGTAGGAATGATCAGGAGGTCCGTGTCCAAACTGGAGCCGCTGTTACACGAAGTGATCGACAAACTGGCCGATAGTGGTAAGATCTTCTTTGAATTCCCAGTTCATCTTGAATGTTTCCAGAAGATACGGATAAGGATAATTCTGTCTTTTGTTCTTCACAGAGATCAAGAAGGTTTTGAGTTATGCAGGTAACGTTTCTTCCCTTTTGTTTTTGGTTTCCGTTTTGTATTTTGAAACAGTCCAACACAATGAATCTGTGTTGTCTCCACAGTGGACGTGACTCTGGATCCCGACAGCGCCAACCCATGGCTGCAGCTGTCTCAGGACCGACACCAGGTGAGACACTTGGGGGCGTGGCAGGACCTGCCGGACCACCCTGAGCGCTTCGACACGGTGGTCATCGTCCTGGGCCGGGAGGGCTTCACCTCGGGGAGACACTACTGGGAGGTCCAGGTGGGGGACAAGGACGACTGGTACCTGGGAGTGGCCCGCTCGTCGGTGAACAGGAAGGGCCGGATCTCTGTGAGCACCACCCAGGGCTACTGGGCTCTGGCCATGAAGAAAGGTACCGGGTACCGGGCGTCCACGTCTCCGCCCGTCCCGCTGCCCCTCCAGCCCAGGCCACGGCGGGTGGGCGTGTACGTGGACCACGAGGAGGGTCAAGTGTCCTTTTACGACGTGAGAGCTCGGACTCATATTTACACGTTCCAGGATGTGTTCAGAGAGAAGATTCAGCCGTTCTTCTACCTGTACTGCTGCGACAAGGCCTCGGACACCATCGCCCTCCGGCCCGTGAACGAGAAAACCACGACCAAGCAAAACTGAAACACACGACTGACCGATTGTTGTTCCTGTTTAAATGAAATCCTGTGATTTATGTATATTTATTACGTATAGAATGTAGCTACCATGGTAATTATACACCTCATGTATTCATTTCAGCTCATAGCTTCAAACCTTAAAGGAAAGTTCTATGTTTTGGAAAACACTTTTTTTTTTTGTCGTGTTGAGAGTCAATTAAGAAGATTTAAATGATTTTCATGTCTGTTAAATATGAAGCCCTGCTCAGTGGAGAGAGGGGGTGTACTGCAGCCAGCCACCAGGGGGCGATCAAGAGGATTTGGCTTCATCTCTTGCAGCTGTCATGTCGTCCATTTTTAAATTCAGTCTATGATTCGTCCAGATTGGTGGATGGAGCCAGCCTCTGTTTCTCGCCTTTATGCTAAGCTATGCTATGTAGGCTTCTTGCCAAGAATGTGACAAAGCATATTTTCCTGCAAATAATCTATTATTACAAATGCATAACACAAATTCACAGCTGCATGTTGATTTTTCCTGAAGCATGAATGACCTGTATGCAGTGAGAGACGTGTGTTCGTGGTTTAGAGAAATAAATGAGTTCCATGTGTTTGTTTCTGGCTTCGTGAATAGAAGGTTTCACTTCAGTAAACTGACGCCACTAGGCCACGCCTCCTGTGGCGACTGGAGCACCCGGAGCTTCTCAGAGCTCGTCAGTGTTTCCACGTCCGACTCTGTAGTTGCTTCGTTGAGCCTTGATACCCGAGTCTGGTCTCACATGTGAAAGAACAACTACGTGTCTGGAACTTACAAAACTCTGGAGATCTGGTGAGTTGTAATTCGAGCTGTTTGGGAGTTTTTCGGTTGTTTTTGCTTCTAAAATCCAGACCTGCAGAAATGTGCTGAGCCAAATGATTCACATGAGGATGACTCACTGGGTGGATCATGACTCATGAACAGGTTCTCGAATCCGGACATGTACATAACTTGTATCGTTCTCTCACAGCGAGTCCGTGATGTCTTCACACTTTGCCTTGTTGTCAGAGGATGGGTTCCAGTGCTCCCTGTGTGAGGAGGTCTTCAGCGACCCGGTCACTACACCCTGTGGTCACAGCTTCTGTAAGAGCTGCCTCAGCGAGCACTGGGACGGCAGCGAGCTGTGCCACTGCCCAACTTGTAGTAAGAGATTCCACGTGAGGCCCGAGGTCTCCACGAACACGGTCATCCAGGAGATCTCCGTCCAGGTGAAGAGGAGAAAAGTGGAGACAACTGAAAGCTTCGGTGAGCCTTCTCACGTCAAGTGTGATGTGTGCACAGAGCTGAAGCTGGAGGCCATGAGGTCGTGCCTGGTGTGTCTGACCTCGTTCTGTGAGCTCCACCTGGAGCCGCACCTGAGAGTTCCCTCCCTGATGAGACACAGGCTGGTCCACCCGCTGGAGAACCTGGAGGAGAGGATGTGCAAGAAGCACGAGAGGATCCTGGAGCTCTTCTGCCGACACGAGGGTGAATTCATCTGTCTGCTGTGCAGGGAGACGGAGCACAAAGAGCACGAGACTGTGACGCTGGAGGAGGAAGGAGCTCGGCAGAAAGTAAAACAGTTGGTTTTTATATTGAACGTCATCGTCTGAGATGCCTCACGATGCCATGATTGTTTTAATCCCATTTGTTTGTCTTGAAATTCTAAATTTCAGCAAAATATTGAGTCCAAAAAAGCAGCGATAAAAAAGATGATTGAGGAAAGAGTGGAAAAGACAAAGGAATTCACCGATTCCTCTGGAATGAGCAGAGTGAGTAACGAGGGACATATTACACATGCAGCATTTTACAATATAGTATAAACCTTGGCTGATAACATGGTTCTTGATTTCAGGAGAAAGCTCACAAAGAGATGGACCGCGGCGATCAGCTCTTCAGTGCTTTGATCAGTCAAGTACAAAGTCTGCAAACAAAACTAAAATCAAACATAGAAGCAAAGCTCACAAAATCTCAAGAGAAAGACAAAGCAGTGATTCAAGATCTGCACGAAGAAATCAGCGAACTGCAGAGGAGGCACTCGGAGCTGGAGGAGCTTTCACAGGAAGACGACTCCCTTCAGCTTCTGCAGGTTCTTCTATTCTCTGATCAGCTAATTATCGACCGGCTCCAGCTATATATCCTGTTTTTTGATGTGTTGTGATGAACAGATTCAGCCCCATGATGCACTTGTGAATCATTTCAGACTTTGCAGGCCCTGAGCAACGTGTTGGACATGAAGAACTGGTCAAACATCCGGGTTTACTCGGACCTGTGTGTGCAGAGCCTGAGGAGAGCCGTGTCCCGGCTCGTGCTCTCGTTCCAAGCAGAACTCAGAGCTCTGACAAAAACAGGTCAATATCTTCAGGTTTTGCTTAATCTGCGAAGATGTCTCTAAATCGCCACTTTTCCATTTACATGTTGTGATTTAACTTCTTCCAGAACTGACCAGAATGAGACAATATAAAGGTGAGATTCTAAAATACTTTTAATTCCCTTCATTAATCTCACGTTGAGAGTTTTAAAACTAAACGGAACCTTTCCAGAGTCGGTGCTGTTTGACGGATCCACAGCTGGCGCCGGCCTGGTGGTGACGGAGCAGGGGAAACGCCTGAAGTACGTGAAACCTACGAGCCCCTCGTGGTGCGACGGCTCAGGGAGGTTCGACCGTCCCGCGGCCTGTGGGACGAGAGGCTTCAGCTCCGGACGACACTACTGGGAAGTCCAAGTGGGCCGTAGAAACGACTGGGATGTTGGTGTTGCCAAGGAAACGGTAACCAGAACAGGGAGTGTCCCTCTGAAAGCAGAGAATGGATTCTTCACCATTGGAAAGAGGCGCTGTGATTATCAAGTCAACCATTTCGAAAAAGCTCTCAACCTGTGTCCTCAGCCGAGAAATGTCGGCATTTATCTGGACTATGAAGAAGGACGAGTCTCTTTCTATGATGTAGATCAAGAGTTGCACATTTACTCTTTCACGGGAAAGACTTTCACAGGGACACTGCTCCCATACTTCTACCTGTGCAGCTGGATGAAGAAATCCGAGGCCTTGGTCATAACTCATATCTTCGATGAAGCAGTTGTGCTTCAGTACTTTGAAAAGTTAAAGAAGGCCAGAACAGCAAAAAAGTTGTTGGAAGGTCAAAAGCTCCAAACCCCAGCGAGGTCAACTGAGGTCAAACCCTCTGAAACCAACGCCAGCCCAGATCTGTGCATCACTGCCGTGGAATAGATGTTCAAGCTCCTCCTCCTGCTGCTCGGCCACAAGCTAGCAGCAGGAATATCGACTAACTTTCTATAACCGACTTCATCAACTGTTGATGAATAGCTAATTGAGCTAATGGTAGCTTCCTGGACTGGTTGAACAGGTCTCATTACTCATTTCTTTTCTTAGTTAAAGGTCAATAGGTTTGGTTGTGGTTGTGTTTTCTTTTTATTAATCATCATTATACTAAAGTCTAAATATATCACCTCATATGAGATTTTTCTTTCTACCACATCTCAGCATCAGCCTTTCACCAGCTTTTCATTTTTTTTTTATACTTTATTTTTAAAGAAACAAAGATACAATGAAACATACATACAAACAAGGAACAAAAAGTTGGTCACCTATACATTTATACTGATGGAGATAAATGTCAATTCACACAGTAACACATCAGTGATGATCCTGTGAGGTCACAAACACAATCCATTTTTCCCAATACTGCAAAAATGTGTCAAACCGTAGATTCAGCGAAAAAGTCATTCTCTCCATATTTTGATTATCAGTTACATGATCTATCCAGTCAGTCTCTGTTGGGGGTTCGGCCTGTAGCCATTTCTGTGAGAGCACTTAACTTTTCATTAAAATAAAAGTTGAACAACCGGATTAAGTGTGTGTGTGTGTATTTTTATCTTCATGGTGTTTTATTTATGTTACGTATTCATTTAAATTACTGCAGTACTGTTGTAATATCATATACTATGTGTAGTAACATGTAAACACCAGGGGGCGCAGTGGACATTGTTTACAGTTCACATGAATAAGCAGAAAAGAATTCGCACTTTTCAGGATGTTTTAGCTGGAACATCAATACGACTCCACAACCAGAAATATGATTTTATCGTATATAATTTTACTGCATGTAGCCTACAATCCACAGGCCATCTTGAACTAACCTTTCACCACGATTACAGAAGATACTCAATCCTGATTGGCTGGAGGATCTATATTGTATTGCATAAGCACATTTCCTCTCCAGCCGATATAAAAATCCTTAGTGAAGGGAGCGTGAAAGGCCAAACAGCTGTAACGACTTTTATTTCAATCTTTAAAGTGTTTCTGGAGATTTCACCTTTAAATTGTATAATCAATAGGTTAAAATATGACTGTTAATTGTAGTTTTTCCTGACTCTTGTTGAGGGTTAAGGACAGAAGATGTCACACCATGTTAAAGCCTTATGAGACAAATTGTGATTTGTGAAAATGGGCTATACAAATAAAATGTGATTGATAGATGTTTTAATTGTGTCAAACGTGACAAAAATGTGAATATTACCAAACTGCTAATGCTAATCTGTGCTAATGCAACTGTTTCCTCTACAGAAGAGCAGATTATCTAACAAACTAATGATTAATTTGACATGAAATAAGTCCTTAACCAAAATGAAATATGTCCTGTGTCAATATAAAAACCCTGTGTCTGTTCTTTAAGTGTCCCTGACATCCTGTCGTACAAAACAAACACACAACTTACCATTAATTCCTCTGAGGGAACGAGGCGACACTGGTTTGGTTTTAAATGAACAACACTGCCTCTGTATCACATGCTTCTGTTCATAACAAGGTTTGTATTTCCCACAGGTTCAATTAAAGCGGATGAGGATGAAGCTGCAGCAGGTTATTCAGGAGAGACGGAGTCAGGTGGAGAATCTGAAGGAGACACAAAGCAAAGAGCTCCTCAAACAGCTGGAGGGAGAAATCTGTGAGCTGCAGAGGAGACACACGGAGCTGGAGCAGCTTTCACAGACTGAGGACGACCTCCGCTTCCTGCAGGTCAGAGTCTCAAGGTCAGAGGTCACACTCAGCACTCGCCTCCTCTGACAGAGACCTTTCTCTTCACATCCTAACGACCTGAGGAACATGAGGACCTTTCTACGTACAGACCCCTGGAACAAAGTTTGCTTTGACATTCGGATGTGAAAATATCAAATGAACAAGTCTGGATTCACACAATCTATTCAATAAACATTTCACAACACAACAGGAGGAGCGAACAGCATGACTCACAAATCAAGTTGCTTCTAAACAAGTGTTTGTTCCTTCTATCGTTTTGTAAAAGGTTTGAATACTGAAGAGAAACTGCTGAATGTGCATTTTGGATCACGTAGGGAAGTTTATTTAGCTTTTTTAAAACTGGTTGAAAAAGTTTGACCCTAATCACATAAATGAGTGCTGTCATATTTATATTCACACAAGTTCACTGAAATATGTTTTACTTTGCTATGTCTGAGTTGTGTTTCTCTCTTAGTCAATGAAACAAGTTCGACCGGTCGCTGCTGTAATAATAATTAAAATAAAACTGAGCAGCACACCCATGCAAAACCCTCCTGTATTTATTCATCATGATGACGTGTCTCTTTGGATAAAGGAAGTAACCGCAGGGCGGGAACTTTGTCAGAAATGAAACTTAACACAAAGCTGAGGGCACGCCCACACACGCACACACACACACACACACACACACACACACGCAGACACACACACTAGGTGGGAGTAGAGAGAAGGAGAGCGAAGCCTGAAGGATTAACAGCATCTGAACAGCTGAAAGGTAAAAAAGTATTGTTTTATCACATTGAATTGTATTAGTTATATAGTTTTATACTTAAATGAAACACAACGACTGGTTAATACTTTCACTGTAGTTGATTGTTGCTCTACTACTTTACACTGTAAGGTGTTTAGTGTTGTAACACACTGTGCGATCATCTGTACACATGGTTTGTTCCGTGATCCTCCAAACGTTTATAATTACAGTTTCTGCTATTGTGACAAACACACACACACTCACACACACACCTACACGCACACAAACACACACACACACACACAGAAACACAAACACACACACACCCTAGGCTGGATTGTCTTGCAGGTGTGTCAACGCAAACAGAGCTCAGAGCTACAGCAGGATCACAGTGTTGAAAATGTGTTTTGTCGTCGTGACTTTTTGAAACTGTGCTAAATAAATTATCTGTAAACACAAATTTTAAATAAAGAATCAGGAGCTAAATCCAAGTGTTTGAGACAGAGGCTGAATAGAGGAGCTGCAGCATCGGAGAGAGTCTGAGGAGTGAGATGTTTTCTGAACTTTGGAGCATGAAACAACATTTGAAAGTAATAACACAAATTAAAATAATCACACTGGATATGAGTGACATGTGTCTCCTTTATGCAGGTTGATTGAAACCGCCCCTCAGACCTTTGTGACCTCCTGGTTCTCGTGATGGCCTCGGCTGCTGCATCACCCAAAGGGACCAGTCTGCTGGAGAAGCAGTTAACATGCTCCATCTGCATGGACCTGTTCAAGGATCCCATCACTACAGCTTGTGGCCACACCTTCTGTAAGGAGTGCCTGGACATCAACCGTAAGTACAGCAGCAGCGAGTGCCCCCTGTGCAGAACTCTTCTGATGAACACGGCAGCTGTGAACATCGTCCTCAGAGAAATCGTCCGGCAGCGTGAGTCGGAAAATCCTGAGAAGAAGAAAAAGAAAAGTATCTTCACCGGGCAGGACGGCGAAGTGGCCTGTGACATCTGCACAGAGCAACCGCTCCGGGCCGAGAAGTCCTGCCTGGTGTGTCTGGCCTCGTACTGTTCCACCCACCTGCAGAACCATGCTTCAACCCAGAGGCTGAAGGGCCACAAGCTGGTGGCCCCGGTGAAGAACCTGGACGACAGGGCCTGTCTGAAGCACGGGCGCCCGCTGGAGCTGTACAGCAAGAAGAGGCAGAGCTGCATCTGCGTCCGCTGTCTGGAGGAAGGGCCAGAGGAGGTGGTCTCCAACGAGGACGAGTGGGAGAAGAAGAAGGTGGATTATGAAGAACAAGTGATATCATGATGGTAGAAGTTGGGATAATGACTTGTTTGCGTATTGTCCGTTACAGGTTGAACTTGAAAACGCCAAAACAGAACATGGGAGCTGTCATGTCCTCCCTTTTTACACACGATTGTTTAAGAGTAGAAACCAAAGTCTGTCATGTGATTATTTACCAACCAATGAACTTGTACACATGGTGTCCTGTCTGACCACTAGAGGCGCTATGGAGACAGATGTTACAGATTTCAATATTTAGTTTAACATGTTTTATGATCATTAAATGCATTTGTCACAACTTTGAGCCTGACAATACAAATTAATAATTTTTGTACATGAAACTTGATGCTGCTCAGTAAAGTGTGGTTTTCTAACTATTCTTATTGTCCGTTACAGTTTGAACTTGAAAACGCCAAAACAGATCTAGAGGCAAAGATTCAGAAGAGAGAAACACAACTGGACGAGCTCAGTAAATCTGTGAAGAGCTGCCAGGTGAGAAAAACAAACGTCACTGATCCTGGACTCACATGGATTTAAAAGTATAGTCATTTTTGTGTTAAACTGAGGCTCCATTCCCGTCCTTCTTCAGGACCTGCTGGAAAATGAGTTGCGGGACATTGAGGCCGTGTTCGCCGCCGTGCTCGCCATCGTGGAGGAGGCCCGGGCGACAGCTCTTCAGCCGCTGGAGGACAGGAGGCGGGTCGTGAAGCAGGACGCAGAGAACCTCAAACAGGATCTGGAATCGGAGATCAGCCGCTTCCAGACGACCATCTCTGAGCTGGAAGATATCAGTTCACTCGAGGATCACATCCATTTCCTGCAGGTGAGAGAGGGTACTACGTGTTGAAGGACTTTAGTTAGATTGCTGTCAGCGTGTCTGTCTATTCATCTCTCTCTCTCTCTCTCTCTCTCTCTCTCTCTCTCTCAGAACTACCCATCTCTTCAGAACCTGGACGACATCACGGACTGGGCCGAGGTTCAGTTGGACACGTCATTGTCATTTGGGACGATGAGAAAAACCACAGCTATTATGAAAGAGAAAGTCCAAGAGGAGCTGGAGAAGCTGACGTCCATCGGTAACAGTCAAATTATGAAATGATAAAAGCTCAAATCTTGACTTGATTGATCTAAAACTATTTATCCGCTTCACAGAACTCAGGAGAATCCTAAAGTTCACAGGTGTGTGATATGTTCACTTTCTTCCCACGACAATATCTTTGAAGCAGTACACGTTTTGTTTTTTCCGATGACATCGTAACTTTCCTCTCGTCCTCAACAGTGGACGTGAAGCTGGATCCAGCCACCGCTCACCAGTGCCTCCTTGTGTCTGATGACGGAAAGGAAGTGGAAGACGGAGAGGAGGATCCGGAAGTGGACGACGCACCGGAGAGGTTTGACATGTTCGGCAGCGTCCTGGGGCTCAACGGCTTCACCTCCGGCAGGTCGTACTGGGAGGTGGAGGTCGGGAACAAGACCGGGTGGGACCTGGGCGTGGCCAGAGGGGACGCTAACCGCAAGGGGAAGCTCTCGCTGAACCCAGACAACGGCTACTGGGCGACCGTGCACTACGACCACGACAAGTACGCGGCTCTGACAGCAACGCCGCTGCTCCTCTCGCTGCTGCTCAAGCCGGAGAAGGTGGGGGTGTTCGTGGACTACGAGGAAGACCTCGTGTCTTTCTACAACGTGACGGCTCAGACTCACGTTTACTCTTTCACCGGGTGTTCGTTCAGCGGGGAGCTCTTCCCGTATTTCAGTCCGCACCGAAAGCAAGACGATCACAGCGGTGATCCGCTGATTATCTCACCCGTGAAACAACGTGAACAAATCATGGATGAGTCTTGAGGAGTAGATGTGTGTGTTTGGTTTGTTTGTTAGAGGAGGAGGGGAATTAAACACACTCCCAACTTTGGGTTACCATAGTTACTGTTTCCGGCAGACTGTAAATAAAGATGGCCGACGCGTCTCCACTTCCTCACGCTGCACAAATATGAAGCAAAAATATCTCTGATACAGGCGTCGCCATCTTCTGCTGGTGAAGTCATTTGATTTAAAATCGTGTTCCATGATTAATTGATTGGTTCATGCCCCATTCACTAACATGGAGGAGGTGCGGTTTGTGACCTATTCTACAGCCAGCCACTAGGGGGCGATCATACTTTCTGTCTTTACTTTAGGGAGCTGTCATGTCCTCCATTTTTACACACGATTGTTTAAGAGTAGAAACCAAAGTCTGTCATTTGATTAATTACCAACCAATGAACTTGTACACGTGGTGTCCTGTCTGACCACTAGAGGCGCTATGGAGACAGATGTTACAGATTTCAATATTTAGTTTTACATGTTTATGATCATTAAATGCATCTGTCACAACTTTGAGGCTGAAAATACAAATTCATAATTTTTGTACATGAAACTTGATGTTGCTCAGTAAAGTGTGGTTTTCTAATTTCTCACGTCAACAAAACGTGTTTGGGCGAAGGGACCAAATAAAAATACCTAATTCCAAAAATATGTCACATTTCTGACCTCATGATAATTAACTTCAGTTTCTTCACAAAATTGCACTGAATAAAACTGTTTATTGGGTCATCACTGTACTGTTTAAAGTAATTTTTCTGACAGTGATGAATACAAATAAAGTTGTAAAATGCTAAGAATGAGTTTGTAATTTGATGACAATTTTTTCTTATTATTGTGCTGCGATGAAACGTTATGACTGACAGCTGAGTGATGGTTCCAAATCACCAGCACAAGATGGCAGCAGCAGAATATTTGGAATATTTTGGTTTCATTTTCATGCAGCGGGAGGAAGTGGAGACACGTCTACGGTTCTATTACACTTTGTTTATTTTTTCCTTTTCTTCCTTTAAGGCAAAGCAAGACAATGTCAAAGTCAATTTTATTCATATAGCACATTTAAAACAACTTGTTTGAGCAAAGTGCTTTACAGGATGAGTGGCACGACCAAAGGACAGTTAAAACGTAATACATTCACATTCAAGTAATACATTAAAGTTCAAGTAATAAATATAAAATACAATAAATCTACCTCTGACTACTGAGATTTGTTTATCAAAATTAAAAGCCCTTTCAAAAAGAACACCAAGACTCTTTACAGTTGAGGAAGTATAAGAAGCAAACGGCCCAAGATTGTCCACATCTTCAATTCAGATTGTCCAAAAACTATAACCTCAGATTCAAAAAGGGCCTGAAATTAGAGAACAGAGGGAACAATGTTGTCTTTATTTAACAAGGGCTGTACAACAGCATGTTTAAAGGAGGCTGGGACACTACCAGAGAGTTTATATCAGTTTCTTCACAAAATTACACTGAATAAAACTGTTTATTGGGTCATCACTGTACTGTTTAATGTAATTTTTTATGCCAGAGTATGAAAACAAATAAAGTTGTAAAACGCTAAGAATGAGTTTGTAATTTAATGAGACAATTAGTCATGTTTCACGATTTTCATAATGTGACTTTATGCTCACAAATATTGCCAACTTAATACTAAATTTAATAGTAATACATTCAAATTCAAGTAATACATATAAAATACAATAAATCTACCTCTGACTACTGAGATTTGTTTATCCAAATTAAAAGCCCTGTCAAAAAGAACACCAAGACTCTTTACAGTTGAGGAAGTATAAGAAGCCAACGGCCCAAGATTGTCCACATCTTCAATTCAGATTGTCCAAAAACTATAACCTCAGATTAGAAAAGGGCCTGAAATTAGAGAACAGAGGGAACAAGGTTCTTTCTTTAACAAGGGCTGTACAACAGCATGTTTAAAGGAAGCTGGGACACTACCAGAGAAGACTGGTGTTAATCAGACATAATACATGGACCAACAATTGGACCACTTCCTCCTGTTACAAATATGAAGCTAAAATAGGCTGAATACGGGTGATACCATTAAAATGTCCCCGTTGTCTCAAAGATTAAACCATGCAAGTCTAAGTACACACGGCCGGTCGGTGAAACTGCGAATGGCTCATTAAATCAGCCAATCAGCGAAATATAGCATTTACATTAAGCAGAATACACACAGAAAGATGGAGACATTCCTATAAAGGATTTTATTTTATTATCTTATCTTGCGATAATACTTTCTGTCTGCTCCTCTGATAATCTCTCCAGGAGAAAGACAGTAAATGAAGAGTCCTAACTGGACTCAGAAGCTGTTTTTAGATTGACGAACCGTTTATATTTTAACTTCTCTCGCACTGACGGTAGTCTCAGTTTAACCTGCGCAGCTTTTTCCATGTGTATGGTAGTTAAAGGAAAGTTAAAGCGTTTTAGTTGTTAAGTCTTTATAAGGGATGATTCATGACCTTAAAGCATTTGATTCAGAGCAATAAACCATTGTGAATGATTCCTTCCTCTTCGTTTTAACCTTGTTAACATGGTGTTATATATCATAGTTTGTTATTAATTGCTCATGTCTTGGCAGTTTAAATGTCACCTTCAAACGTGCTGGTGAAGTCATTTGATTTAAAATCGTGTTCCATGATTAATTGAGTGGTCCGTGCCCCATTCACTAACATGGAGGAGGTGTGGTTTGTGACCTATTCTACAGCCAGCCACCAGGGGGCGATCATACTTTCTCTTTTTCCTTTAGGAGCTGTCATGTCCTAATACAGTCATATTCAAGTAATACATTAAAGGTCAAGTAATACATATAAAATACAATTATTAATGTAAAATAAAAATTTTAAATATACGATAATAATAATAGAACAAAATAAAATAAGAATACGATAAGAAAAATAAAATCAGTTGCACTGAAACACACTCAATGGAAAGCCTGAGAGAACAGGTGTGTTATTACTAATGATTAACAGTGTTAAAGACGGGGCAGATCTAATGTGAAGTGGTAGGTTGTTCCACAGGTTTGGGACGAAGCTGCGAATGTATAAATGTCTCCACGTCCTTTTGTGGTAGGTAGGCCTTTACTTTTGCAATTTGTCACAGTTGAAAAAAGCTTCCTCTGACTACTGAGATTTGTTTATCAAAATCAAAAGCCCTGTCAAAAAGAACACCAAGACTCTTTACAGTTGAGGAAGTATAAGAAGCCAACGGCCCAAGATTGTCCACATCTTCAATTCAGATTGTCCAAAAACTATAACCTCAGATTAGAAAAGGGCCTAAAATTAGAGAACAGAGGAACAAGGTTCTTTCTTTAACAAGGGCTGTACAACAGCATGTTTAAAGGAAGCTGGGACACTACCAGAGAAGACTGGTGTTAATCAGACATAATACATGGACCAACAATTGCAAATGGGTTCTCAAACTTTTTTGTTATTAATGTGATGCGATTCAAATGCGGTGACACGTTATGATTGACAGCTGAGAGGGATTGGCTCCAAATCACCAGCACAAGATGGTAGCAACAGAATATTTGGGATATTTTGGCTTAATTTTCATGCAACGGGAGGAAGTGGAGACACTTCGTCCATCTTTCACGTCTACAGTTCTATTACACTTTGTTTATTTCTCCTTTTTCTTCCATTAAGGCGGAGCTACTGCTGAAAATAAAAGAAACCCAACGCCAGATGGCAGAAGTAAAATCATCTGCATTTGACTTGAAGGTAAGAATTCACTTTTTACAATATGGTTTCTGTCCATGTTTGTCTTGACATGTCCACTGTCCATCATCAGGCTAGCCTGGACAACGAGTGGCTGGAGACGTATAACGCCTTCTCTAAGGTGAAAGAAGTCGTTGATGCCGCTCTTCAAAGATCTCTGAAGCCTGTGGAGGAGAGGTTGGTTCTACGTGGCTCACAGTGAAGTGTGGTCAGACGTATTATTGATCCATCAGCGTAACTTCCTGTATTTGACCCTAAAGGAGAGAAAGGGTAAACGCCCAGAAAACGGCCACTGGCTCATACATTACACTGGCCTAAATAATATGAGAGCCCTGGCAGTTCAACGGGTCAACCTGACTCTGAGAGGGGAACCTCAGATGGTGGGGGTCTTTGTTGATTTTGATGAGGGTCTGGTGTCATTTTATGACACAACGGCTCGGGCCCACATTTTTTCTTTCACTAAGTGTGTGTTCGGTGGAGATGTCGGGATCCACCCTTATTTCAGCCCGCATCTCCACCGAGCAGGTGAAGAAGCGGGCCCGTTGTTCATCCGGTAGTTAGAAAGTAAATAACTCTTCATTTACTTTCTAACTATTTATTTGTTAACAGTGTGCTCTCAACTTGTTTTATGTTTTGGTTTGGTTCTGTTTAATAACTGAATACGTTTTGTTTATTAATTAAATACGGACACCTGTGGGTGTGTCCCCTGTGTTGTTGGTATCACCCGTATTCAGCCTATTTTAGCTTCATATTTGTTACAGGAGGAAGTGGTCCAATTGTTGGTCCATGTGTTATGTCTGATTAACACCAGTCTTCTCTGGTAGTGTCCCAGCTTCCTTTAAACATGCTGTTGTACAGCCCTTGTTAAAGAAAGACAACCTTGTTCCCCCTGTTCTCTAATTTCAGGCCCTTTTCTAATCTGAGGTCATAGTTTTTGGACAAGTTGGCTTCGTATACTTCCTCAACTGGAAAGAGTCTTGTTGTTCTTTTTGAAAGGGCTTTTAATTTGATGAACAAATCTCAGTAGTCAGAGGTAGATTTATTATTATTCTCATTTATTGGAATTTTTCATTTTACATTAAATTAATTAATTAATTTCCTATTTTGAAAATGTTAGATAGGAAGCTGAAATATTTTTTATCGTGGTATGAAAACAAGAGACGATTCTATTTATGCACTGGATCCATCAGCAAATTTTCCGTATTTCACTACATCTCTAAAACTTGATTCTTTAAATGCTTATATTTTCTGAAGTTGTCCATATGATATGCATCACGATTCTATTTCCATTATTCTGTTGTGTTTTTGTGCAGTGGATGTGAAGCTGGACCCAGCTACAGCTCATCACTGCCTGAAGATAACCGTCGATGCCAAGAAGGTGAAAGGTGGAGGGAGGCACTATGCTGAGGTTATTCCGAAGAGCGTCCTGGGGCTCAACGGCCTGAAAGGCATGGCCTACTGGGAGGTGGAGGTCAGCAGCAAGCCGGGGTGGTACCTGGGCGTGGCCAGACGGGACGCCAACCGGAGGGGGTCCGTCTGGCCACGCCCAGAAAACGGCCACTGGCTTATAAATTACACTGGCCTCAAAAACATGACAGCCCTGGCAGCTCCACGGGTCAACCTGACTAAGAGATGCTTACGCGGAGGCTTGGAGAGCGTATGTAAGTGGATACAGACGCATTAATTGCTAGAAATGTTATATTTAAATACAAAACCAATTTCCATTTACAATTCTCTCCCCGCCCAGGAACCCGACCTGGAAGACCCCCGGCCCCAGGATCAGGTAGGGTTTATGATCAATGTTACATTAGATGTTTGGAAAAGTTTAAAGTTATGTTAGTATTACTGATGGGAAATGATAATTATACCATTTTGTTGGCATTTTAAAAATAAGTGAAGCAGTGTTTTGTTTATAATTCTCAAGTCTTGACACTGAGCAAGCTCTAGAATTCATTGAACCTCCGTTTCTGATGAAATTGTTCACTGTTAACATTATAACTATGTTGTAATGGGGCTACTAGACATTGCCCCATTTCTTAATAGGCCCTTTACTGTTCACTGAATCACTCTATTGTGTGAATTTGCTTAATTTTGTTAATACTAAGATCCATTATGTTTGGACTTGCAATTTGCTGTTTTTTCAATTTCTCAAAAATGGGAAAGTACAGATGCATTAATTGCTAGAAATGCTATATTTAAATACAGAACCATTTACCATTTACAAATCTCAATATGGTCCTGCAGATAAATCTGCCCAATTCAGGCCAGGCCAACCACGTCAAGGAGCTCCTAAAAGAGCTCGTCGTGGCCCTGGAGGACACCGACCTGGAAAAGGTAGGGTTTCTGATCAATGTTACATTAGATGTTTGGAAAAGCTGAAAGTTATGTTAGTATTAGTGATGGGAAATTAGGATTATCCCATTTTAAAAATAAGTGAAGCAGTGTTCTGTGTATATAATATTTTTTTTCTTTACAGGGCCCAATCACACGAGACTTTTGCCTCCGGCTCTTCATTCGTACCTTGACAGTGGACATTGGGACATGGGTGACACTGGTGCTTTTGTCAGTATTTAATTACTATGTTTTTAATAAATGAATAAATATGCCTTAACATCTTTTCAGCGTCATTTTTCCAATAGGACTTTTTACTTCCCTGTGGGGTTCATTTAAAGTGGCTGTTCTCACACATACTTTTCACTCATGTTCATTTGCTGCCCTCAAACATTATAATTGTATATAAGTGCGCCCCATGTGGCCACTTTCCTTCATTACTTGTCTTGAAAGTTTGAAAATGCACCTCCAAACTATTCCATCTGTCAGACATGAACATTTTTATTATTGTAGGTTACATATAAATGTATCTCAAATAAAAAATAAAGCTTTAAATGACCTTTTACAGTTATGCTTGTCACCATCCACTGTTTGTTCTGCAATTAATTCACCTGGTATTCGTGAAACATGTGTGGGACGGGGACTTGCAGGAACAATTTCTCTACACAAGAGAGCTCCTACTACTACGACTGCAGAGGACATGTTCAGCTCTGTGGACTTGTATCTGAGTTCAGTGGGACGAAGCTGGGACTTGTGCGTCGGTAACACAACTGATGGCACTGCCTGCACGACAGGAAGAAACTCTAGGGTTGTGAGGAGAATACTGGACAAAGCGCAGAAAGCAACTTGGAACCATTGAATTTAGCATGAAATTAAATCAAAAAAACAATAACTCAAAGAAACACACTGAAAATAAGTTCAAAAACTGAAACACACACACAACCCTTGTGGGTCTTCTTCAGGTCTTGTTAGGCATGTGTAAAAGCAAAAATATTTCTATCTGAGCTGTGAGGTCCTTCCACTACAACATTCAGAGCAAGAGTGAGTGAGCAGACTGAGGGCTCCTCTATTTATAGGCTGCCTCTCACAGACTCCTCCCCTTGTCTATTCCAATGTGATCCTTAAATTCTATAACTGTGAATAAAAATAAACGTATCATTCATGATACCGTGTATCTATGAATATATTATATTTTATTGGACTTAAATGATATATTTATAAATAAATCATGATGTTATTACTACTTTGTGACGTCTACAAAGTATTTTTTTTTATAACTGAACTGTGACTTCTGATTTTAAGCGAATTTCTTATACATAAACTGAATGTTTTAACTTACATATCAAATTACACATTTATTTCCGTAGTGTTTATTGGAGTTTTGTGATCATCATGTTGTTATTACTATTTCTAAACATCCACGAATTGTCTTTTTTTCAATAGTCTTTGTGAGTTTCTTTCTTGTTCTTGAGAGTAAATCAATATATATATATATATTTGTGTGTGATAATTCTTTTTGATAAGTGTAATTTTGAGAATATGTTGTACAGAATATGTGGACTTAGATAAACACTGTTGTTCTCAAGTTAGAAGGTTTAGGTTGAGGCAATAGTAGAGGAGACTTAGGTTTAGGCATGGGTTAAAAATGGTTCGGGTTTGGGCAATAGGCCACGGCCAGTCTTATTTAGTCTAGTCCAGGGGTCTCAAACTCAAATTACCTGGGGGCCGCTGGAGGCAGTATCTGGGTGAGGCTGGGCCGCATCAGGTATTCCACAAAAAAATGGCTTGAAGATGATCATCAGTAAGCCTGGACCTGTACCTGGACTTATTGAAGTTCAAGGTGGAGAAGAGCTTTTCACACAAATATGTGCTCCAAAAAAGGCACATGGTCCGCTTGAACATTCGGGAAAGCTCAAGGAAGCTGGGGTTAAATTCTCACAAAAATTGCCCAAGCTTGTCTTCCTTTCCACTCACCTCCCTGAACTTGGCTTTGAGGTCAGAGTTGCACTGCAGGCCAATGAGCTCCATTTGAAGCACAGGAGGGGCATCTTGCACATCAAAGGAGAAGGGATCCGCAAAATTTTTGTAAAAGTCGCTCTGTGCGTCTTGAAGTCTGCAAATCTATGATCAAATTCCTCCTGTAGCCTCACATTTTTCTATACATTTTTGTGCTTACTTTGTGCCGGCGTGTTGGCTTGCCTGCGTTCTGGGACTTATTTGAGCAGATCCGGTACCTCTCGTATCGAAAAAAATATGAACATTAAAAAAAGTTTTTTAAGAAATGATTAAAATAAAATATAACAATATAATGTAATCACTAGAAAATGACGGAGCCCCTGTTGACATCGGTGGATGAATTACTAATTTGTGGCCACGCAATAACAAGTTAATCTAATAAATTATATATAAAGCTTTCTTAACAACAGCATCACAATTTCATAAAATGCAGACTTCTAAGATGAACCAAAATAACTAGCACATTGTCATGTACAGTCCGTGGCTCGGTGCGTAAATGTCACCACCAGAGGATGAGGGAATTTAAATCATTAAAATTCATCCACACATATCAGGTGTAAATAATAATGTAAAACAGCCCAGACTGTAAAATGTAGATATTAGCTCAATGACGTGTTATAAACTGCTGCGGTTTAGAATAATCTGTCTGCGTAAAGAAGCTCCCAAAACCTCACAGCGCAGCGTGTGCGTAAAGGAGCCGTGGTGTCCCTTGAATTTGCCTTCAATTTAACAAATTGTGTGTGTGTGTGTGTGTGTGTGTGTGTGTGTGTGTGTGTGTGTGTGTGTGTGTGTGTGTGTGTATGTGTGTGTGTTCCGTTCCGCTGGACACAGAAGTCGCCTTTGCTCAAGACGCAACTTTATTAATCACTGACATAAAGACTGATACCGTCACTGCAGTATAGCCTAAATAAGTCCCACTGCATTGTAAGTGGCATGTGTGTGCTGTTTTAAGCTGCGTTTTATGTGCGTTCCGGGACCTGTGCTCGTCGTACCTGCGCTGTGATATGTACTTAGCGTTCCGGCACCTTCTGATTTACAAATGAAGCACTGGATACATCATGACCTGCGCGAAAGAGGGCAGAAAACTATGAATTTCACCCTCCCGCACCGCACATCCAAAGCCACTCTTTTCTCTCCCGGCTCTCTCTGTCACTCACTCTCACACGTACACACACACACACGACCCCGCCCCCCATGTCACTCACTTGCATGCTGCGTTCACTGGTCAGGCACACAGTAGGAAACCAGAACATCCTAACATTGTCCCACACAGCAGCTAACAGCGGAGCTGCTACAATGTTTGTGCGGGCCGCACTAACATTAAACTTTCATATTAAGGTGGGGGCCACAAAATATCGTCCCGCGGGCCGCAATTGGCCCGCGGGCCGCGAGTTTGAGACCCCTGGTCTAGTCGAAGGTTAGGTTTAGGCAAGGGTCTATAGTGGTTAGGGTTAGGGCAAGAGTCTAAGGTTAGGTTTAGGAAGAGAGAGACTGTGAGTCAGGTTTAGGCAATAATAGAGTAGGTTTAGGTTTAGGCTCAGGTAGAAAATGATTAGGATTAGGTCCCTAGTCCACGTCCAGGATTCTAAACCCACAATACAAGAAACAGAACAAAGGATGGCAGATGTTAAATCTTCTGCATTTGACTTGAAGGTAAGAATTCACTTTTTACAATATGGTTTCTGTCCATGTTTTTCTTGACATATCCACTGTCCATCATCAGGTTAGGTTGGACAAATATTGTATGGAGATATGCGACGCCTTCTCGCAAATGAAGAAAGTGGTGGAGGACGCTCTTCAAAGATCTCTGCAGCCTGTGGAGGAGAGGATGGTTCTACGTGGCTCACAGTGAAGTGTGGTCAGATGTAGGGATGAGCGAGTACAGCATTATCTGTATCTGTATCTGTTAACCATATGAATTATCCGTATCCGTACTCGGAGTGGGCGGGGCCTAACCAGGAAGTGGGTGTGATTTAACCCGGAAGTGGGCTGGTTCAACATAACTTTCTTTTTTAACTTTGAATTTTTTTTATGATTTTTTTATTTTTTATTAATTTATTTCCACACCAGGTGTGTGTGTGTGTGTGTGTGTGTGTGTGAGTGAGTGAGATGCGAGGGACGTTCACTGTCTCCCGGAGAAACGAACACTCTGTGTCCCCAGCACAGAAAGACGCGATCCACATTCGTTCACAAGTCACACAGACTGGCCTTGCTATTTTCACTTTACATTAACACTTAAAGTTTAGTGCAGTGTAATTGTTTGCCGTGATAATTAAATGCCAGTGTGATAATAAATGACAATTTCAAACCATACAAACTGTAATGTTGTACTGTATTTAATAGAGGTTTACTTTACTGTAAAGTAAGTGTAAATGTAAAGTGAAAACAACATAACCAGTCACCATGACCCGTGAACAAATACAATTCACGTCTTTCTATACTAAAAAACACAGAGTGTTCATTTCTCCGGGAGACAGTGAACGTCCCTCGCATCTGCAGCGCTCTTCTACTGAGCCAATGCAGGTGTCGTGAACATTTTTCCAAAGACTCGTACCCGAAGACCCAGTTGGGAAATGAACGAATCATTTCTGCTTCCTTGACTGAGCCTATGGAACAGTCCCGATGCGCAGTGAACCTGAGTGACTGAGAGACAGAAGCTGTTCTGTGAGTGAGTGAGCAGAGCCGTGTGTGACGGGAGGAGCGCTGTGACGCTGTGTGAGGATTTTCATTCAGTCCGAGCACAGATAATGACTCTGATTACTCGTATAATAATCGTACTCGGCAAAAGTGCTTTATCCGTACCGGATATTCAGCCGAGTATCCGGCTCATCACTAGTCAGATGTATTATTGATCCATCAGCGTAACGTCCTGTATTTGACCTTAAAGGAGAGAAAGGGTAAAGAGAGAAGAAGACTCTCTGCTTCAGATTCTGGAGAGAGAAACTATCGAACTCCAGAAGACCATCGCTGAGTTGGATAGAAACCTTCAGGTGAGTCGAGGATCTGACGTGCAAAGACATCGTCACGTCTCCATGAGGCTGATTTGAAACTGACGTGAGATTTGCCCTCACGCAGATCTCTCTGGATGAAACCAGCGCAAGTCTGGATACCTCCTTCTCATTTGGCACGGTGAGAAGTGTGACATCAGCCATGTTGGAAGAAGTTGAGCTGCAGCTGGACGAGCTCTCCTCCTCTGGTGAGTCCTTTGTGTTCATGATGAAGACTTGTGTGACTTTAACTTCATCTTTATTTTCACAGAACTCAGGAGATTTCCAACTTTTGCAGGTGCGTGTCTCAGCTTTTTAAAAAATATGGTTACATGTGATTTGAGTTGAGTTGTACGTTTGTCAGAAAAACGTCAACTAACGTTCAATTTCCTATTTTGAAAATGTTAGATAGGAAACTGAAAGATTTTTTATCGTGGTATGTCGCTGAGAGAGGAACTTCAGAAGGTGGGGGTGTTCGTGGATTACCAGGAGGGTCTGGTTGTGATTTAGTGTTAACTGTATTTCATGTCTTTTATTTCTGTGGTGTTGTTATAAAACAAATAAAACTTTATAACCTGACGCCCCCCCTCCCACACACACACTCGCCTGCTTGTGTTGACTGGACGACGGGTTTGAGCATCTTCTCACTTCAGTGACTCGTGATCTGATTCAGAGACAAGAGGCGCTAGACAACTGATATGTTTGTTAGAGGTGGAGGGGAATTAAACACACACAACTTTGGGTTACAATAGTTACTCTTATGGTCAGACTGTAAATACAGATGGCCGACGCAACTCTCCTCACGCTAAACAAATATGAACTATAAATATCCCTGATTTGAATAACCTGAAGAGAGAGAACACAGAGGAGGAGAGTCAGGAAACGACAGAGAGATCATCACTCGGACTGAGGAGCATCGAAGCTGCAGAGCACGGTGAGACTTGATCAACTTTATAAAGAACTTTGAGACATTTAGTAACTGTGAAAGTTAAAGGATGAATTATGAAACTTGTTCAGGGATGTTTAATAAAACTCTTCAGGCTGTGATGCTGCAGGTAGAAAACAGAAAGTAGGATGTGTCAATAAATATAATACTTCAAAATGCTGCTGTCAGGAGGAAACACATCGAGTTTCCTGTTGTAAACGTAAAAAACAGTTAATGTTAAATTGTTCATGTCCAAGATCCTCTCTCAGAACACGATGTCAGTACAGAAGAATAATTGTTCTGCTTTTTTCCTGGTTAGTTAAGTTTGATTCAGGTTCTATTTGTTGTCACTATAATCTAACATGTCCCTCCAGAGATCAGTTCACTTTGATTCTGCTGCTTTTACTGGTTTAAACACTTTAGTTGTAACTTGTTTAGCACCTTGTGTTTTATAAATAAAGTTAGTTATTATTGATTCCACTCACTCCACAGTTACAGTTTATTCATGAAAGATTAGCTCCTGTCATACTGAGCTTCTGTTGTTTGACGTCACACACACACACACACACCCTGATTCAACACAGATAAGATATCAATGAAATGAAAGTAAATGTGTAAAAAGTTATGTGCGACTTGTGAGAATAAAAGTTTCTTCACAGGGACTAACACTTTGACAAAGATCCAAGAAAAACATTTCAGTAAATCAAAGTGTTAAAACTTGACACATCTTGATCTGACACATAAAAGTAATGGACAAAATTTTTTTTTTTTCATTTGCCACAATTCTGTATTATAACATCTTGTGAAGAAACAAAATCACGTTTATAGTCAATGTGAGAATGATAAAGTTTTCATTCCAAAAGATTAAACTCCACTACATTTAGTAGAAAGATGAGCAAATTGTGAACTGTCCATGTTGGATTCAGTTCTGCTACAGAACACGTTCGCTCAAACTTCCTCCATGGATCCAATCAATCTGACCGAGCCGGACGAGTCTGAGATGACTCGTACAGACTCTGGTGAGTGGTTCTTAGTAAATGTATAAACTATATCAATATTTATATGCTGCAAAAAAGGTGAAATGTGCTCACCAGAGACAAGCGAAACATGTACGAGTTTTAACATTACACGAATACACACAGTCACATTAAAGCAGCTTTGATTGACAGCTTTGTTTCCACAGGTTCCCAGACTCCTGAGCCCCCCCCACGTCATCAAACCGCCACCAACATGGACAGACCTCGAAAGCTCGATTACTCCACCGACGCCGAGCAGGTGGAGGCACAGCTGTTCGACCTGTTGAAACGTCACAATGTGAATCAGATCATAACAACAAAGAGTTTGATTCTTCATCAATATTATCGAATGTTTTTCTCCTTTTAGACGACGCCTCCAACGACCGCAGTCCGCCCAAGAGAGGAGGAAGAGGAGGAGCAGAGGGAGGCGGAAAAACTGCTACTGAAGGTTATTATTACACTTCTAATAACACTGAGTAAAACTGAATATTGGGTCATCAATCTGGAAAATCTGAAACTTGTTTCGTCTACGGTTCTATTACACTTTATTTATTTTTCCTCTTTCTTCCTTTAAGGCAAAGCAACACAATAAGAGGGCGGAGCTACAGAATAAAATTATTATTACGGAACGCAAGATGGCAGAAGTGAAATTATCTGTGGAAGGCTTGAATGTAAGAATTCACGTTTTACAATATGGTTTCTGTCCATGTTTCTCTTGACTTGTCCACTGTCCATCATCAGGCTAGCTTGGACAACGAGTGTGAGGAGATCAACAACGTCTTCTCTGAGGTGATGAAAGTCGTGGAGGACGCTCTGCAAAGATCTCTGCAGCCTCTGAAGAAGAGGTTGGTTCTACGTGGCTCACAGTGAAGTGTGGTCAGACGTATTATTGATCCATCAGCGTAACGTCCTGTATTTGACCTTAAAGGAAGAAAAGGGTAAAGAGAGAAGGAGATGATCTGCTTCAAAGGCTGAAAAGAGAAACTGAAGAACTCCAGAAGACCCTCGCTGAGTTGGACAGAAACCCAGACCTTCAGGTGAGTCGAGGATCTGACGTGCAAAGACATCGTCACGTCTCCATGAGGTTGATTTGAAACTGACGTTGTGAGATTTGCCCTCACGCAGATCCCTCAGGAAACCACGGATTGCAGCAACACAAGTGTTGATACTTTGGAGAGAGGATTCCGCTCGCCTCTACCGATGATCCTCCTCTCCAATGTCAACACACTGTGCAACAAGATGGACGAACTGAGCCTTCTCATCACGACAAATACATACTTTGCAGATTCTTCTGTTTTGTGTTTTACGGAATCGTGGCTGACCGTAGATATACCGAACTCTGCCGTACAGCTGAACGGCTTTAAGCTGTTACGTGCAGACCGCGACCTGATTCGCTCAGGCAAAAAGGGTGGAGGAGGGATTTGTTTCTATATAAACGATGGCTGGTGCAACGAAGTGAAAGTGATACGTGAACGTTACTGTTCTCCTGACCTGGAAACCTTTTTCATCACCTGTAGACCGTTCTACTCTCTCTGTGAATTCACCTCTTTTATTCTGGCTGGAGTTTACATCCCATCAGACGCTAACGTGTGCGAGGCTCAACGTCAACTCGCTGCTCAGATACTAGAAGTGGAGAGAAGTGAGAACACGTCTTCCACTGTTATTGTCCTTGGGGACTTTAATAAGGCCAAATTATCTCTTGAACTCCCCAGATACGAACAGTTCGTCAAATGCCCGACGAGGGGGAAGAACACTCTGGACCACTGCTACAGCACCATCAGCAAGGCGTATCGTGCAGTTCCCATTGCTCCTCTGGGTCGATCCGACCACGCTCTCATTCACCTGATCCCGGCTTACATACTGAAACTCAACCTTCCTAAACCTGCTGTGCTGAGATCGAAGAACTGGAGCAGCAGAGCAGCTGTGGAGGAGCTACGTGACCGCCTGGACAAAACAGACTGGAAAACTTTTAGAACTGCTTCCAACAGCCTGGACGAATACACAGATGCTGTGATGTCCTACATCAGCTTCGGTTGTCCCACATGCACCTGGGTGAGATACAACAACAACAAGCCCTGGTTCACAGCAGAACTCAAACAGCTTCGTTTGGAGAAAGAGGCGGCCTTCAAGAGTGGGGACATGGATAGTTTCAGACTGAACAAATACTTGTTTGACTCGAAGATGAAGGAGGCCAAACTACAGTATATTAAGAACCTGTAACAACAATTTGCTGCAAAACCAAATCCCCCCAAGACCTTAACTTGCAAACGACCTGAATGACTTTTACTGCAGATTCGACAGACAATGGACCAGTTCTAACCCTAACCCACATTCCCAAGCCCCCTCCACAGCTATCACACCTCTTCTTCCCAGCCTGGACAAAGACCCCCCCCCGACAGGAAGCGCGTGAGGCTCGTGTCCTTCTACGACCCGACGGCTCGGTCTCACATTTACTCGTTCACCAAGTGTGCGTTCGGCGGAGAGATCGTCCCGTATTTCAGTCCACATCTCCAACAAAAGGGTCAGAACGCAGCTCCTCTGATCATCTCTCCTGTAGAAAGACAGTGAATGAAGCGTGTGTCCGTTACAGTGGCTGGAAATCACAATATATTATATTAGATAGATAGATAGATTATTATGATATTATCAGAGATGCAGATAAAGAAGGACGACATGTCTCCACTTCCTCCTGTTACAAATATGAAGCCAAAATATGGTGGATAGGGGTGATGCCATTAAAATGTCCCTGTTGTAGGGATAATAAAGGATCTTATTTTATTAGCTTATCTTATCTTATCTTTCGCTTTTTTCATCATTTGGATACAGAGTTGTTTTATTTAACAGGTGCTTTGACTTTTTGGGTTGGTCCATGTCCCATCCATTAACATGGAGCTATGCCCTATACGCAGCCAGCCACCTGGGGGCGCTCCAGAGCATATAGCCTTAGGTGAGCTGACATGTGTATGTAGCTGCATGTTGGTACTCAGGTGTTCAAGGGCTGAATAAAATATATATTCCTAAGATGTCGTTGTGTGTTGGTTGTGGTTTAATGTAAACTGTATTTCATAAATCATGTTACAGGAAGTGGGTTTAAATGACCAGAGCTTTTTTCTATGTCTTTTATTTCTGTGGTGTTGGTATAAAACAAATAAAACTTTATAACCTGACCAATGAACTTGTACACATGGTGTCCTGCTTGACCACTAGAGGCGCTATGGAGACAGATGATATATTTCAATATTTAGTTTTACATGTTTTATGATCATTGAATTCATCTGTCACAACTTTGAGGCTGAGAAGACATTTTTGTTGTACATATGTGAAACTTGATGTTGCTCAGTAAAGTGTAGTTTTCTAATTTCTCATTTCACCAAAATGTGTTTGGGTGAAGCGACCAAATAAAAATACCTAATTCCAAAAATAGAAACCGGATCATATTCATGTTCCCGTGAATAGCTTGAGTAAAATGTCACATTTCTGACCTAATGATAACAATTAACTTCAGTTAAAATTTAATACATTCAAATTCAAGTAATACATTAAAGGTCAAGTAATACATATAAAATACAATTATTAATGTAAAATAAAAAATTAAAATATATAATAGAAATAATAGAACAAAATAAAATAAGAATACGATAAGAAAAATAAAATCAGTTGCACTGAAACGCACTCAATGGAAAGCCTGAGAGACCAGGTGTGTTATTACTAATGATTAACAGTGTTAAAGACGGGGCAGATCTAATGTGAAGTGGTAGGTTGTTCCACAGGTTTGGGACGAAGCTGCGAATGTATAAATGTCTCCACGTCCTTTTGTGGTAGGTAGGCCTTTACTTTTGCAATTTGCCACAGTTCAAAAAAGCATCCTCTGACTACTGAGATTTGTTTATCAAAATCAAAAGCCCTTTCAAAAAGAACACCAAGACTCTTTACAGTTGAGGAAGTATAAGAAGCAAATGGCCCAAGATTGTCCACATCTTCAATTCAGATTGTCCCAAATACTATAACCTCAGTTTAAAAAAAGGGCCTGAAATTAGAGAACATAGGGAACAAGGTTGTCTTTCTTTAACAAGGGCTGTACAACAGCATGTTTAAAGGAAGCTGGGACACTACCAGAGAAGACTGGTGTTAATCAGACATAATACATGGACCAACAATTGCAAATGGGTTCTCAAACTTTTTTGTGATTATTGTGATGCGATTTAAATGCGGTGAAACATTATGATTGACAGCTGAGAGGGATTGGCTCCAAATCACCAGCACAAGATGGCAGCAGTAGAATATTTGGGATATTTTGGCTTAATTTTCATGCAACGGGAGGAAGTGGAGACACTTCGTCCATCTTTCACGTCTACGGTTCTATTACACTTTATTTTATTTCTTCCATTTTAAGGCGGAGCTACTGCTGAAAATTCAAGAAACCCAACGCCAGATGGCAGAAGTAAAATCATCTGCATTTGACTTGAAGGTAAGAATTCACTTTTTACAATATGGTTTCTGTCCATGTTTGTCTTGACATGTCCACTGTCCATCATCAGGTTAGCCTGGACACAGAGTGGCTGGAGACATATAACGCCTTCTCCAAGGTGATGAAAGTCGTGCAGGACAATCTGCAAGAAGCACTCAAGCCTCTGAAGAAGAGGTTGGTTCTACGTGGCTCACAGTGAAGTGTGGTCAGACGTATTATTGATCCATCAGCGTAACGTCCTGTATTTGACCTTAAAGGAAGGAAACTTTAAAGAGGGAGGAAGACTCTCTCCTCCAGAGGCTGGACAGAGAAACTGATGAACTCCGTGAGACCATCGCTGAGTTGGACGGAAACCCAGACCTTCAGGTGAGTCGAGGATCTGACGTGTAAAGACATGACGTCTCCATGAGGTTGATTTTAAACTGACGTGAGATTTGCCCTCACGCAGATCCCTCTGGATGTAGCCAGGAGAACAAGTCTGGATATGTCGTTCTCATTTGGCACGGTGAGAACAACAACTGCAGCCATGTTGGAAGAAGTTGAGCTACAACTGGACGAGCTCTCCTCCTCTGGTGAGTCCTTTGTGTTTATCCAGGTTTGTGTTTCATCTGATGAAGACTTGTGTGACTTTAACTTCATCTTTGTTTTCACAGAACTCAGGAGATTTCCAGCTTTTGCAGGTGCGTGTCTCAGCTTTTTAAAATATATGGTTACATGTGATACGAGTTACGCTTATTAGTTCACTAGTCTGTAAAACAAACTCACATTTTCTCATTTTGAGTTGTACGTTTGTCAGAAAAACGTCCAACTAAGATTTCGCAGCCGTTTTTTTCCAATTTCCTATTTTGAAAATGTTAGATAGGAAACTGAGAGATTTTTTATCGTGGTATGAAAACAAGAGACGATTCTATTTATGCACCGGATCCATCAGCAAATTTTCCGTATTTCACTACATCTCTAAAACATGATTCTTTGAATGCTTATATTTTCTGAAGTTGTCCATATGATATGCATCACGATTCTATTTCCATTATTCTGTTGTGTTTTTGTGCAGTGGATGTGAAGCTGGACCCAGCTACAGCTCATCACTGCCTGAAGATAACCGACGATGCCAAGAAGGTGCAAGGTGGAGGGAGGCACTATGCTGAGGTTATTCCGAAGAGCGTCCTGGGGCTCAACGGCCTGAAAGGCATGGCCTACTGGGAGGTGGAGGTCACGAGCAAGCCGGGGTGGTTCCTGGGCGTGGCCAGACGGGACGCCAACCGGAGGGGGTCCGTCTGGCCACGCCCAGAAAACGGCCACTAGCTCATAAATTACACTGGCCTAAAAAATATGAGAGCCCTGGCAGATCCACGGGTCAACCTGACTCTGAGAGGGGAACCTCAGATGGTGGGGGTCTTTGTTGATTTTGATGAGGGTCTGGTGTCATTTTATGACACAACGGCTCGGGCCCACATTTATTCATTCAGTAAGTGTGAGTTCGGTGGAGATGTCGGGATCTACCCTTATTTCAGCCCGCATCTCCACCGAGCAGGTGAAGAAGCAGCTCCTCTGATCATCTCTCCTGTAGTTAGACAGTAAATGTAGCGTGTGTCCGTTACAATCGCTGAAAATTACAATATATTATAATACGACATCAGAGATAAAGATGGATAACTCGTCTCCACTTCCTCCTGTTACAACCATTAAATACCATTAAAATGTCCCTGTTGTAGGGATAATAAAGGATTTATTATTTTATTGCAGTGGCAAGTGGACGTGGACGAGGCGTCAAGACTAGAAAAGTGTTGTATAAATACAAAACCTTCTATCATTTCTCTCCTCAGATGATTCTGCGACTAAGAGATGCTTACGCGGAGGCTTGGAGAGCGTATGTAAGTGGATACAGACGCATTAATTGCTAGAAATGTTATATTTAAATACAAAACCGTTTTCCATTTACAATTCTCTCCCCGCCCAGGAACCCGACCTGGAAGACCCCCGGCCCCAGGATCAGGTAGGGTTTATGATCAATGTTACATTAGATGTTTGGAAAAGTTTAAAGTTATGTTAGTATTACTGATGGGAAATTACGATTATACCATTTTGTTGGCATTTTAAAAATAAGTGAAGCAGTGTTTTGTTTATAATTCTCAAGTCTTGACACTGAGCAAGCTCTAGAATTCATTGAACCTCCGTTTCTGATGAAATTGTTCACTGTTAACATTATAACTATGTTGTAATGGGGCTACTAGACACCGACCTGGAAAAGGTAGGGTTTCTGATCAATGTTACATTAGATGTTTGGAAAAGCTGAAAGTTATGTTAGTATTAGTGATGGGAAATTAGGATTATACCATTTTAAAAATAAGTGAAGCAGTGTTTTGTGTATAATATATTTTTTTTCTTTACAGGGCCCAATCACACGAGACTTTTGCCTCCGGCTCTTCATTCGTACCTTGACAGTGGGCATTGGGACATGGGTGACACTGGTGCTTTTGTCAGTACTTAATTACTATGTTTTTAATAAATAAATAAATATGCCTAAACATCTTGTCAGCGTCATTTTTCCAATAGGACTTTTTACTTCCCTGTGGGGTTCATTTAAAAAGGCTGTTCTCACACATACTTTTCACTCATGTTCATTTGCTGCCCAAAAAAACATCATAATTTTATATAAACTTGTCTTGAAAGTTTGAAAATGCACCTCCAAACTATTCCATCTGTCAGACATGAGCATTATTATTATTATTGTAGGTTACATATAAATGTATCTCAAATAAAAAATAAAGCTTTAAATGACCTTTTACAGTTATGTTTGTCACCATCCACTGTTTGTTCTGCAATTAATTCACCTGGTATACGTGAAACATGTTTGGGACGGGGACTTGCAGGAACAATTTCTCTACACAAGAGAGCTCCCTACTACTACGACTGCAGAGGACATGTTCAGCTCCGTGGACTTGTATCTGAGTTCAGTGGGACGAAGCTGGGACATGTGCGTCGGTATCACAACTGATGGCACTGCCTGCACGACAGGAAATAACTCTAGGGTTGTGAGGAGAATACTGGACAAAGCGCAGAAAGCAACTTAGAACCATTGTATTTAGCATGAAATTAAATTTAAAAAAAACAATAACTCAAAGAAACAAACTGAAAATAAGTTCAAAAACTGAAACACACACACAACCCTTGTGGGTCTTCTTCAGGTCTTGTTAGGCATGTGTAAAAGTAAAACTATTTCTATCTGAGCTGTGAGGTCCTTCCACTACAACATTCAGAGCAAGAGTGAGTGAGCAGACTGAGGGCTCCTCTATTTATAGGCTGCCTCTCACAGACTCCTCCCCCTTGTCTATTCCAATGTGGTCCTTAAATTCTATAACTGTGAATAAAAATAAACGTATCATTCATGATACCGTGTATCTATGAATATATTATATTTTATTGGTTTTAAATTATATATTTATAAATAAATCATGATGTTATTACTACTTCTTGACGTCTACAAAGTCTTTTTTTTTATAACTGAACAGTGACTTCTGATTTTAAGCGAATTTCTTATAGATAAACTGATTGTTTTAACTTACATATCAAATTACAAATTTATTTCCTTAGTGTTTATTGGAGTTTTGTGATCCATCATGTTGTTATTAATATTTCTAAACATCCACGAATTGTCTTTTTTTCAATAGTCTTTGTGAGTTTCTTTCTTGTTCTTGAGAGTAAATCAATATATATATATATGTATTTGAGACTTAGATAAACACTGTTGTTCTCAAGTTAGAAGGTGTAGGTTGAGGCAATAGTAGTGGAGACTTAGGTTTAGGCATGGGTTAAAAACGGTTTCGGGTTTGGGCAATAGGCCACGGCCAGTCTTATTCAGTCTAGTTGAAGGTTAGGTTTAGGCAAGGGTCTATAGTGGTTAGGGTTAGGGCAAGAGTCTAAGGTTAGGTTTAGGAAGAGAGAGACTGTGAATCAGGTTTAGGCAATAATAGAGTAGGTTTAGGTTTAGGCTCAGGTAGAAAATGATTAGGATTAGGTCCCTAGTCCACGTCAAGGATTCTAAACCCACAATACAAGAAACAGAACAAAGGATGGCAGATGTTAAATCTTCTGCGTTCAACTTGAAGGTAAGAATTCACTTTTTACAATATGGTTTCTGTCCATGTTTCTCTTGACATGTCCACTGTCCATCATTACGTTAGGTTGGACACCGAGTGCCTGCAGATCAACAACGTCTTCTCCGAGGTGAAGAAAGTCGTGGAGGACGCTAAGCAAAGATCTCTGCAGCCTGTGGAGGAGAGGTTGGATCTACGTGGCTCACAGTGAAGTGTGGTCAGACGTATTATTGATCCATCAGCGTAACTTCCTGTATTTGACCTTAAAGGAAGGAAAGGGTAAATAGGGAGAGAGATGATCTTCTTAAGAGGCTGGAGAGAGAGACTGTGGAACTCCAGAAGACCATCACTGAGTTGGACATAAACCCAGACCTTCAGGTGAGTCGAGGATCTGACGTGCAAAGACATCGTAACGTCTCCATGAGGTTGATTTGAAACTGAAGCTTAGTGTACGTTCAGTCAGGAAAACTTAACCTGCAGATGATCAGCTGATTGTGGGCGGTCCTAAATGTCCAATCAGGTCTGGCACGGTCTCTTCAGCCAATCATTCAGCACCTGTCAAACTTTAAAAATCCCTTCTCCTCTCTTCTGCATTCAGCCGTCCTCCAGTGACGCCCCCCCCCCCCCCCCCATCCACCCCTATCTCCTCCTTCCCGTTCGATGCTCCACCCTCTTCTAATCCTGAGGTGCAGGACGGAGGAACAAACCAGGAAGTCCACGACACTCCACAGAGATTCAACAAGTTGAAGAGCGTCCTGAGGCTCAACGGCTTGACCTCTGGGAGGTCATACTGGGAGGTGGAGGTCTGCAACAAGACCGGGTGGGACCTGGGCGTGGCCAGAGGGGACGCCAACCGCAAGAGGAACGTCACGGTGAACGAAGACAACGGCCACTGGGCGACTGTCTGCTATGAGGTCAAAGGTTACGCAGCCCTGACAGAGAGAGAGGAACCTCAGAAGGTGGGGGTGTTCGTGGATTACCAGGAGGGTCTCGTTGTGGTTTAATGTAAACTGTATTTCATGTCTTTTATTTCTGTGGTGTTGATATAAAACAAATAAAACTTTATAACCTGACGACCCCCCCCCCTGCACTCGCCTGCTTGTGTTTACTGGACGACGGGTTTGAGCATCTTCTCACTTTAGTGACTCGTGATCTGATTCAGAGACAAGAGGCGCTAGACAACTGATATGTTTGTTAGAGGTGGAGGGGAATTAAGCATACACAACTTTGGGTTACAATAGTTACTCTTATGGTCAGACTGTAAATATAGATGGCCGACGCAACTCTCCTCACGCTAAACAAATATGAACTATAAATATCCCTGATTTGAATATCCCTGATTTGAATAACCTGAAGAGAGAGAACACAGAGGAGGAGAGTCGGGAAACGACAGAGAGATCATCACTCGGACTGAGGAGCATCGAAGCTGCAGAGCACGGTGAGACTTGATCAACTTTATAAAGAACTTTGAGACATTTAGTAAATGTGAAAGTTAAAGGATGAATTATGAAACTTGTTCAGGGATGTTTAATAAAACTCTTCAGGCTGTGATGCTGCAGGTAGAAAACACAAAGTAGGATGTGTCAATAAATATAATACTTCAAAATGCTGCTGTCAGGAGGAAACACATCGAGTTTCCTGTTGTAAACGTAAAAAAAAGTGTTAATGTTTAATTTTTCATGTCCAAGATCCTCTCACAGAACACGATGTCAGTACAGAAGAATAATTGTTCTGCTTTTTTCATGGTTAGTTAAGTTTGATTCAGGTTCAATTAAATCTATATTTGACCTCTTTGTTGTCACTATAATCTAACATGTCCCTCCAGAGATCAGTTCACTTTGATTCTGCTGCTTTTACTGGTTTAAACACTTTAGTTGTAACTTGTTTAGCAGCTTGTGTTTTATAAATAAAGTTAGTTATTATTTATTCCATTCACTCCACAGATACAGTTTATTAATTGAAATATTAGCTCCTGTCATACTGAGCTTCTGTTGTTTGAGATTACACACACACACACACACACACACACACACACACACACACACACAGAGAACTTTGTTTGTGACAGTCACCAGCAGCAGTGAGATGATAGTGTACAGTCAGCGCCTGAGTCAACACAGATAAGACATATCAATGAAATTAAAGTAAAAGTGTAAAAAGTAGGCAGTAAAAAGTTATGTGCGACTTGTGAGAATAAAAGTTTCTTCACAGGCACTAACACTTTGACAAAGATCCAGAGAAAAACATTTCAGTAAATCAAAGTGTTAAAACTTTTCTATCTGACACATAAACGTTGTGGACAGAAATTATTTTTTTCATTTGCCAAAGTTCTGTATTATAACATCTTTTAAATAAACAAAATCACGTTTATAGTCAATGTGAGAATGACAAAGTTTTCATTCCAAAACATTAAACTCCACTACATTTACTAGAAAACTGAGCAAAGTGTGAAACTGTCCATGTTGGATTCAGTTCTTCTCCAGATGTAAATGTTAAACAATGCAAAAACTTGTTTTTCTACAGATACTGAACACGTTCGCTCAAACTTCCTCCATGGATCCAAACAATCTGACCGAGCCGAACGAGTCTGAGATGATTTCTACAGAGTCTGGTGAGTGGTTCTTAGTAAATGTACAAACTATATCAATATTTATATGCTGCAAAAAAGGTGAAATGTGCTAAATTAAATTTACGATACAGAAAACAAAGTGGAAACCGAATCAAGCACTTTACCAAAATATCGAATATATAATAGTTGTATTTTCTGGTTCTGAATGCGTATTTGAAAAGGAAATAAAGACCAAATGTTGATTGAATTCTTCCATAATATCTCAAACAGACGACTCAGACGAGAGCCTCACCGGCCACATTCATCCAGCAGCTGCCGACGTCACCGTGGACGAGACACATGAACCATGTACGAGTTTTAACATTACGAATAAACACAGTCACATTAAAGCAGCTTTGATTGACAGCTTTGTTTCCACAGTATTCCAAACTCCTGAGCCCCCCCCACGTCATCAAACTGCCACCAACACAGAGGGACCTCGTCAAGCGCTCTTTCCCTTCACCGGCGCCGAGCAGGTGCAGGCACAGCTGTTCGACCTGTTGAAACGTCACGCTGTGAATCAGATCATAAGAACAAAGAGTTTGATTCTTCATCATTATATTATCCAATGTTTTCCTCCTTTTAGACGACGCCTCCAACGACCGCAGTCCGCCCAAGAGAGGAGGAAGAGGAGGAGCAGAGGGAGGCGGAAACCCTGGACATGAAGGTTATTATTACACTTTTAATAACACTTAATAAAACTGTTTATTGGGTCATCAATCTGAAAAATCTGAAACTTGGCACAGACACCACATGGTCCCCAGAGGATGAATCCTTTTTTAAAAAGACATATTTGGGGCATGTGTGAAAAATGGGGAAAGAAAATGGACGCCAACTGTGTGTTAAAGGCAAAGTATACATTAAATAACATTTTCTTACAGATGTTTACTGTAGATTTTACGACAGAGTATGAAGAAAACAATAATAAAGTTGTAAAATGCTAAGAATGAGTTTGTAATTTAATGAGAACACATAGTCGTGTTTCACGATTTTCGTAATGTGACTTTATTCTCATAAATATTGCAAATTGTTCTTAGACTTTTTTGTTATTTTTGTGATGCGATTAAAATGCGGTGACACGTTATGATTGACAGCTGAGAGGGATTGGCTCCAAATCACCAGCACAAGATGGCAGCAGCAGAATATTTGGGATATTTTGGCTTAATTTTCATGCAGCTGGAGGAAGTGGAGACACGTCGTCCATCTTTCACGTCTACGGTTCTATTACACTTCATGTATTTGTCCTCTTTCTTCCTTTAAGGCAAAGCAAGACAATAAGAGGGCGGAGCTACAGCAGAAAATTCGCAAAACGGAACTCAAGATGGCAGAAGAGAAATCATCTGTGTTCAACTTGAAGGTAAGAATTCACTTTTTACAATATGGTTTCTGTCCATGTTTCTCTTGACATGTCCACTGTCCATCATCAGGTTAGCCTGGACAACGGGTGCCTGCAGATATATAACGTCTTCTCTGAGGTGAAGAAAGTCGTGGAGGCCGCTCTGCAAAGATCTCTGCAGCCTCTGAAGGAATGGTTGGTTCTACGTGGCTCACAGTGAAGTGTGGTCAGACGTATTATTGATCCATCAGCGTAACGTCCTGTATTTGACCTTAAAGGAGAGAATTGGTAGAGAGAGAAGGAGAGGATCTGCTTCAGAGGCTGGAACGAGAAACTGAAGAACTCCAGAAGACCCTCGCTGAGTTGGACAGAAACCCAGACATTCCGGTGAGTCAAGGATCTGACGTGCAAAGACAGCATCACGTCTCCATGAGGCTGATTTGAAACTTACGTTGTGAGATTTTCCCTCAAGCAGGTCTCTCTCGATGAAGACACTGATTCGGAGAGAGGATTACGCTCGCCTCTACCGATGATCCTCCTCTCCAATGTCCAATCACTGTTCAACAAGATGGACGAACTGCGCCTTCTCATCACGACAAATACAGAATTTGCCCTTTCTTCTGTTTTGTGTTTTACGGAATCTTGGCTGACCGAAGCTACACCGGACTCTGACTTACAGCTGACCGGGTTTCAGCTGTTACGTGCAGACCGCGACAAGTCTGGCTCACGCAAAAAGAGTGGGGGAGGGATTTGTTTCTATATAAACGATCGCTGGTGCAGCGACGTGAAAGTGATACGTGAACGTTACTATTCTCCTGACCTGGAAACCTTTTTCATCACCTGCCGACCGTTCTACCCTCGTGAATTCACCTCTTTTATTCTGGCCGGAGTTTACATCCCATCAAAAGCTAACGTACGTGAGGCTCAACGTCAACTCGCTGATCAGATAAAAGAAGTGGAGAGAAGGAGTGAGAACAAGTCTTCCACTGTTATTGTCCTTGGGGACTTTAATAAGGCCAACTTATCTCTTGAACTCCCCAGATACAAACAGTTAGTTAAATGCCCGACCAGGGGGGAGAACACTCTGGACCACTGCTACAGCACCATCAGCGAGGCGTATCGTGCATTTCCCCGCGCTGCTCTGGGTGGATCCGACCACGTTCTCATTCTCCTGATCCCACCTCACATACAGAAACTCAACCGTTCTAAGAACTGGAGCAGCACAGTAGCTGTGAAAGAGCTGCGTGACCGCCTGGACAACACAGACTGGGAAACTTTTAGAACTGCTTCCATCAGCCTGGACGAATACACAGATGCTGTGACGTCCTACATCAGCTTCGGTGGTCCCATAAGCACCAGGGTGAGCTATAACAAAGACAAGCCCTGGTTCACAGCAGAACTCAAACATCTTCGTTTGGTGAAAGAGGCGGCCTTCAAGAGTGGGGACATGGATTGGTTCAGACTGGCTAAATACTCGTTTGACCGGGAGATGAAGAACGCCAAACGACAGTATTCATAGAAGCTGAAACAACAATTTGCTGCAAAACCAAATCCCCCCAAGACCTTTTGGGTTGGTCCATGTCCCATCCATTAACATGGAGCTATGCCCTATACGCAGCCAGCCACCTGGGGGCGCTCCAGATGATGTAGCCTTAGGTGAGCTGACATGTGTATGTAGCTGCATGTTGGTACTCAGGTGTTCAAGGGTTGAATTCTATATCTTACATAAATAATAGAATATATATTCCTAAAATGTCGTTGTCTGTTGGTTGTGGTTTGATGTAAACTGTATTTCATAAATCATGTTACAGGAAGAGGGTTTAAATGACGAGAGCTTATTTCTATGTCTTTTTTATTTCTGTGGTGTTGGTATAAAACAAATAAAACTTTATGACCTGACGACCCCCCCCCCCCTCGCCTGCTTGTGTTTACTAGACAACAGGTTCTACAGCCAGCCACCAGGGGGCGATCATACTTTCTGTCTTTACTTTTGGGAGCTGTCATGTCCTCCATTTTTACACACGATTGTTTAAGAGTAGAAACCAAAGTCTGTCATGTGATTATTTACCAACCAATGAACTTGTACACATGGTGTCCTGTCTGACCACTAGAGGCGCTATGGAGACATGTTACAGATTTCAATATTTAGTTTATGTGTTTTAGGATCATTGAATTCATCTGACACAACTTTGAGGCTGAGAAGACATTTTTGTTGTACATATGTGAAACATGTTCCTTAGTAAAGTGTGGTTTTCTAATTTCTCATTTCACCAAAACGTGTTTGGGTGAAGGGACCAAATAAAAATACCTAATTCCAAAAATAGAAACTGGGTCATATTCATATTCCCGTGAATAGCTTGAGTAAAATGTCACATTTCTGACCTCATGATGATAATTAACTTCAGTTTATATCAGTTCCTTCACAAAATTACACTGAATTAAACTGTTTATTGGGTCATCACTGTTCTGTTTAATGTAATTTTTATGACAGTTTGATGAATACAAATAAAGTTGTTAAATGCTAAGAATGAGTTTGTAATTTAATGAGACAATTAGTCATGTTTCAAGATTTTCATAATGTGACTATTCTCATAAATACTGCAAATTTGTTCTCACTTTTTTCTCATTATTGTGATGCGATGAAACGTTATGATTGACAGCTGAGAGGGATTGGCTCCAAATCACCAGCACAAGATGGCAGCAGCAGAATATTTGGGATATTTTTGGCTTAATTTTCATGCAGCTGGAGGAAGTGGAGACATGTCGTCCATCTTTCACGTCTACGGTTCTATTACACTTTATTTATTTCTCCTTTTTCTTCCTTTAAGGCGGAGCTACAGCAGAGAATTCAAATTACGGAACGCAAGATGGCAGAAGTGAAATCATCTGTGGAAGGCTTGAATGTAAGAATTCACGTTTTACAATATGGTTTCTGTCCATGTTTCTCTTGACATGTCCACTGTCCATCATCAGGTTAGGTTGGCCACCGAGTGTGAGGAGACGTATAACGTCTTCTCCAAGGTGACAAAAGTCGTGGATGCCGTTCTGAAGAAAGCTCTGCAGCCTCTGAAGGAGAGGTTGGTTCTACGTGGCTCACAGTGAAGTGTGGTCAGACGTATTATTGATCCATCAGCGTAACTTCCTGTATTTGACCTTAAAGGAGAGAAAGGGTAACGAGAGAAGGAGAGGATCTGCTTAAGGAGCTGGAGAGAGAGACTTTGGAACTCCAGAAGACCATCAGTTTGTTGGACATAATCCCAGACCATCAGGTGAGTCGAGGATCTGACGTGCAAAGACATCGTCACGTCTCCATGAGGTTGATTTGAAACTGACGTTGTGAGATTTGCCCTCACGCAGATCTCTCTGGATGAAACCAACACAAGTCTGGATACCTCGTTCTCCTTCGGTTCCTTGAGAACTACAACGTCAGCCCTGATAGAACAAATTGAGCTGCAGCTGGAAGAGCTCTCCTCCTCTGGTGAGTCCTTTGTGTTTATCCAGGTTTGTGTTTCATCTGATGAAGACTTGTGTGACTTTAACTTCATCTTTGTTTTCACAGAACTCAGGAGATTTCCAACATGTGCAGGTGCAGTGGATGTGAAGCTGGACCCAGCTACAGCTCATCCCTGCCTCACTCTCTCTGACGATGGGAAGGAGGTGCGAGGTGGAGGAACAAACCAGGAAGTCCACGACACTCCGGAGAGGTTTGACATATTGAAGAGCGTCCTGGGGCTCAACGGCTTGACCTCTGGGAGGTCATACTGGGAGGTGGAGGTCGGCAACAAGACCGGGTGGGACCTGGGCGTGGCCAGAGGGGACGCCAACCGCAAGGGGAACGTCAGGGTGAACCCAGACAACGGCTACTGGGCTATTACTTACACGGGGGTCAAAAACATCTCAGCCCTGACAGCTCCACGCGTCCTCCTCTCTCTGAGAGACAAACCTCAGAAGGTGGGGGTGTTTGTTGATTATGAGGAGGGTCTTGTGTCCTTCTACGACATGACGGCTCGGTCTCACATTTACTCGTTCACCCAGTGTGCGTTCGGCGGAGAGATCTTCCCGTATTTCAGTCCACATCTCCAACAAAACGGTCAGAACGCAGCTCCTCTGATCATCTCTCCTGTAGAAAGACAGTAAATGAAGCGTGTGTCCGTTACAGTGGCCGAAAATTACAATATATTATATTAGATAGATAGATAGATTATTATGAGATTATCAGAGATGCAGATAAAGAAGGACGTCGTGTCTCCACTTCCTCCTGTTACAAATATGAAGCCATAATATGCTGGATACGGGTGACACCATTAAAATGTCCCCGTTGTAGGGATAATAAAGGATCTTATTATATTTTATTAGCTTATCTTATCTAATCTTGCGCTTTTGCCATCATTTGGAACCAGAGTCGTTTTATTGAACAGGTACTTTGGCTTTTTGGGTTGGTCCATGTCCCATCCATTAACATGGAGCTATGCCCTATACGCAGCCAGCCACCTGGGGGCGCTCCAGAGCATATAGCCTTAGGGGAGCTGACATGTGTGTGTAGCTGCATGTTGGTACTCAGGTGTTCAAGGGCTGAATTCTATTTCTTCCATACAAATATATATTCCTTAGATGTCGTTGTGTGTTGGTTGTGGTTTGATGTAAACTATATTTCATAAATCATGTAACAGGAAGAGGGTTTAAATGACAAGATGCTTTTTCTATGTCTTTTTTATTTCTGTGGTGTTGGTATAAAACAAATAAAACTTTATAACCTGACCAATGAACTTGTACACATGGTGTCCTGTTTGACCACTAGAGGCGCTATGGAGACAGATGTTACAGATTTCAATATTTAGTTTTATGTGTTTTATGATCATTAAATCCATGTCACAACTTTGAGGCTGAGAAGACATTTTTGTTGTACATATTTGAAACTTGATGGTGCTCAGTAAAGTGTGGTTTTCTAATTTCTCATTTCGACAAAACGTGTTTGGGTGAAGGGACCAAATAAAAATACCTAATTCCAAAAATAGAAACCGGATCATATTCATGTTCCTGTGAAACGGTTGAGCAAAATGTCACATTTATGACCTCATGATAATTAACTTCAGTTTATATCAGTTTCTTCACAAAAATTACACTGAATAAACCTGTTTATTGGGTCATCACTGTACTGTTTAATGTAATTTTTTATGCCAGAGTATGAATACAAATAAAGTTGTAAAACGCTAAGAATGAGTTTGTAATTTAATGAGACAAGTCATGTTTCAAGATTTTCATTGTGACTTTATTCTCACAAATATTGCAAATTTTTTCTCACTTTTTTCTCATTATTGTGATGCGATGAAACGTTATGACTGACAGCTGAGTGATGGCTCCAAATCACCAGCACAAGATGGCAGCAGCAGAATATTTGGGATATTTTGGCTTAATTTTCATGCAGCGGGAGGAAGTGGAGACACGTCTACGGTTCTATTACACTTTGTTTATTTTTCCCTTTTCTTCCTTTAAGGCAAAGCAAGACAATGTCAAAGTCAATTTTATTCATATAGCACATTTAAAACAACTTGGTTGAGCAAAGTGCTTCACAGGATGAGTGGCACGACCAAAGGACAGTTAAAACGTAATACATTCAAATTCAAGTAATACATTAAAGTTCAAGTAATACATATAAAATACAATTATTAATGTAAAATAAAAAATTCAAATATATGAGAATAATAATAAATCTACCTCTGACTACTGAGATTTGTTCATCAAAATTAAAAGCCCTTTCAAAAAGAACAACAACACTCATTACAGTTGAGGAAGTATAAGAAGCAAACGGCCCAAGATTGTCCACATCTTCAATTCAGATTGTCCAAATACTATAACCTCAGTTTAAAAAAGGGCCTGAAATTAGAGAACAGAGGGAACAAGGTTCTTTCTTTAACAAGGGCTGTACAACAGCATGTTTAAAGGAGGCTGGGACACTACCAGAGAAGACCGGTGTTAATCAAAGACATAATACATGGACCAACAATTGGACCACTTTCTCCTGTTACAAATATGAAGCTAAAATAGGCTGAATACGGGTGATACCATTAAAATGTCCCCGTTGTCTCAAAGATTAAACCATGCAAGTCTAAGTACACACGGCCGGTCGGTGAAACTGCGAATGGCTCATTAAATCAGCCAATCAGCGAAATATAGCATTTACATTAAGCAGAATACACACAGAAAGATGGAGACATTCCTATAAAGGATTTTATTTTATTATCTTATCTTGCGATAATACTTTCTGTCTGCTCCTCTGATCATCTCTCCAGGAGAAAGACAGTAAATGAAGAGTCCAAACTGGACTCAGACGCTGTTTTTAGATTGACGAACCGTTTATATTTTAACTTCTCTCGCACTGACGGTAGTCTTAGTTTAACCTGCGCAGCTTTTTCCATGTTTATGGTAGTTAAAGGAAAGTTAAAGCGTTTTAGTTGTTAAGTCTTTATAAGGGATGATTCATGACCTTAAAGCATTTGATTCAGAGCAATAAACCATTGTGAATGATTCCTTCCTCTTCGTTTTAACCTTGTTAACCTAGTGTTATATATCATAGTTTGTTATTAATTGCTCATGTCTTGGCAGTTAAAATGTCACCTTCAAACGTGCTGGTGAAGTCATTTGATTTAAAATCGTGTTCAATGATTAATTGATTGGTCCGTGCCCCATTCACTAACATGGAGGAGGTGCGGTTTGTGACCTATTCTACAGCCAGCCACCAGGGGGCGATCATACTTTCTCTTTTTCCTTTAGGAGCTGTCATGTCCTAATACATTCAAATTCAAGTAATACATTAAAGGTCAAGTAATACATATGAAATACAATTATTAATGTAAAATAAAAAATTCAAATATGATAATAATAATAGAACAAAATAAAATAAGAGTACAATAAGAAAAATAAAATCAGTTGCACTGAAACGCACTCAATGGAAAGCCTGAGAGAACAGGTGTGTTATTACTAATGATTAACAGTGTTAAAGACGGGGCAGATCTAATGTGAAGTGGTAGGTTGTTCCACAGGTTTGGGACGAAGCTGCGAATGTATAAATGTCTCCACGTCCTTTTGTGGTAGGTAGGCCTTTACTTTTGCAATTTGCCACAGTTCAAAAAAGCTTCCTCTGACTACTGAGATTTGTTTATCAAAATCAAGCCCTTTCAAAAAGAACACCAAGACTCTTTACAGTTGAGGAAGTATAAGAAGCAAACGGCCCAAGATTGTCCACATCTTCAATTCAGATTGTCCAAAAACTATAACTTCAGATTAGAAAAGGGCCTGAAATTAGAGAACAGAGGGAACAAGGTTCTTTCTTTAACAAGGGCTGTACAACAGCATGTTTAAAGGAAGCTGGGACACTACCAGAGAAGACTGGTGTTAATCAGACATAATACATGGACCAACAATTGCAAATGGGTTCTCAAACTTTTTTGTGATTATTGTGATGCGATTTAAATGCGGTGAAACATTATGATTGACAGCTGAGAGGGATTGGCTCCAAATCACCAGCACAAGATGGCAGCAGTAGAATATTTGGGATATTTTGGCTTAATTTTCATGCAGGGAGAGGAAGTGGAGACACTTCGTCCATCTTTCACGTCTACGGTTCTATTACACTTTATTTAATTCTCCTTTTTCTTCCATTTTAAGGCGGAGCTACTGCTGAAAATTCAAGAAACCCAACGCCAGATGGCAGAAGTAAAATCATCTGCATTTGACTTGAAGGTAAGAATTCACTTTTTACAATATGGTTTCTGTCCATGTTTGTCTTGACATGTCCACTGTCCATCATCAGGTTAGCCTGGACACAGAGTGGCTGGAGACATATAACGCCTTCTCTAAGGTGATGAACATCGTGCAGGACAATCTGCAAGAAGCTCTGAAGCCTCTGAAGAAGAGGTTGGTTCTACGTGGCTCACAGTGAAGTGTGGTCAGACGTATTATTGATCCATCAGCGTAACTTCCTGTATTTGACCTTAAAGGAAGGAAACTTTAAAGAGGGAGGAAGACTCTCTCCTCCAGAGGCTGGAGAGAGAAACTAAAGAACTCCATGAGACCCTCGCTGAGTTGGACGCTAACCCAGACCTTCAGGTGAGTCGAGGATCTGACGTGTAAAGACATGACGTCTCCATGAGGTTGATTTTAAACTGACGTGAGATTTGCCCTCACGCAGATCCCTCTGGATGTATTCAGGAGAACAAGTCTGGATACGTCCTTTTCATTTGGCACGGTAAGACCAACAACGTCAGCCATGTTGGAAGAAGTTGAGCTGCAGCTGGACGAGCTCTCCTCCTCTGGTGAGTCCTTTGTGTTTATCCAGGTTTGTGTTTCATCTGATGAAGATTTGTGTGACTTTAACTTCATCTTTGTTTTCACAGAACTCAGGAGATTTCCAACATTTGCCTGTGCGTGTCTCAGCTTTTTAAAATATATGGTTACATGTGATACGAGTTACGCTTATTAGTTCAGTAGTCTGTATAATAAACTCACATTTTCTCATTTTGAGTTGTACGTTTGTCAGAAAAACGTCAAACTAAGATTTCGCAGCCGTTTTTTTCCAATTTCCTATTTTGAAAATGTTAGATAGGAAACTGAGAGATTTTTTATCGTGGTATGAAAACAAGAAACGATTCTATTTATGCACCGGATCCATCAGCAAATTTTCCGTATTTCACTACATCTCTAAAACATGATTCTTTGAATGCTTATATTTTCTGAAGTTGTCCATATGATATGCATCACGATTCTATTTCCATTATTCTGTTGTGTTTTTGTGCAGTGGATGTGAAGCTCGACCCAGCTACAGCTCATCACTGCCTCAAAATCACAGTCGATGGGAAGAAGGTGCAAGGTGGAGGGAGGCACTATGCTGAGGATATGTCAAAGAGCGTCCTGGGGCTCAACGGCCTGAAAGGCATGGCCTACTGGGAGGTGGAGGTCAGCAGCAAGCCGGGGTGGTACCTGGGCGTGGCCAGACGGGACGCCAACCGGAGGGGGTCCGTCTGGCTGAGCCCAGAAAACGGCCACTGGCTCATACATTACACTGGCCTCAAAAATATGACAGCCCTGGCAGATCCACGGGTCAACCTGACTCTGAGAGGGGAACCTCAGATGGTGGGGGTCTTTTTGAATTACAAAGAGGGTCTGGTATCAGCCCCCCCCACGTCATCAAACCGCCACCAACATGGACAGACCTCCAGCGCTCGATCTCCCCACCGGCGCCGAGCAGGTGCAGGCACAGCTGCTCGACCTGTTGAAACGTCACGCTGTGAATCAGATCATAAGAACAAAGAGTTTGATTCTTCATCATTATGTTATCAAATGTTTTTCTCCTTTTAGACGACGCCTCCAACGACTGAGGAAGAGCAGAGGGAGGCGGAAAACCTGGACAAGAAGGTTATTATTACACTTTTAATCACACTGAATAAAACTATTTATTGGGTCATCAATCTGAAAAATCGGAAAATTGGCACAGACACCACATGGTCCCCAGAGGATGAATCCTTCTTTTAAAAGATATATTTGGTGCATGTGTGAAAGATGGGGAAAGAAAATGGACGCCAACTGTGTTTTAAAGGCAAAGTAAACGTTAAATAACATTTTCTTACAGATGTTTACTGTAATTTTTACGACAGAGTATGAAGAAAACAAGAATAAAGTTGTTAAATGCTAAGAATGAGTTTGTAATTTAATGAGACAATATAGTCGCGTGTCAACATTTTCGTAATGTGACTTTATTCTCATAAATATTGCAAATTTGTTCTCAGACATTTTCCTTATTATTGTGATGCGATTAAAATACGGTGACACTTTATGATTGACAGCTGAGAGGGATTGGCTCCAAATCACCAGCACAAGATGGCAGCAGCAGAATATTTGTGATATTTTGGCTTAATTTTCATGCAGCGGGAGGAAGTGGAGACACTTCGTCCATCTTTCACATCTACGGTTCTATTACACTTTATGTATTTGTCCTCTTTCTTCCTTTAAGGCAAAGCAAGACAATAAGAGGGCGGAGCTACAGCAGAAAATTCTTAAAACGGAACTCAAGATGGCAGAAGTGTTCAACTTGAAGGTAAGAATTCACTTTTTACAATATGGTTTCTGTCCATGTTTCTCTTGACATGTCCACTGTCCATCATCAGGCTAGCTTGGACAACAAGTGTCTGGAGATCAACAACGTCTTCTCCGAGGTGATGAAAGTCGTGGAGGCCGCTCTGCAAAGATCTCTGCAGCCTGTGGAGGAGAGGTTGGTTCTACGTGGCTCACAGTGAAGTGTGGTCAGACGTATTATTGATCCATCAGCGTAACGTCCTGTATTTGACCTTAAAGGAGAGAAAGGGTAAAGAGAGAAGGAGATGATCTGCTTCAGAGGCTGGAGCGAGAAACTGAAGAACTCCAGAAGACCATCACTGAGTTGGAGGGAAACCCAGACCTTCAGGTGAGTCGAGGATCTGACGTGCAAAGACATCATCACGTCTCCATGAGGTTGATTTGAAACTGACGTTGTGAGATTTGCCCTCACGCAGATCTCTCTGGATGAAACCACGGATTGGAGCAACACCAGTGTTGATACTTTGGAGAGAGGATTACGCTCGTCTCTACCGATGATCCTCCTCTCCAATGTCAACACACTGTGCAACAAGATGGACGAACTGCGCCTTCTCATTACGACAAATACAGACTTTGCCCATTCTTCTGTTTTGTGTTTTACGGAATCGTGGCTGACCGAAGATATACCGGACTCTGACGTAAAGCTGAACGGCTTTCAGCTGTTACGTGCAGACCGCGACGTGATCCGCTCAGGCAAAGAGAGAGGGGGAGGGATTTGTTTCTATATAAACGATCGCTGGTGCAGCGACGTGAAAGTGATTTCACGATCCTCTTCTCCTGACCTGGAAACTTTTTTCATCACCTGCCGACCGTTCTACCCTCATGAATTCACCTCTTTTATTCTGGCCGGAGTTTACATCCCACCGGAAGCTAAAGTGCGCGAGGCTCAAAGTCAACTCGCTGCTGAGATACAAGAAGTGGAGAGAGGGAGAGAGCACAGGTATTCCACTGTTATTGTCCTTGGGGACTTTAATAAGGGGAACTTATCTCTTGAACTCCCCAGATACAAACAGTTCGTCAAATGCCCGACGAGGGGGAAGAACACTCTGGACCACTGCTACAGCACCATCAGCAAGGCGTATCATGCAGTTCCCAACGCTGCTCTGGGTGGATCCGACCACGCTGTCATTCACTTGGTCCCGGCTTACATACTGGAACTCAACGTTTCTAAACCTGCTGTGCTGAGAACTAAGAACTGGAGCAGCAGAGCAGCTGTAGATGAGCTGCGTGACCGCCTGGACAACACAGTCTGGGAAACTTTTAGAACTGCTTCCAACTGCCTGGGCGAATACACAGATGCTATGACGTCCTACATCAGCTACGGTGCTCAGGCCTACAGTTCATCCAGGGCTGACCTGGAGAGGGGAATCAAGAAGCACTGCCCCAAATTCAAGTTCCAGGGTCCCCTCATCCCCTCAACCCTAAAGATGGAGGTGCAGTTTAACAATTCCTTTATAATATTACAACTTTGTTCATGTGAAATCTTTTTGGTAAAATTATGACTTTATTCTAATAAAATCCAAAAACTTACTGCTTTTTTAATTTGTAAAATCAATTTTGTTTCTTCTGATATTAGGATTTTTGAGTATAAGAAGTTTGTAAAGTCCTTCAGACTGAAAACGATTGAATCTTGCACTCTTTTCTTCCCATCAACCCTTCGCAGCAGAGCCTCACCGGCCACATTCATCCGGCAGCTGCCGACGTCACCGTGGACGAGAGACATGAACCATGTACGAGTTTTAACATTACAGGAATACACAAAGTCACATTAAAGCAGCTTTGATTGACAGCTTTGTTTCCACAGGTTCCCAGACTCCTGAGCCCCCCCCACGTCATCAAACCGCCACCAACACGTACAGACCTCCAGCGCTCGATTTCTCCACCGACGCCGAGCAGGTGCAGGCACAGCTGTTCGACCTGTTGAAACGTCACGCTGTGAATCAGATCATAACAACAAAGAGTTTGATTCTTCATCATTATATTATCGACTGTTTTCCTCCTTTTAGACGACGCCTCCAACGACCGCCGTCCATCCAAGAGAGGAGGAAGAGGAGGAGCAGAGGGAGGCGGAAAACCTGGACATGGAGGTTATTATTACTCATGAATAAAACTGTTTATTGGGTCATCACTTAAAAAAATCTGAAATTTGGAACAGACACCACATGGTCCCCAGAGGATGAATCCTTTTTTTAAAAGATATATTTGCGGCATGTGTGAAAAATGGGGAAAGAAAATGGACGTCACCTGTGTGTTAAAGGCAAAGTACACGTGAAATAAAATTTTCTATAAGGTGTTTACTGTAATTTTTAAGACAGAGTATGATGAAAACAAGAATAAAGTTGTAAAATGCTTAGAATGAGTTTGTAATTTAATGAGAAAACACAGTCACGAGGATCTGACGTGCAAAGACATCGTCACGTCTCCATGAGGCTGATTTTAAACTGACGTTGTGAGATTTGCCCTCACGCAGATCTCTCTGGATGAAACCACGGATAGGAGCAACACCAGTGTGGAGACGTCCTTGATAACAACGACTGCAGCCATGATGGAACCAATTGAGCGGCAACTGGAAGAGCTCTCCCTTGTTGGTGAGTCCTTTGTGTTCATCCAGGTTTGTGTTTCATCTGATGAAGATCTGTGTGACTTTAACTTCATCTTTGTTTTCACAGATCTCAAGTGATTTCCCACATTTGCACGTGCGTGTCTCAGCTTTTTAAAATATATAGTTACATGTGATTCGAGTAACGCTTATTAGTTCACTAGTCTGTATCACACACATTTTATCATTTTAAGTTGTACGTTTGTCAGAACGTCAAACTAAGATTTCACAGCCGTTTTGTCCAATTTCCAATCAGCAAGTTATCCTTATTTTACTACATCTCTAAAACTTGATTCTTTGAATGCTTATATTTTCTGAAGTTGTCTTTATGATTTGCATCATGATTCTATGTCCATCTATGAACCCAGACAATGGCTACTGGGCAACTGTCCACTATGAGGACGAAGGTTACGCAGCCCTGACAGCTCCACGCGTCCTCCTCTCTCTAAGGGACAAACCTCAGAAGGTGGGGGTGTTCGTGGACTACGAGGAGGGTCTCGTGTCCTTCTACGACACGACGGCTCGGTCTCACATTTACTCGTTCACCCAGTGTGCGTTCGGCGGAGAGATCTTCCCGTATTTCAGTCCACATCTCCAACAAAACGGTCAGAACGCAGCTCCTCTGATCATCTCTCCTGTAGAAAGACAGTAAATGAAGCGTGTGTCCGTTACAGTGGCCGAAAATTACAATATATTATATTATGAGATTATCAGAGATGCAGATAAAGAAGGACGACGTGTCTCCACTTCCTCCTGTTACAAATATGAAGCCATAATATGGTGGATACGGGTGATGCCATTAAAATGTCCCCGTTGTAGGGATAATAAAGGATTTTATTTTATTAGCTTATCTTATCTTATCTTTCGCTTTCAATAAATATATATTCCTAAGATGTCGTTGTGTGTTGGTTGTGGTTTAATGTAAACTGTATTTCATAAATCATGTTACAGGAAGTGGGTTTAAATGACCAGAGCTTTTTTCTATGTCTTTTATTTCTGTGGTGTTGGTATAAAACAAATAAAACTTTATAACCTGACCAATGAACTTGTACACATGGTGTCCTGTTTGACCACTAGAGGCGCTATGGAGACAGATGATATATTTCAATATTTAGTTTTATGTGTTTTATGATCATTAAATTCATCTGTCACAACTTTGAGACTAAGAAGACATTTTTGTTGTACATATGTGAAACTTGATGTTGCTCAGTAAAGTGAAAGTAAAATAAAAAATTCAAATATATGATAATAATAATAGAACAAAGCAAAATAAGAAATACGATAAGAAAAATAAAATCAGTTGCACTAAAACGCACTCAATGGAAAGCCTGAGAGAACAGGTGTGTTATTACTAATGATTAACAGTGTTAAAGACGGGGCAGATCTAATGTGAAGTGGTAGGTTGTTCCACAGGTTTGGGACGAAGCTGCGAATGTATAAATGTCTCCACGTCCTTTTGTGGTAGGTAGGCCTTTACTTTTGCAATTTGTCACAGTTGAAAAAAGCATCCTCTGACTACTGAGATTTGTTTATCAAAATCAAAAGCCCTTTCAAAAAGAACACCAAGACTCTTTACAGTTGAGGAAGTATAAGAAGCCAACGGCCCAAGATTGTCCACATCTTCAATTCAGATTGTCCCAAAACTATAACTTCAGATTAGAAAAGGGCCTGAAATTAGAGAACAGAGGGAACAAGGTTGTCTTTCTTTAACAAGGGCTGTACAACAGCATGTTTAAAGGAAGCTGGGACACTACCAGAGAAGACTGGTGTTAATCACACATAATACATGGACCAACAATTGCAAATGGGTTCTCAAACTTTTTTGTTATTATTGTGATGCGATTCAAATGCGGTGACACATTATGATTGACAGCTGAGAGGGATTGGCTCCAAATCACCAGCACAAGATGGCAGCAGTAGAATATTTGGGATATTTTGGCTTAATTTTCATGCAACGGGAGGAAGTGGAGACACGTCGTCCATCTTTCACGTCTACAGTTCTATTACACTTTATTTATTTCTCCTTTTTCTTCCATTTTAAGGCGGAGCTACTGCTGAAAATTCAAGAAACCCAACGCCAGATGGCAGAAGTAAAATCATCTGCATTTGACTTGAAGGTAAGAATTCACTTTTTACAATATGGTTTCTGTCCATGTTTGTCTTGACATGTCCACTGTCCATCATCAGGTTAGCCTGGACAACGAGCGTATGGAGATCTGCAACGCCTTCTCCAAGGTGATGAAAGTCGTGCAGGACAATCTGCAAGAAGCTCTGAAGCCTGTGGAGGAGAGGTTGGTTCTACGTAGCTCACAGTGAAGTGTGGTCAGATGTATTATTGATCCATCAGCGTAACTTCCTGTATTTTACCTTAAAGGAGAGAAAGGGTAAACGGGGAGAGAGACGCTCTGCTTCAGGGGCTGGACAGAGAAATTGATGAACTCCATGAGACCATCGCAGAGTTGGACGGGAACCCAGACCTTCAGGTGAGTCGAGGATCTGACGTGTAAAGACATGACGTCTCCATGAGGTTGATTTTAAACTGACGTGAGATTTGCCCTCAAGCAGATCCCTCTGGATGTAGCCAGGAGAACAAGTCTGGATATGTAGTTCTCATTTGGCACGGTGAGAAGTGTGACATCAGCCATGTTGGAAGAAGTTGAGCTACAACTGGACGAGCTCTCCTCCTCTGTTGAGTCCTTTGTGTTTATCCAGGTTTGTGTTTCATCTGATGAAGACTTGTGTGACTTTAACTTCTTCTTTGTTTTCACAGAACTCAGGAGATTTCCAACATTTGCAGGTGCGTGTCTCAGCTTTTTAAAATATATGGTTACATGTGATACGAGTTACGCTTATTAGTTCATTAGTCTGTATAATAAACTCACATTTTCTCATTTTGAGTTGTACGTTTGTCAGAAAAACGTCAAACTAAGATTTCGCAGCCGTTTTTTTCCAATGTCCTATTTTGAAAATGTTAGATAGGAAACTGAGAGATTTTTTATCGTGGTATGAAAACAAGAGACGATTCTATTTATGCACCGGATCCATCAGCAAATTTTCCGTATTTCACTACATCTCTAAAACATGATTCTTTGAATGCTTATATTTTCTGAAGTTGTCCATATGATATGCATCACGATTCTATTTCCATTATTCTGTTGTGTTTTTGTGCAGTGGAGGTGAAGCTGGACCCAGCTACAGCTCATCACTGCCTGAAGATAACCGACGATTCCAAGAAGGTGCAAGGTGGAGGGAGGCACTATGCTGAGGTTATTCCGAAGAGCGTCCTGGGGCTCAACGGCCTGAGAGGCATGGCCTACTGGGAGGTGGAGGTGACGAGCAAGCCGGGGTGGTTCCTGGGCGTGGCCAGACGGGACGCCAACCGGAGGGGTTCCGTCTGGCCACGCCCAGAAAACGGCCACTGGCTTATAAATTACACTGGCCTCAAAAACATGACAGCCCTGGCAGCTCCACGGGTCAACCTGACTCTGAGAGAGGAACCTCAGATGGTGGGGGTTTTTTTGAATTACAAGGAGGGTCTGGTATCATTCTATGACACGACAGCTCGGGCCCATATTTATTCGTTCACAAAGTGTGCGTTCAGTCAAGTTGAGATCTACCCATATTTCAGTCCACATCTCCACCAAAAAGGTGAAGACGCAGGTCCATTGATCATCTCTCCTGTAGTTAGACAGTAAATGTAGCGTGTGTCCGTTACAGTCGCTGAAAATTACAATATATTACAATATATTATAATACGACATCAGAGATAAAGATGGACAACGTGTCCTGTTACAACCATTAAAATGTCCCTGTTGTAGGGATAATAAAGGATTTATTATTTTATTGCAGTGGCAAGTGGACGTGGACGAGGCGTCAAGACTAGAAAAGCGTTTTATAAATACAAAACCTTCTATCATTTCTCTCCTCAGATGATTCTGCGACTAAGAGATGCTTACGCGGAGGCTTGGAGAGCGTATGTAAGTGGATACAGACGCATTAATTGCTAGAAATGTTATATTTAAATACAAAACCATTTTCCATTTACAATTCTCTCCCCGCCCAGGAACCCGACCTGGAAGACCCCCGGCCCCAGGATCAGGTAGGGTTTTTGATCAATGTTACATTAGATGTTTGGAAAAGTTTAAAGATATGTTAGTATTACTGATGGGAAATGATAATTATACCATTTTGTTGGCATTTTAAAAATAAGTGAAGCAGTGTTTTGTTTATAATTCTCAAGTCTTGACACTGAGCAAGCTCTAGAATTCATTGAACCTCCGTTTCTGATGAAATTGTTCACTGTTAACATTATAACTATGTTGTAATGGGGCTACTAGACATTGCCCCATTGACGAAGCTGGGACATGTGCGTCGGTATCACAACTGATGGCACTGCCTGCACGACAGGAAAAAACTCTAGGGTTGTGAGGAGAATACTCGACAAAGCGCAGAAAGCAACTTGGAACCATTGTATTTAGCATGAAATTAAATTTAAAAAAAAACAATAACTCAAAGAAACAAACTGGAAATAAGTTCAAAAACTGAAACACAACCCTTGTGGGTCTTCTTCAGGTCTTGTTAGGCATGTGTAAAAGCAAAAATATTTCTATCTGAGCTGTGAGGTCCTTCCACTACAACATTCAGAGCAAGAGTGAGTGAGCAGACTGAGGGCTCCTCTATTTATAGGCTGCCTCTCACAGACTCCTCCCCCTTGTCTATTCCAATGTGATCCTTAAATTCTATAACTGTGAATAAAAATAAACGTATCATTCATGATACCGTGTATCTATGAATATATTATATTTTATTGGACTTAAATGATATAACTACTTTGTGACGTCTACAAAGTATTTTTTTTTTATAACTGAACTGTGACCTCTAATTTAAGCGAATTTCTTATATATAAACTGATTGTTTTAACTTACATATCAAATTACACATTTATTTCCGTAGTGTTTATTGGAGTTTTGTGATCATCATGTTGTTATTACTATTTCTAAACATCCACGAATTGTCTTTTTTTCAATAGTCTTTGTGAGTTTCTTTCTTGTTCTTGAGAGTAAATCAATATATATATATATATTTGTGTGTGATAATTCTTTTTGATAAGTGTAATTTTGAGAATATGTTGTACAGAATATGTGGACTTAGATAAACACTGTTGTTCTCAAGTAAGAAGGTTAAGGTTGAGGCAATAATAGAGGAGACTTAGGTTTAGGCACGGGTTAAAAACGGTTTCGGGTTTGGGCAATAGGCCACGGCCAGTCTTATTCAGTCTAGTCGAAGGTTAGGTTTAGGCAAGGGTCTATAGTGGTTAGGGTTAGGGCAAGAGTCTAAGGTTAGGTTTAGGAAGAGAGAGACTGTGAGTCAGGTTTAGGCAATAATAGAGTAGGTTTAGGTTTAGGCTCAGGTAGAAAATGATTAGGATTAGGTCCCTAGTCCACGTCCAGGATTCTAAACCCTGTGTGGTCAGACGTATTATTGATCCATCAGCGTAACGTCCTGTATTTGACCTTAAAGGAGAGAAAGGGTAAAGAGAGAAGGAGACTATCTGCTTCAGAGGCTGGAGCGAGAGACTGTGGAACTCCAGAAGACCATCAGTTTGGTGGACGGAAACCCAGACCTTCAGGTGAGTTGAGGATCTGACGTGCAAAGACATCATCACGTCTCCATGAGGTTGATTTTAAACTGAAGCTTAGTGTACGTTCAGTCAGGAAAACTTAACCTGCAGATGATCAGCTGATTGTGGGCGGTCCTTAATATCCAATCAGGTCTGGCGCTGTCTCGTCAGCCAATCATTCAGCACCTGTCGACCTTTAAATATCTCTTCTCCTCTCTTCCGCAGTCAGCCGTCCTGCAGTGATGCCCTTAAAAGTTTGATTCAGGTTCAATTAAATCTATATTTAACTCTTTGTTGCCACTATAACACAACATGTCCCTCCAGAGATCAGTTCACTTTGATTCTGCTGCTTTTACTGGTTTAAACACTTTAGTTGTAACTTGTTAAGCACCTTGTCTTTTATAAATAAAGTTAGTTATTATTGATTCCACTCACTCCACAGTTACAGGTTATTCATGAAAGATTGGCTCCTGTCATACTGAGCTTCGGTTGTTTGACGTCACACACACACACACACAGACACACACCCAAGGCTGGATTGTCTTGCAGGTGTGTCACCACAGGTGTGTCACACAGAGAACTTTGTTTGTGACAGTCACCAGCAGCAGTGAGATGATAGTGTACAGACAGCTCCTGAGTCAACACAGATAAGACATCAATGAAATTAAAGTAAAAGTGTAAAAAGTAGGCAGTAAAAAGTTATGTGTGACTTGTGAGAATAAAAGTTTCTTCACAGGGACTAACACTTTGACAAAGATCCAGAGAAAAACATTTCAGTAAATCAAAGTGTTAAAACTTTTCTATCTGACACAAAAAAGTTATGGACAACATTTTTTTTTATCATTTGCCACAATTCTGTATTATAACATCTTTTAAATAAACAAAATCACGTTGATAGTCAATGTGAGAATGATAAAGTTTTCATTCCAAAGCAAAATGTCTCATTTATGATCTCATGATGATAATTAACTTCAGTTTATATCAGTTTCTTCACCAAATTACAACTTTATTCTTTTTACTTTAATTACATTTTATTACTTTATTCTCATAGAATGATGATTTAATTCTAAAAATGACCTCCTTTGACTTAACTTCTGTAAAATTAAAACTTTATCCTTATAAAGTTATGACTTTTGTCTTGTAAAATATGACAATTCTTGTAAAACTTCGTCTTTGTTTGTGTAGTTTTGACTCAATTCTCTTTAAGTTTCATCGCTATTCTTGTAAAGTTAGTGTCTAACTGTGTCTGCTGCTGCTGTAGTTTGTAAATGTAGTTGGTAAATCTCCTGAGACGAGTTGAACCTGTTTGTTTCGTATAAAACAAAAGTGACTAACCTGAAGAGAGAGAACACAGAGGAGGAGAGTCGGGAAACGACAGAGAGATCATCACTCGGACTGAGGAGCATCGAAGCTGCAGAGCACGGTGAGACTTGATCAACTTTATAAAGAACTTTGAGACATTTAATAACTGTGAAAGTTAAAGGATGAATTATGAAACTTGTTCTTGTTCAGGGATGTTTGATAAAACTCTTCAGGCTGTGATGCTGCAGGTAGAAAACACAAAGTAGGATGTGTCAATAAATATAATACTTCAAAATGCTGCTGTCAGGAGGAAACACATCAAGTTTCCTGTTACTGTTAACGTTTCCTGTAAACGTAAAAAAAGTGTTAATGTTAAATTGTTCATGTCCAAGATCCTCTCACAAAACACGATGTCAGTACAGAAGAATATTTGTTTTTTTTCCTGGTTAGTTAAAAGTTTGATTCAGGTTCAATTAAATCTATATTTAACTCTTTGTTGCCACTATAATACAACATGTCCCTCCAGAGATCAGTTCACTTTGATTCTGCTGCTTTTACTGGTTTAAACACTTTAGTTGTAACTTGTTAAGCACCTTGTGTTTTATAAATAAAGTTAGTTATTATTGATTCCACTCACTCCACAGTTACAGGTTATTCATGAAAGATTGGCTCCTGTCATACTGAGCTTCTGTTGTTTGAGGTCACGCACGCACACACATACACACACCCAAGGCTGGATTGTCTTGCAGGTGTGTCACCACAGGTGTGTCACTCAGAGACATAGTTTGTGACAGTCACCAGCAGCAGTGAGATGATAGTGTACAGTCAGCGCCTGAGTCAACACAGATAAGACATCAATGAAATGAAATTAAATGTGTAAAAAGTTATGTGCGACTTGTGAGAATAAAAGTTTCTTCACAGGGACTAACACTTTGACAAAGATCCAGAGAAAAACATTTCAGTAAATCAAAGTGTTAAAACTTTTCTATCTGACACATAAAAGTTGTTGACAGAAATTATTTTTTTTCATTTGCCACAATTCTGTATTATAACATCTTTTAAATAAACAAAATCACGTTCATAGTCAATGTGAGAATGATAAAGTTTTCATTCCAAAAGATTAAACTCCACTACATTTAGTAGACAGATGAGCAAAGTGTGAAACTGTCCATGTTGGATTCAGTTCTGCTCCAGAATACATCACAAATTTCATGCATAAAAATGTAAAAACTTGTTTTTCATCAGACACTGAACACGTTCGACATGCAGCGCAGGGAGTGTCACTGTGGTTGGTCCAAAGTGACGACTAACCACGGCCTGAGGACCCACCAGGGGAGGATGAGCTGCACAGAGGGGCTGGACACTCCTCCAACTCCCCCCACGGGACCTCCAATCCAGCTGAAAGAGCCTGAGAACTTTATTCCTGTAAACTTTAATTGCCTATTTTTTTTTTTTATCATTAGGATTATTGAGTATTAGAAGTTTGTAAAGTCCTTCAGACTGAAAGCGATTGAATCTTGCACTCTTTTCTTAGCCGACCATCAACTTATCGCAGATGACGCTCAACGACCACATTCATCCGGCAGCTGCCGACGTCACCGTGGACGAGACACATGAAACATGTACGAGTTTTAACATTACACATATACACACAGACACATTAAAGCAGCTTTGATTGACAGCTTTGTTTCCACAGTTTTCCAGACTCCTGAGCCCCCCCCACGTCATCAAACCGCCACCAACACGGACAGACCTTGTCGAGCGCTCAATTTCTCCACCGGCGCCGAGCAGGTGCAGGCACAGCTGTTCGACCTGTTGAAACGTCACGCTGTGAATCAGATCATAACAACAAAGAGTTTGATTCTTCATCATTATATTATCCAATGTTTTTCTCCTTTTAGACGACGCCTCCAACAACTGCAGTCCGCCCAAGAGAGGACGAAGAGGAGGAGCAGAGGGAGGCAGAAAAACTGGACAAGAGGGTTATTATTACACTTCTAATAACACTGAATAAAACTGTTTATTGGGTCATCAATCTGAAAAATCTGAAACTTGGCACAGACACCACATGGTCCCCAGAGGATGAATCCTTTTTTTAAAAGATATATTTGGTGCATGTGTGAAAAATGGGGAAAGAAAATGGACGCCACCTGTGTGTTAAAGGCAAAGTAAACGTTAAATAACATTTTCTTACAGATGTTTACTTTAATTTTTACGACAGAGTATGAAGAAAGCAAGAATAAAGTTGTAAAATGCTCAGAATGAGTTTTAATTTAATGAGAAAACATAGTCGTGTTTCATGATTTTAGTAATGTGACTTTATTCTCATAAATATTGCAAATTTGTTCTCAGACTTTTTTCTTATTATTGTGATATGATTAAAATGCGGTGAAACATTATGATTGACAGCTGAGAGGGATTGGCTCCAAATCACCAGCACAAGATGGTAGCAGCAGAATATTTGGGATATTTTGGCTTCATTTTCATTCAACAGGAGGAAGTGGAGACATGTCGTCCATCTTTCACGTCTACGGTTCTATAACACTTTATTTATTGTTCCCTTTTCTTCCTTTAAGGCGGAGCTACAGGAGAGAATTCAAATTAGGCAACAAAAGATGGCAGAAGTGAAATCATCTGTGTTCAAATTTAAGGTAAGAATTCACGTTTTACAATATGGTTTCTGTCCATAATTCTCTTGACATGTCCACTGTCCATCATCAGGTTAGCTTGGACAACGAGTGTGAGGAGATCAACAACGTCTTCTCCGAGGTGAAGAAAGTCGTGGAGGACGTTCTGCAGTCTGTGGAGGAGAGGTTGGTTCTACGTGGCTCACAGTGAAGTGTGGTCAGACGTATTATTGATCCATCAGCGTAACGTCCTGTATTTGACCTTAAAGGAAGAAAAGGGTAAAGAAAGAAGGAGATGAACTGCTTCAGGAGCTGGAGAGAGAAACTGAAGAACTCCAGAAGACCATCGCTGAGTTGGACAGAAACCCAGACCTTCAGGTGAGTCGAGGATCTGACGTGCAAAGACATCATCACGTCTCCATGAGGTTGATTTGAAACTTACGTTGTGAGATTTCCCCTCACGCAGATCTCTCCGGAAACCACTGTTCCGGAGAGAGGATTCCGCTTGCCTCTTCCGATGATCCTCCTCTCCAATGTCCGCTCACTGTGCAACAAGATGGAAGAACTGCGCCTTCTCATCACGACAAATACATACTTTGCCGATTCTTCTGTTTTGTGTTTTACGGAATCGTGGCTGACCGTAGATATACCGAACTCTGCCGTACAGCTGAACGGCTTTCAGCTGTTACGTGCAGACCGCGACCTGATTCGCTCAGGCAAAGAGAGAGGGGGAGGGATTTGTTTCTATATAAACGATCGCTGGTGCAACAAAGTGAAAGTGACACGTGAACGTTACTGTTCTCCTGACCTGGAAACTTTTTTCATCACCTGCACACCGTTCTACCCTCATGAATTCACCTCTTTTATTCTGGCCGGAGTTTACATCCAACCAGAAGCTGACGTGTGCGAGGCTCAAAGTCAACTCGCTGATCAGATAAAAGAAGTGGAGAGAAGGAGTGAGAACAAGTCTTCCACTGTTATTGTCCTCGGGGACTTTAATCAGGCCAAATTACCTCCTAAACTCTCCAAATACAAACAGTTCGTCAAATGCCCGACGAGGGGGGAGAACACTCTGGACCACTGCTACAGCACCATCAGCGAGGCGTATCATGCAGTTCCCCGTGCTCCTCTGGGTCGATCCGACCACGCTGTCATTCACCTGATCCCACCTTACATACAAAACCTCAAACTTTCTGAACCTGCTGTGCTGAGAATTAAGAACTGGAGCAGCAGAGCAGCTGTAGATGAGCTGCGTGACTGCCTGGCACAGTTCCAATTTAAATTTTAGCTTCTCTGTGAAGATGTTTATGGAACTGTACTCAAAACAAATGAAAGGAGGGTGGGGGCAGGAGCAGTTTGGGACAGATATTTGGCTTTCCCACCATGACTTAGAAAAAGGCTAGAAATGTGTGTGCGTCACATCGCTGGTCAGTCTCACACCTGTCTTGATAAAAGGTCTGATAAGTTCTGGAGGACAGACAGAGTGGCGTTGTGTTGGTTTGGAGAATACGAATGTTTACACAAACAGAACATACAGCCAATAGAGCAGAAACTAGGGCTGAACGATTAATTGCATTTGCGATAAAATCGTGATATGATAAAATGCGATTTCCTAATCGCAACGTGCGCGATTATCACATGCGAACGAGAGTAGGGCGCCGGGCTGCTGTCCTCACGCGCAGCCAGCATGACGCGGGACAAAAAAACTCCGCTGATCCAGAAGATAGCGAAGCAGGCCGGCATCACTTACAGGGGCCTCACGTCTTCGACGTGGTGGAAACATAGAGCGAGCTCATCTCGCTGGTGACCGCGGTGCGGGCGGCGGACCAGAAAATCGCAATCGCAATATTGGGGGAAAAAATCGCAATAAGATTATTTTCCCAAATCGTTTAGCCCTCGCAGGAACACAACATTCTTTACTCCAATGAACAACAACACTGACCCACAAGGCGTCAGCCGAGTCAAGGCGTGTTTATGAAACACAAAATCAAACTGTCACGGTGGGGAGATTTGTCCAGCAACTATCAGAGGAGGGGCGTGACTGGGAGCGGCTCCTTGTCACTTCCTGGTTCCAGTGCCAAGAGGCGTGGATCTACGCCTTTGCACCAACAAAGGAGAACCACATAGATTTGCAGCGACACCCCTTCATTATTTTAACCAAATCAAATTATACCTTCTGTTATAATTATTACAAACGCCTTCTGTTCGGGGCCACTATAGATTACCCCCTGCTACTGATTTAGCTGAGGCTGTGCATGAGGGCCCATAGCTATGCTGTTAACTTTTTATTGCTTCTTAATAAACAGTGGCGGTTCGTCATACAGGGTGCTGGGGCGCCGCCCACCCTACAATTTTGAGATGAAAAAAAAAAAAAAAAAAAAAATGACATGTCAAAAAACATTATATATCAAATAATTTAATAAGAAATGTACTGTTTTAAAGCGTTAAATGTGTGCCGGAGACCGTAAGCCCCTGTCAAAACCACTTAATATATTATATTTGGTAATATATTTGCCATTCATTATCACTGAGAGAGAAGCCACTCCTCCCTGTGGGCGCCGGGCAAGTGGAAGTCTATGGAAGCCAACAAAAGGGGCAGGAACATTTGAGCAAGGACAGCTTCTCAATGGCGGATGACAGTTCGAGCCATGGGCGCACTTCACTTGCGCCTACAGCCAATGAAAGGGTTTCTTATACATCATGCTGACAGGACTGTCCAATCAGAGACCTTATCACTGATCTACAGGAGCTGCATAGTTAGCAGATACTTTTAATCTGCAGGGAGGTGCAGCTCCGGTCCCGGATCACTGAGTGAGACAGGTAGAGGACAGACAGTGGACAGATAGAATCATTGTTGTTTACTGTGTCGTGTGTGTAGTTTTATCGATCAGTAATAATCAGCTGAAATTTTTAACCACATGTTAACGTGCATGGGGACGTGCTCCTCCGGGACCGGAGCACCTCCCGGAGCACCGGAGCACCTCCCCGGGGAGGTCCGGGACCGGGCCGGGACCGTCCCCGGGGACGTCCCGGCGACCGGAGCACCTCCCGGAGCACCGGGTGCACCTCCCTCCGGTGCTCCGGAGACCGCGACGTCCCCGGGGACCGGAGCACCGGAGCACCTCCCCGGGGACCGGGACGTCCCCGGGGACGGACCGGAGGTCCCCCGAGCACCCCGGAGTTTTTTTTTTCTCATTGCGGTGGGCTATTTAAACCGCGCCGCCCAAGTGCGCCCCCCCCCCAAAAAAATGTCACCAGCCGCCACTGTTAATAAATACTTGTGGAATTAGACCAGACCGGCTCTTCTCATATTTTGCTTAAACGAACATGTTGACACAACACAGACTGGGACATTTTTAGAAATGCTTCCATCAGCTTGGACGAAAACACAGATGCTGTGACGTCATCAGCTTCGGTGAGGACAGATGTATTCCCACATGCACCTGGGTGAGATGCAACAACGACAAGCCCTGGTTCACAGCAAAACTCAAACAGCTTCGTTTGGAGAAAGAGGCGGCCTTCAAGAGTGGGGACCAGGAAAGGTTCAGACTGATTAAATACTTGTTTGACTGGGAAATTAAGGAGGCCAAACGACAGTATTCATAGAAGCTGTAACAACAATTTGCTGCAAAACCAAATTCCTCCAAGACCTAAACTTTCAAACGACCTGAATGACTTTTACTGCAGATTCGACAGACAATGGACCAGTTCTAACCCTAACCCACATTCCCAACCCCCCTCCACAGCTATCACACCTCTTCTTCCCAGCCTGGACAAAGACACTAGACAGAGCCAGAGTTGTTTTATTTAACAGGTACTTTTTGGGTTGGTCCATGTCCCATCCATTAACATGGAGCTATGCCCTATACGCAGCCAGCCACCTGGGGGCGCTCCAGATTATATCGCCTTGCGTGAGCTGACATGTGTATGTAGGTGCATGTTGGTACTCAGGTGTTCAAGGGATGAAGATGTCGTTGTGTGTTGGTTGTGGTTTAATGTAAACTGTATTTCATGTCTTTTATTTCTGTGGTGTTGATATAAAACCAATAAAACTTTATAACCTGACGACCCCCCCCCCACACTCGCCTGCTTGTGTTTACTGAACGACGGGTTTGAGCATCTTCTCACTTTAGTGACTCGTGATCTGATTAAGAGACAAGAGGTGCTAGACAACTGATTTGTTTGTTAGAGGTGGAGGGGAATTAAACACTCACAACTTTGGGTTACCATAGTTACTGTTTTCAGCAGACTGTAAATAAAGATGAACGACGCGTCTCCACTTCCTCATGCTGCACAAATATGAAGCAAAAATATCCCTGATACAGGCGTCGCCATCTTCAGCTGGTGAAGTCATTTTATTTAAAATCGTGTTCCATGATTAATTGATTGGTTCATGCTCCATTCACTAACATGGAGGACATGCGATTTGTGACCTATTCTACAGCCAGCCACCAGGGGGCGATCATACTTTCTGTCTTTACTTTTGGGAGCTGTCATGTCCTCCATTTTTACACACGATTGTTTAAGAGTAGAAACCAAAGTCTGTCATGTGATTATTTACAAACCAATAAACTTGTACACATGGTGTCCTGTCTGACCCCTAGAGGCGCTATGGAGACAGATTTTACAGATTTCAATATTTAGTTTTACATGTTTTATGATCATTGAATTCATCTGTCACAACTTTGAGACTAAGAAGACATTTTTTTTGTACATATGTGAAACTTGATGTTACTCAGTAAAGTGTGGTTTTCTAATTTCTCATTATAACAAAACGTGTTTGGGTGAAGGGACCAAATAAAAATACCTAATTCCAAAAATAGAAACCGGATCATATTCATATTCCCGTGAATAGGTTGAGTAAAATGTCACATTTCTGACCTCATGATGATAATTAACTTCAGTTAAAACGTAATACATTCAAATTCAAGTAATACATTAAAGTTCAAGTAATACATAGAAAATACAATTATTAATGTAAAATAAAAAATTCAAATATATGATAATAATAATAGAACAAAATAAAATAAGAATACGATAAGAAAAATAAAATCAGTTGCACTGAAACGCACTCAATGGAAAGCCTGAGAGAACAGGTGTGTTATTACTAATGATTAACAGTGTTAAAGACGGGGCAGATCTAATGTGAAGTGGTAGGTTGTTCCACAGGTTTGGGATGAAACTGCGAATGTATAAATGTCTCCACGTCCTTTTGTGGTAGGTAGGCCTTTACTTTTGCAATTTGCCACAGTTGAAAAAAGCTTCCTCTGACTACTGAGATTTGTTTATCCAAATTAAAAGCCCTGTCAAAAAGAACACCAAGACTCTTTACAGTTGAGGAAGTATAAGAAGCAAACGGCCCAAGATTGTCCACATCTACAATTCAGATTGTCCAAAAACTATAACCTCAGATTAGAAAAGGGCCTGAAATTAGAGAACAGAGGAACAAGGTTCTTTCTTTAACAAGGGCTGTACAACAGCATGTTTAAAGGAAGCTGGGACACTACCAGAGAAGACTGGTGTTAATCAGACATAATACATGGACCAACAATTGCAAATGGGTTCTCAAACTTTTTTGTTATTATTGTGATGCGATTCAAATGCGGTGACACGTTATGATTGACAGCTGAGAGGGATTGGCTCCAAATCACCAGCACAAGATGGCAGCAGCAGAATATTTGGGATATTTTGGCTTAATTTTCATGCAACGGGAGGAAGTGGAGACACTTCGTCCATCTTTCACGTCTACGGTTCTATTACACTTTATATATTTCTCCTTTTTCTTCCATTTTAAGGCGGAGCTACTGCTGAAAATTCAAGAAACCCAACGCCAGATGGCAGAAGTAAAATCATCTGCATTTGACTTGAAGGTAAGAATTCACTTTTTACAATATGGTTTCTGTCCATGTTTGTCTTGACATGTCCACTGTCCATCATCAGGTTAGCCTGGACAACGAGCGTATGGAGATCTGCAACGCCTTCTCCAAGGTGATGAAAGTCGTGCAGGACAATCTGCAAGAAGCTCTGAAGCCTCTGAAGAAGAGGTTGGTTCCACGTGGCTCACAGTGAAGTGTGGTCAGACGTATTATTGATCCATCAGCGTAACTTCCTGTATTTGACCTTAAAGGAAGGAAACTTTAAAGAGGGAGGAAGACTCTCTCCTCCAGAGGCTGGAGAGAGAAATTGATGAACTCCGTGAGACCATCGCAGAGTTGGACGGGAACCCAGACCTTCAGGTGAGTCGAGGATCTGACGTGTAAAGACATGACGTCTCCATGAGGTTGATTTTAAACTGACGTGAGATTTGACCTCACGCAGATCCCTCTGGATGTAGCCAGGAGAACAAGTCTGGATACGTCCTTTTCATTTGGCTCGTTGAAAAGTGTGACATCAGCCCTGATAGAACAAATTGAGCTGCAGCTGGAAGAGCTCTCCTCCTCTGGTGAGTCCTTTGTGTTTATCCAGGTTTGTGTTTCATCTGATGAAGACTTGTGTGACTTTAACTTCATCTTTGTTTTCACAGAACTCAGGAGATTTCCAACATGTGATACGAGTTACGCTTATTAGTTCAGTAGTCTGTATAATAAACTCACATTTTGTCATTTTGAGTTGTACGTTTGTCAGAAAAACGTCAAACTAAGATTTCGCAGCCGTTTTTTTCCAATTTCCTATTTTGAAAATGTTAGATAGGAAACTGAGAGATTTTTTATCGTGGTATGAAAACAAGAGACGATTCTATTTATGCACCGGATCCATCAGCAAATTTTCCGTATTTCCCTACATCTCTAAAACTTGATTCTTTGAATGCTTATATTTTCTGAAGTTGTCCATATGATATGCATCACGATTCTATTTCCATTATTCTGTTGTGTTTTTGTGCAGTGGAGGTGAAGCTCGACGCAGCTACAGCTCATCACTGCCTGAAAATAACCGTCGATGGAAAGAAGGTGCAAGGTGGAGGGAGGCACTATGCTGAGGTTATTCCGAAGAGCGTCCTGGGGCTCAACGGCCTGAGAGGCATGGCCTACTGGGAGGTGGAGGTCAGCAGCAAGCCGGGGTGGTTCCTGGGCGTGGCCAGACGGGACGCCAACCAGAGGGGGTCCGTCTGGCTGAGCCCAGAAAACGGCCACTGGCTCATAAATTACACTGGCCTAAAAAATATGACAGCCCTGGCAGATCCACGGGTCAACCTGACTCTGAGAGGGGAACCTCAGATGGTGGGGGTGTTTTTGAATTACAAGGAGGGTCTGGTATCATTTTATGACACAACGGCTCGGGCCCACATTTTTTCTTTCTGTAAGTGTGTGTTCGGTGGAGATGTCGGGATCTACCCTTATTTCAGCCCGCATCTCCACCGAGCAGGTGAAGAAGCAGCTCCTCTGATCATCTCTCCTGTAGTTAGACAGTAAATGTAGCGTGTGTCCGTTACAATCGCTGAAAATTACAATATATTACAATATATTATAACACGACATCAGAGATAAAGATGGACAACGTGTCCTGTTACAACCATTAAAATGTCCCTGTTGTAGGGATAATAAAGGATTTATTATTTTATTGCAGTGGCAAGTGGACGTGGACGAGGCGTCAAGACTAGAAAAGCGTTTTATAAATACAAAACCTTCTATCATTTCTCTCCTCAGATGATTCTGCGACTAAGAGATGCTTACGCGGAGGCTTGGAGAGCGTATGTAAGTGGATACAGACGCATTCATTGCTAGAAATGTTATATTTAAATACAAAACCGTTTTCCATTTACAATTCTCTCCCCGCCCAGGAACCCGACCTGGAAGACCCCCGGCCCCAGGATCAGGTAGGGTTTATGATCAATGTTACATTAGATGTTTGGAAAAGTTTAAAGTTATGTTAGTATTACTGATGGGAAATGATAATTATACCATTTTGTTGGCATTTTAAAAATAAGTGAAGCAGTGTTTTGTTTATAATTCTCAAGTCTTGACACTGAGCAAGCTCTAGAATTCTTTGAACCTCCGTTTCTGATGAAATTGTTCACTGTTAACATTATAACTATGTTGTAATGGGGCTACTAGACACCGACCTGGAAAAGGTAGGGTTTCTGATCAATGTTACATTAGATGTTTGGAAAAGCTGAAAGTAATGTTAGTATTAGTGATGGGAAATTAGGATTATACCATTTTAAAAATAAGTGAAGCAGTGTTTTGTGTATATAATATTTCTTTTCTTTACAGGGCCCAATCACACGAAACTTTTGCCTCCGGCTCTTCATTCGTAACTTGACAGTGGGCATTGGGACATGGGTGACACTGGTGCTTTTGTCAGTATTTAATTACTATGTTTTTAATAAATGAATAAATATGCCTAAACATCTTGTCAGCGTCATTTTTCCAATAGGACTTTTTACTTCCCTGTGGGGTTCATTTAAAGTGGCTGTTCTCACACATACTTTTCACTCATGTTCATTTGCTGCCCTCAAACATCATAATTTTATATAAGTGCGCCCCATGTGGCCACTTTCCTTCATTACTTGTCTTGAAAGTTTGAAAATGCACCTCCAAACTATTCCATCTGTCAGACATGAGCATTTTTATTATTGTAGGCAGTGTTGGGAAGGATACTTTCAAAACGTATTCCGTTACAGAATACAGAATACATGCCCAAAAATGTAATCTGTAACGTATTCCATTACATTAACTAATCTGAGTAACGTATTCTGAATACTTGGAATACTTCCGGTTTGTATTGCATTTTTTAAGTGTATGATTGCGGCGTTGTTATAGTCAGTGGAGCAGCAGCAGTTTAAACTCTCTCTCCAGCTGGATGTCCGGCTCCCATCCTCTCCCACCTCTGTGCCGGCCCCACCGGAGGCTGAAGGACCCCCCCCCCCCCTGCGCCAAGGCTGCCTCGCGCCGTGCTACGATCGTTTCGGCGTCGAGTTTATTTTTTTTTGCGCTTGACGCGAGCGTATCGCTCCGTGAAACACACTGAAAAATGATTTTAAACGATATTGATGACATTTTATATGATATAAATGATAAAGTATGCATCCCATAGTTTGTATTCCCCTTCTGGTGTCCTGGAGTTTTAATTTTACCAATTTTACCGATCACATTATTACATGCCCCCCTCTGCCCCTCCACTACAGACACACAAGCAGTCATAAAGATAAAAAGAGAGGGGGGGGCGGAGAATACGTAATTTACCCTCGACACCCGACATTGAACGGAGAGAACAGCGGAGAAGTTCTTGAAGATGGATGACATTAAATTGGGACGCGGTTGCAGTTAATGTTGGAGCAACAAGTGAACATATGCTTTTATACTACTTGGTCAACGGGTGATATTATTAGCGCTGCCCGGCGCTTCAGCGTCCGGTGTGAACCCTGCATGCCTCGCTGGTCTCCTGCAGAGCCATGACAGCGGAGCTCTGGAAGCGCAGGTCGGTCTTCTCTCACCAGGCGCTGGAAGGGCAGCTTGCGGATCAGCAGCTCCGTAGATTTCTGGTAGCGACGGAACTCTCTCAGAGCCACGGTCCCGGGCCTGTGTCCCGAGCGGGTAGCGGTGAGGCTTCTTCAAGCCGCCGGGGGCCCGGGCGCTCTTACGGCAGCCCTGGTCTCCAGCTGCTTCCTGGGGGCTTTGCCGCCGGTGGATTTACGAGAGAGTGAATAAACTCGAGAAGTACCGTCATGTAATCCACTGATTTCAACAATGTAACTGTATTCTGAATACCATCTATTTAATTTGTAACTGTAACGGAATACAGTTACTCATAATTTGTATTCTAAATACGTAACGCCGTTACATGTATTCCGTTACTCCCCAACACTGATTGTAGGTTACATATAAATGTATCTCAAATAAAAAATAAAGCTTTAAATGACCTTTTACAGTTATGTTTGTCACCATCCACTGTTTGTTCTGCAATTAATTCACCTCGTATACGTGAAACATGTTTGGGACGGTGTTACGTGTGTGGTTGTTTTCCTGTGTCTCCCCTCTCATTCTCTGCAGGTCTCACACCATTGGCTGTTCCTCCACCATCGTCCAACCCCCTGTCCAATCTGGGAGCTGTCTGTTGGCCAATTAGTGTCGTCAGGCCTTGATAACTTGCACCTGTTTTGTCTCCATTGAGAGAGGCCATTGTCTGCCTGTGTGTGGGCTGTGTGGAGCTGTTGCCTTTTGTTTGTGAGATGCCACCGGGGTTTAGGTGAATAGGTAAGACACCCTTGGGTTTACACTGCCATCACGTAGACCATACTCTGTTATCACATCAGGTTAGGAGCGGGGCCACCCTCTGTATGTATTAGCTAGGTTGTATGTGTGCACTAGTTAGTTGTCACTTTATCTTGTTTTCTTTGCTTTGGCTCCGCTTATAGTTCCCTATTCCCCTTGGCGGATCGCTGGCTAAATAAAACACACTTACTGATCCAGTTTGCTGTTGTGCCCTGTTTTGTTGTTCTCCGAGTCAGCCTAACAGTAACATGTGTTATGGTTCCCCTACTCCCCCCCTAGACGTAGCAAGCTAACATCCTGGAGCCGTAACATATTTGGGGGCTCGTCCGGGATCCTCATTGTAGGACTCCACGTCGGGCTGGCTTAGAGGTGTTCGATGCAGGTGTGCACATAGTGTAGCTGGTTTGTGTGTATAAGATAGGCAGTAGTTGTTTTTGTAGGGCTCGTTATGGAGGCTTTTGATTTGGGTGTCTTTTTGGCTGATCCGTCTATGGATCGAATTGACAGATGCCGGAAGGCTGATTTATATGCCATAGCGGCTCATTTTGAGTTTCCAGTTCAGGGGACCCTGCTCAAAGCGAGACTTAAGGAGTGTGTCGTGGAGATGCTGGTGGGCAAGGAGGTGCTTGGTGTGAATGCGGCTTCTCCTTGTAGTGATGATAGGGAGGACATGCAGGCTGGGGCAGAGGCTAAGCCACCCGCTACCTTACCACGCTTTAATCCGTTGTCACCTACTTTATTAATGTCGTCTCAGGACGCCCGTCTGAAAGTAAGGTTGGCCCGCTTGCAAATGGAGGCTGAGCGTGGAGAGAGGCAAGCTGAGCGTGAGCACCATCTGGAGATCCGACGGATTGAGGCAGAGAAGGAGGTGAAACTACGGAGGTTGGAATTGGAGGCTGCAAGTGCAGCACGTTCACCCCAAACCACCCTCTCTTCTCCACTAGCTAGCTCATTTTGCACATTGGATGTGACTAAACAAATGGCGTTGGTTCCGCAGTTCCGGGAATCGGAAATCGATTCTTATTTTGGTGTGTTTGAACGCATCGCAGTTTCTATGCAGTGGCCTAAAGAGGTGTGGCCCCTCTTGCTTCAGTGTAAACTAACTGGTAAAGCTCAGGAGGTGTTGGCGTCCATTTCGTTGGCGGACAGTCTAGATTACGAAATTGTTAAAACCACTGTTCTTCGTGCGTATGAGTTAGTACCTGAGGCATATAGACAAAAATTTAGGAGTTGCAAAAAGTCTCCTGATCGTACTTTCATGGAGTTTGCTCGAGAGAAGGCCACCTTGTTTGATCGGTGGTGCACCGCCACTAAAACTACAGATTTTTCCTCTCTTCGAGAATTAGTCCTGCTGGAGGAATTCAAGAATAGTGTATCAGAACGTATAGTAACATACTTGAATGAGCAAAAAGTGGTGTCAATGTCCCAGGCAGCTGTATTAGCGGACGAGTTTGTACTCACCCACAAGCCCGCTCATTCGTTCTCTACCTCTCCAACCACTCAGTTTCGCAGGTCAGTTTCGCTACCTTTACGTTCTAGGGAGGAACGGGAGTGTTATTATTGTCATGAATTTGGCCATTTAATTGCTGACTGTCAGCTTCGTATGAGAAATCATCCACCGCCCGTTCAACAACAAAAGGGGGTTGGGTTGATAAGTACAGTTTCTCGCTCTGTGGCAGTTATGCCGAATGTGTGCATTTCTGACCTTCCTGACCCCAGCTACAAACCATTCATTTTGAGTGGTCTTGTGTCACTGACCGGTGATCCAAAGGAACAGCAAAAGGTTCAGATTCTCCGTGACACTGGGGCGGCCCAGTCGTTTATCCTCTCTGATGCAGTGCCATTGTCAGGTGATTCATTCTGTGGTTCCAGTGTTTTGGTTCAGGGCATAGAGATGGGATTTGTGCCAGTCCCCTTGCACCTGATACATTTAAAATGTGATTTAGTCAGTGGAATTTTCAAAGTCGGGGTATGTCATAACCTGCCGGTAAAAGGCGTTCAGTTTATCATGGGCAATGATATTGCTGGAGGCAGAGTGCTGCCTATGTTGGAGGTATTGGACTGTCCCGAAGCTAACGCTGAGGATGAGTTAGCCGAGAGATTCCCTGGGATTTTTCCGGTGGGGGCTGTTACACGGGCGCAGTCCCGACCATTGAGTAATGTGGTTGACCTGTCTGACTCCTTTCTTGTCCCAGTGGGGGACGTAAATGAGGTTACTGGTTCTACCTCTGTGCCCCCTCCACAGCCTGATAAGAACAGTGCCGTTGAGAGTGCTGGCCTTAGTCTCGACCCATTGCCTCTACCGATAACTCGTGATAAGCTGGTTGCTATGCAAAAGATAGATTCTACACTGGAGCAGTGTTATGGGAAGGCTGTTACTCCGGGTGGGGATATCGACGGTAAGGTGGGTTACTTCCTAGATAATGCTCTTCTCATGCGTAAGTGGACTTCATCTCTTGATTCAGAACGTGACTGGAGTGTGATCTATCAGATTGTAGTGCCTGTTGCATATCGACAGGATATTCTATCACTTGCTCATAGTCACGTATGGTCTGGTCATTTGGGTATCACGAAAACCTATGACAGGATTCTAAGGCACTTCTTTTGGCCTGGACTGAAACGTGATGTAGCTGCATTCTGTCGTACTTGTCATACCTGTCAGGTCACAGGAAAACCAAACCAGGTTATTCCACCCGCTCCTCTCTGTCCGATACCCGCGTTAGGTGAGCCTTTTGAGCACGTGTTAGTTGATTGTGTTGGCCCATTGCCTAAGTCTAAGACTGGTAACCAGTTTTTATTGACGATTATGTGTGTTGCTACACGGTATCCTGAGGCTATTCCCCTTCGGAAAATCACTGCTCAGGCAGTGGTCAAGGCTTTGGTTAAGTTTTTCTCGACGTTTGGGCTCCCGAAAGTGGTGCAAACTGATCAAGGAAGTAATTTCCTTTCTAACCTTTTTGAGCAGGTGCTGACATCTTTGTCTATTACACACAGAGTTTCCAGTGCCTACCACCCTGAGTCTCAGGGTGCTCTCGAACGTTGGCACCAAACGCTTAAATCCATACTGCGAAAGTACTGTCTCGAGACCGGGAGAGACTGGGATGAGGGTGTTCCTTTTGCCTTGTTTGCGGTTCGTGAGATCGTTCAGGAGTCCTTAGGGTTTAGTCCGGCTGACCTTGTTTTTGGACATACGGTACGCGGCCCTCTCAGAGTTCTGAAAGACCAGCTTATCTCGGGTAGTGCTTCTTCTCAAAATGTGTTAACTTATGTGAGCCGGTTCCGTGAACGGTTGCACAGTGCCTGTGCCCTCGCTAGGGAAGCTCTGTCCGCCTCACAGAAGCGGATGAAGCGTCACTTTGATGAGAAGGCTGTCCCACGTTCACTGCAGACGGGTGACCAGGTTCTAGTTCTGCTTCCCATTCCCGGATCCTCCCTCTCTGCCCGTTTCTCCGGTCCTTATTGTGTGGGACGGAAGTTGAGTGACACAGATTATGTTATACAGACCCCAGATCGGAGGCGCAAGACAAGAGTTTGCCATGTTAACATGCTTAAGTTGTATTATGCAAAAGTTACTCCTCCTGAGGACTCCGTAGAAGGGTCTACGGGTCCCACAGTCAAGTCTGCCGTTCCAGCTGTATTGGTTCCAGGCTCCTACCAGGTTCCTGAGGGTGACGAGGATGGATTGGAGTTGCGGAGTGCTCCTCAACAGACCCCTCGGTTGTTGAACTCTCGGATGCTGTCATCTCTGGACTCGCATCTGGCCTATCTGGATGAGGAACGTAGGGCTGACATGGTAGCCCTAATACGTGGGTTCCCTTGTCTGTTCGGTGATGTTCCTTCCCTGACCAACGTTTTGAAGCATGATATAGATGTGGGAGGTGCAGCACCTATCAAGCAGCATCCATACCGCATTAACGCTACGAAAAGGTTGATCATGTCGCAGGAGGTGTCTTATTTAGTAGAGAATAGTCTGGCGTCTTCGAGCTCTAGTCCTTGGAGTTCACCATGCCTCTTGGTACCCAAGCCTGATGGCACGTTCCGTTTCTGTACGGATTATAGGAAGGTGAACGCAGTCACGGTTCCTGACTCGTACCCGTTGCCGCGTATTGATGATTGTGTGGACACCATTGGGTCTGCCCGGTATGTGACAAAGCTGGATCTGTTAAAGGGATATTGGCAAGTCCCACTTACTGCTCGTGCTTCGGAGATCTCCGCATTTGTCACTCCAGACAAGTTTCAGCAGTACTCAGTGATGGCGTTTGGGATGCGGAATGCACCTGCCACTTTCCAGCGCTTAGTGAATATTGTTTTAGCTGACGTCCCACACTGTGCTGCTTACCTCGATGATGTAGTTGTGTATTCGTCTGATTGGGCTGCTCATGTAGATACCTTGACAACAGTGTTCCAGCGTTTGGCGAGGGCTTCCTTGACGCTGAATTTGGCAAAATGTGAGTTTGGTAGGGCTACCGTTACTTACCTTGGTAAACAGGTTGGGGGTGGTGAGGTGCGCCCCGTGGAGGCTAAGGTGACTGCTATCACTGCCTTCCCAGTGCCCATCACCCGGCGTGAGCTGCGCCGCTTCTTGGGTATGGCTGGGTATTATCGTGGGTTCTGTAGGAATTTTTCCTCTGTTGTCGCCCCTCTGACTAGTCTGCTGAGCCCCTTGGTCCCGTTTGCGTGGTCTCCAGATTGCCAACACGCTTTTGTTTCTGTTAAGACTCTGCTATGTAGTACCCCTGTTCTGGTGGCTCCTGACTTTGAGAAGCCATTCAAGATGGAGGTAGACGCATGCAATGTAGGTGCCGGTGCCGTTCTTATCCAGGAGGATTCCAACGGGCTGGACCATCCGGTCTGCTACTTCTCACGGAAGTTCAATGAGTGCCAGACACGGTACTCTACTATTGAGCAGGAAGCTCTGGCTTTGCTGATGGCACTCCAGTTTTTTGAAGTTTATTTGGGATCGAGTTCTAGGCCAATTGTGGTCTACACGGATCACAATCCGCTGGTTTTTCTCCACCGGATGTATAATCAGAACCAGCGCCTCATGCGGTGGGCGCTGATTGTGCAGGGGTACAACCTGGTGATTCGTCACAAGAAGGGCTCCGAGAATATGTGTGCGGATGCCCTTTCTCGTGTGTGATGTTTGCTCTTATGGGTGGGGGTGTTACGTGTGTGGTTGTTTTCCTGTGTCTCCCCTCTCATTCTCTGCAGGTCTCACACCATTGGCTGTTCCTCCACCATCGTCCAACCCCCTGTCCAATCTGGGAGCTGTCTGTTGGCCAATTAGTGTCGTCAGGCCTTGATAACTTGCACCTGTTTTGTCTCCATTGAGAGAGGCCATTGTCTGCCTGTGTGTGGGCTGTGTGGAGCTGTTGCCTTTTGTTTGTGAGATGCCACCGGGGTTTAGGTGAATAGGTAAGACACCCTTGGGTTTACACTGCCATCACGTAGACCATACTCTGTTATCACATCAGGTTAGGAGCGGGGCCACCCTCTGTATGTATTAGCTAGGTTGTATGTGTGCACTAGTTAGTTGTCACTTTATCTTGTTTTCTTTGCTTTGGCTCCGCTTATAGTTCCCTATTCCCCTTGGCGGATCGCTGGCTAAATAAAACACACTTACTGATCCAGTTTGCTGTTGTGCCCTGTTTTGTTGTTCTCCGAGTCAGCCTAACAGTAACATGTGTTATGGTTCCCCTACTCCCCCCCTAGACGTAGCAAGCTAACATCCTGGAGCCGTAACAGACGGGGACTTGCAGGAACAATTTCTCTACACAAGAGAGCTCCCTACTACTACGACTGCAGAGGACATGTTCAGCTCCGTGGACTTGTATCTGAGTTCAGTGGGACGAAGCTGGGACATGTGCATCGGTATCACAACTGATGGCACTGCCTGCACGACAGGAAAAAACTCTAGGGTTGTGAGGAGAATACTCGACAAAGCGCAGAAAGCAACTTGGAACCATTGTATTTAGTATGAAATTAAATTTAAAAAAAACAATAACTCAAAGAAACAAACTGAAAATAAGTTCAAAAACTGAATCACAACCCTCGTGGGTCTTCTTCAGGTCTTGTTAGGCATGTGTAAAAGTAAAAATATTTCTATCTGAGCTGTGAGGTCCTTCCACTACAACATTCAGAGGAAGAGTGAGTGAGCAGACTGAGGGCTCCTCTATATATAGGCTGCCTCTCACAGACTCCTCCCCCTTGTCTATTTCAATGTGATCCTTAAATTCTATAACTGTGAATAAAAATAAACGTATCATTCATGATACCGTGTATCTATGAATATATTATATTTTATTGGACTTAAATTATATATTTATAAGTAAATCATGATGTTATTACTACTTTGTGACGTCTACGAAGTCTTTTTTTTATAACTGAACTGTGACTTCTGATTTTAAACGAATTTCTTATAGATAAACCGATTGTTTTAACTTACATATCAAATTACATATTTATTTCCTTAGTGTTTATTTGAGTTGTCTACGTTCATGTATTCTTTTTGTGATACAGCGTGTTGTTATTACTACTTTGCAAAATCCACAAATTGTAAATGTAAATTGTTTTCTTGACCATTAATTAAATACTTTGATATCATTGAATTGATCACTCAGTGTACACCCATGTACCTCTAAGACATGGAATGCTATGCATATTCATTTAAGTAGAGTCCATCCTACACAAAATTCCCAGGAGCTGCTGGAAGTGTCATCATTCAGATGTACGTTATGCACCTGCAGAGGTATATCTACTGAAAAGGATTATTTCATACACATTGGCACTCATTTGAAGAGTAATGAAACTGTTACTCGTATGTTTATGGGTTGCAGTTTTAAAACAAATGTATACGGAACCGTTCACTCTCACAAAAACAGAAAGCACAACCGACATACCTTGAAAAATGTCAAGCCAGGTGTAGTTACAACCAATCTAGTTTCCTCTGATAGTCCAGAGGAAGATACATATCATCTAGATGACTCTGCAGTTGAAGCAGACCCTGCATGTATAAGTAGTGATGTGGATTTAAACAAAAAACTTGCCTGAAGTAATTGAGAAAAATGTTGCTGTAGCATGGCTCAAGTTGGAGCATTTTGCACATGTTCCAGGCAGAAAGATGGATGAGTTTCTAGAGGAACTGCATTACTTGTCAAGTTCAGCAACATTACCTCTCTCCATTAACATTCTTGAGACTGTATTACATAGTACCACAACTGATATAGATGTGTTAATCTTCTCTTCCCTCATTTGCAGACTTCGGTGAAACGGCTGATCTAGTGAAGCTCCGAATCATTCTGGGAGAAAATAATTCCCAGAGATTGATCCTTCCAGGCGGGATACCAGATTCTATCAGCGACCTTGCACACCAAATAAAGCAGCAGTGTGGAGTAGAAGGGGACTTCAGACTTCAATTCATGGATTATGAGTATGGGAATGAACTCACCAACATGCTCTCAATGTCAGATGTCCAGGACAAAAGTACCATCAAGGTGATATTTAATTCCATTGCATCTGTCCACAGGGCCGGTCTTTCCTACAGGCGACATAGGCGGTTGCCTAGGGCGCCCCTCAGAAGGGGGCGCCAAAACTGCCCCCAGTTTTTTGCGCCCCCTTTTATATCTCCGACCAATATATACCGGTCGAACGCATGACTGGACAAGAGGCAGTTACGTGGACGCTTCGGCGCGCCTGCCGCCCTTGATGTTGATATTGTTACGAGCATCGATGGGGACGGTCTGCTCGTCAATGCACCTCCACAGCGTTGCGTCGCTCAGGGAAAGAAAAAATGAAGAGGCAAAAGCCATCCGGGGCGCAATTTAAGAAGAAAAGAAAGGAAGAAGAAGAGAAACGTGTCAAGAACGCCTCAGTGGTCTGGCTGTCATCAGCATTAACCATGAAGTTGGTGGTCAGATTCAATACAATGATGTAATTGATGACTTCGCTGCAAGGAAAGCCAGAAGGACTGCACTGTAACACTTGTGAAGGGAGTGAAATGTATATAGTTCTTTAGACAACGTTCATTTGCACTTTTTATATTATACAATTTATTTGTTTATTTTTAATATTATATTTTGATTATTTAACACTCTTACATTTACATATATTATTGTATTGTTTGTTATTATTATTGTTTGTTTGGATTCTATATTGTTCAACATTATCTCGGTAATTTTGTTCTTTAATTAAAAATTGTTCATTGTTGCGATCGTTGTTGCGTTTATTTGAAATAAATGCAGTCTTACAGGGCAAAATACCGTCTGAGAGTTGCAATTCCGTTTTCATGAAAAAACGTTTTTTTATTTTTTTGGGGGGGGGGGGGGGGGGGGGAGGCGCCAGGAGTGAAGCTTGCCTAGAGCGCCAAATGTGCTAGGGCCGGCCCTGTCTGTCCAGCATGATAGCTCTGCTCTCCTCCCTCCATTAGTTGAGGAGTGGGAGCTGACAGCAGTGCTGTTAAGTTGTGTGATCTCCACTTCTTCTCAGTGTCTTTTCCTTTTTCTGTTCAATTAAACCCAATCGCATCAGACTCAAACTGTAGTTTCTACCAATGACCAGCAGGTGGATAACCCCCCCGGAACCCTTGAACTCGGACACACCCCCTAACTTTCAGTCTACTCTAGCCAGAGAAGAGGAGAGGTTGAAAAAAAATCGTCGTGGTTTAATGTAAACTGTATTTCATGTCTTTTATTTCTGTGGTGTTGGTATAAAACAAATAAAACTTTATAACCTGACGACCCCCCCCCCACTCGCCTGATTGTGTTTACCTGACGACGGGTTTGAGCATCTTCTCACTTTAGTGACTCGTGATCTGAGACAATAGCGCTAGATAACTGATATGTTTGTTAGAGGAGGAGGGGAATTAAACATATACAACTTTGGGTTACAATAGTTACTCTTATGGTCAGACTGTAAATACAGATGGCCGACGCAACTCTCCTCACGCTAAACAAATATGAACTATAAATATCCCTGATTTGACTAACCTGAAGAGAGAGAACACAGAGGAGGAGAGTCAGGAAACGACAGAGAGATCATCACTCGGACTGAGGAGCATCGAAGCTGCAGAGCACGGTGAGACTTGATCAACTTTATCAAGAACTTTGTGACATTAAGTCACTATGAAAGTTAAAGGATGGATTATGAAACCTGTTCAGGGATGTTTAATAAAACTCTTCAGGCTGTGATGCTGCAGGTAGAAAACACAAAGTAGGATGTGTCAATAAATATAATACTTCAAAATGCTGCTGTCAGGAGGAAACACATCAAGTTTCCTGTTGTAAACGTAAAAAACAGTTAATGTTAAATTGTTCATGTCCAAGATCCTTTCACAAAACACGATGTCAGTACAGAAGAATATTTGTTCTGCTTTTTTCCTGGTTAGTTAAGTTTGATTCAGGTTCTATTTGTTGTCACTATAACACAACATGTCCCTCCAGAGATCAGTTCACTTTGATTCTGCTGCTTTTACTGGTTTAAACACTTTAGTTGTAACTTGTTAAGCAGCTTGTAGTGTTGCACGGTGTACCGGTACTAGAAAGGTACCGCGGTACCCTTACGTTAAAAACGATACAGTTTAGCATATTTTTAGTACCGGTACTTTATTAAAATAGCAGCAGTCAGAGCGCAGTCACTGCTCCGCTCCCTGTCCCGCTGCCTGCATGCATTGACTGCGAGGGGCGGGGCTACCCAGCTCGCACACATGGCAGTCCTCACTCACAGCGAGTGATCTCAGGCAGACGTGGCCGAGCCGACCGTCCTCTGCTTGTTGGAAGTGATTCTCTCTCAAACTGTGTGGCGCGACGGGCGGAGACATAACAGGTGGAGCGCGCGAACCGGAGGGGGGGGATGTGAGGCGGGACTGAAAAGTCCGCATCTCTTTCACGGCGGAACACTAAAACAAGTCGTTGTTTCGTGGGTCTCAGCGCGCGGCTCCTCGGCCCCTCCCTGTGCAGTGTTCACATGTTGAACGGGAACGTCAGGTTTCGTTTGTCAAATCAGCATCGTATCAGGGCAGCATGAAATAAACAGGAGCGAGCGAGCGGGCGTGTGCGTGTGTGCGTTTGCGCGCCCAGACAGCGCACACAGGCCCCAGGGCCCCGCCCCCACTCACTCGCTCAGGTGGCATGTTTTTACTTTTTTTTCACCTCAAACACACATCTGTAAAATTATATAACTCATACTTGTGGAAATAACTATGTAGTCAGATAGTCAGATACGGACAATAGGCCTACATAGCCGTGTATAATCAATGCTATGATGTCACCGTGTAGTTTTCATTAATATCTTGCTGTAGGCTAATAGTAATATGAATACCATTTGTTAAGTGTTCAAAAAGCTGGGCAGGAACAAGCTGGTAAAAAAGGGAACCTTACAGATGTTTTATTTATTACTATCATAGATAAATATACCAGTATCGTATCGTATTTGTGGTATCGTATCGAAAGTATCGAGTATCGTGATATTTTGGCAGGTATAGTATTGAAGTCATAATTTTGGTATCGTGACAACACTAGCACCTTGTGTCTTATAAATAAAGATAGTTATTATTGATTCCACTCACACCACAGTTAGTTTATTCATGAAAGATTAGCTCCTGTCATACTGAGCTTCTGTTGTTTGACGTCACACATACACACACACACACACACAAACACACACACACACACACAAACAAAGCACACACACAAACAAAGACACACATACACACACCCATGGCTGGATTGTTTTGCAGGTGTGTCACCACAGGTGTGTCAGTGCAGACATGGTTTGTGAGTCACCAGCAGCGGTGAGTTTTCATTCCAAAAGATTAAGCTCTACTACATTTAGTAGAAAACTGAGCAAAGGGTGAAACTGTCCATGTTGGATTCAGAATACGTCACCAATTTCATGCATAAAATGTAAAAACTTGTTTTTCCTCAGATACTGAACACGTTCGCTAAAACTTTCTCCATAGATCCAAACAATCTGACTGAGCCGGACGAGTCTGAGATGATTTCTACAGAGTCTGGTGAGTGGTTCTTAGTAAATGTACAAACTATATCAATATTTATATGCTGCCAATAAGGTGAAATGTGCTAAATTAAATTTACGATACAGAAAACAAAGTGGAAACCGAATCAAGCACTTTACCAAAATATCGAATATATAATAGTTGTATTTTCTGGTTCTGAATGCGTATTTGAAAAGGAAATAAAGACCAAATGTTGATTGAATTCTTCCATAATATCTCAAATCAGACGACTTAGACGACATCCTCTGGGTTTGTTTTGGTTGGAACAACTTGACAAACTTTCGCGGCGCGAGGATCCACCAGGAGAAGAGGGGATGCATAGATAATAGAGTGAGGGACCCACTGTTAAAACTTCACGCTGGGGAGCAACTGCAGTTTCATCATTTGAATCAGATCGTAAGAACAAAGAGTTTGATTCTTCATCATTATATTATCGAATGTTTTTCTCCTTTTAGATGACGCCTCCAACAACCGCAGTCCGCCCAAGAGAGGAGGAAGAGGAGGAGCAGAGGGAGGCGGAATACCTGAACATGAGGGTTATTATTACACTTCTAATAACACTGAATAAAACTGTTTATTGGGTCATCAATCTGAAAAATCTGAAACTTGGCACAGACACCACATGGTCCCCAGAGGATGAATCCTTTTTAAAATTATTTGTTTTTAGAAATGTTCGACTTTTTTCTTATAATTGTGATGCGATTAAAATGTGGTGAAACCTTATGATTGACAGAAGGTGATTGGCTCCAAATCATCAGCTCAAGCTGGCAGCACCGGAATATTTCAACCTAGCCTTTTCCTCGCCAATGTTCAGTCTTTGGCGAAGAAAATGGATGAGCTGCGGCTGCGGATCACCACAAATAAATGGATTATGGACTGCAACATCATGATCTTCACAGAAACATGGCTCAAAAGCAGCGTTCTCGATAGCGCCGTCGAGCTAACGGGGCGCAACCTCTTCCGGGCGGATAGAACAGCTGACTCCGAAAAGAGCAGAGGTGGGGGCCTGTGCATCTATGTGAACAAAGCTTGGTGCATGGACACTGACATCATTGATTGTAACTGCTCACCTAACCTGGAATATCTCATGGTTAAGTGCAGACCTTCCTATCTTACCAGAGAATTCACATTTACTGTTGTGACTGCAACCTATATCCCCCCTGATGCTAAAGCTGAGCTGGCAATGAAAGAACTGCATGCTGCCATTAGCAAATGTCGGACATCACACCCGGAGGCAGCCTATATTGTTGCGGGTGACTTCAACCATTCCAGACTGACGACTGTGTTCCCCAAATTCCACCAACATGTCTCCTGTGCCACGAGAGGAAAAAACACTTTGGATCATGTTTACACCAGCATGGCTGATGCTTACAAAGCCTACCCCCTCCCCCACCTAGGAAAGTCTGACCACCTCTCTTTGTTCCTTCTCCCCAAGTACACACCAATCATCGAACGTGTGAAACCCACAATGAGGGAAGTTAAAGTGTGGCCAGAGGGAGCAGACACTGCACTACAGCTCCCGTCCAAACACACGGACTGGATGGTGTTTGCCATTCAGGACACACTGGACTCCGACATGGACATTGACTCCAATGCCTCTTCCGTTCTGCTCTTCATCAATACCAACATCAACAGTGTCACCACCCTCAAAATAATTACTACATTCCCTAACCAGAAGCCATGGATGAACAAAGAAGTCCGCCTACTGCTGAAGGCACGAGACACCGCTTTCAGATTAGCTCAGGCCTACAGCTCATCCAGGGCTGACCTGAAGACGAGCATCGAGAAGCACTGCCACAAATTCAAGTTCCAGGGTCCCCTCATCCCCTCAACCCTAAAGATGGAGGTGCAGTTTAACAATTCCTTTATAATATTACAACTTTGTTCATGTGAAATCTTTTTGGTAAAATTATGACTTTATTCTAATAAAATCCGAAAACTTACTGCTTTATTCTCATAAAATTAAATTTTTTAATTTGTAAAATCTATTTTTTTTCTTCTGATATTAGGATTTTTGAGTATAAGAAGTTTGTAAAGTCCTTCAGACAGAAAATAATTGAATCTTGCACTCTTTTCTTAGCCGTCCATCAACCCTTCGCAGCAGAGCCTCACCGGTCACATTCTTCCGGCAGCTGCCGACGTCACCGCTGACGAGACAAACGAACCATGTATGAGTTTTAACATTGCATGAATAAACACAGTCACATTAAAGCAGCTTTGATTGACAGCTTTGTTTCCACAGGTTCCCAGACTCCTGAGCCCCCCCCACGTCATCAAACCGCCACCAACACGGACAGACCTCGAGAGCTCGTTTCCTCCACCGGCGCCGAGCAGGTGCAGGCACAGATGTTCATCAGAACAAAGAGTTTGATTCTTCATCATTATATTATCAAATGTTTTCCTCCTTTTAGACGACGCCTCCAACGACTGTAGTCCGCCCAAGAGAGGAGGAAGAGGAGGAGCAGAGGGAGGCGGAAAACCTGGACATGAAGGTTATTATTACACTTCTAATAACACTGAATAAAACTGTTTATTGGGTCATCAATCTGGAAAATCTGAAACTTGGCACAGACACCACATGGTCCCCAGAGGATGAATCCTTTTTTTAAAAGACATATTTGGGGCATGTGTGAAAAATGGGTAAAGAAAATGGACGCCACCTGTGTGTTAAAGGCAAAGTAAACGTTAAATAACATTTTCTAAAAGATGTTTACTGTAATTATTACGACAGAGTATGAATAAAACAAGAAGAAAGTTGTAAAATGCTCAAAATGAGTTTGTAATTTAATGAGAAAACACAGTTGTGTTTCACGATTTTCGAAATGTGACTTTATTCTCATGAATATTCTAAAAAAAATGTATTATTGTAATGCGATTAAAATGCGGTGACACGTTATGATTGACAGCTGAGAGTGATTGGATCCAAATCACCAGCACAAGATGACAGCAGCAGAATATTTGGGATATTTTGACTTAATTTTCATGCAACGGGAGGAAGTGGAGACACGTCGTCCATCTTTCACGTCTACAGTTCTATTACACTTTATTTAATTCTCCTTTTTCTTCCTTTAAGGCGGAGCTACAGCAGAGAATTCAAAGTAGGCAACGCCAGATGGCAGAAGTGAAATCATCTGTGCAAGGCTTGAAGGTAAGAATTCACTTTTTACAATATGGTTTCTGTCCATGTTTCTCTTGACATGTCCACTGTCCATCATCAGGTTAGCTTGGACACCGAGTGTCTGGAGATCTGCGACGCCTTCTCCCAGATGAAGAAGGTGGTGCAGGACGCTCTGCAAAAAGCTCTGAAGCCTGTGGAGGAGAGGTTGGTTCTACGTGGCTCACAGTGAAGTGTGGTCAGATGTATTATGATCCATCAGCGTAACTTCCTGTATTTTACCTTAAAGGAGAGAAAGGGTAAACGGGGAGAGAGACGCTCTGCTCCAGGGGCTGGACAGAGAAATTCTTCAACTCCAGTACACCATCGAGTTGATGGACAGAAACCCAGACCTTCAGGTGAGTCGAGGATCTGACGTGCAAAGACATCGTCACGTCTCCATGAGGTTGATTTGAAACTGATGTGAGATTTGCCCTCACGCAGATCCCTCTGGATGTAGCCAGGAGAACAAGTCTGGATACCTCGTTCTCCTTCGGTTCCTTGAAAACTACAACATCAGCCATGATGGAACAAATTGAGCTGCAGCTGGACGAGCTCTCCTCCTCTGGTGAGTCCTTTGTGTTTATCCAGGTTTGTGTTTCATCTGATGAAGACTTGTGTGACTTTAACTTCATCTTTGTTTTCACAGAACTCAGGAGATTTCCAGCTTTTGCAGGTGCGTGTCTCAGCTTTTTAAAATATATGGTTACATGTGATACGAGTTACGCTTATTAGTTCAGTAGTCTGTATAATAAACTCACATTTTCTCATTTTGAGTTGTACGTTTGTCAGAAAAACGTCAAACTAAGATTTCACAGCCGTTTTTTTCCAATTTCCTATTTTGAAAATGTTAGATAGGAAACTGAGAGATTTTTTATCGTGGTATGAAAACAAGAGACGATTCTATTTATGCACCGGATCCATCAGCAAATTTTCCGTATTTCACTACAGCTCTAAAACTTGATTCTTTGAATGCTTATATTTTCTGAAGTTGTCCATATGATATGCATCACGATTCTATTTCCATTATTCTGTTGTGTTCTTGTGCAGTGGATGTGAAGCTGGACCCAGCTACAGCACATCCCTGCCTCGATATCTCTGACGATGGGAAAGAGGTGCGAGGTGGAGGATGGATGCAGGTTCCCAACATTCCGCAGAGATTTGATATGTTGAAGAGCGTCCTGGGGCTCAACGGCTTGACCTCTGGCATGGCATACTGGGAGGTGGAGGTCGGAAGCAAGCTGGGTTGGTACCTGGGCGTGGCCAGAGTGGACGCAAACCGCAAGGGGAACGTCAGGGTGAACCCAGACAACGGCTACTGGGCTATTACTTACACGGGGGTCAAAAACATCTCAGCCCTGACAGACCCACGCGTCCTCCTCTCTCTGAGAGACAAACCTCAGAGGGTGGGGGTGTTCGTGGACTACGAGGAGGGTCTCGTGTCCTTCTACGACACGACAGCTCGGTCTCACATTTACTCGTTCACCCAGTATGAGTTCGGCGGAGAGATCTTCCCGTATTTCAGTCCACAGCTCCAACAAAAGGGTCAGAACGCAGCTCCTCTGATCATCTCTCCTGTAGAAAGACATTAAATGAAGCGTGTGTCCGTTACAGTGGCTGGAAATCACAATATATTATATTAGATAGATAGATAGATTATTATGAGATTATCAGAGATGCAGATAAAGAAGGACGACGTGTCTCCACTTCCTCCTGTTACAAATATGAAGCCAAAATATGGTGGATAGGGGTGATACCATTAAAATGTCCCCATTGTAGGGATAATAAAGGATCTTATTTTATTTTATTAGCTTATCTTATCTTATCTTTCGCTTTTTTCATCATTTGGAGCCAGAGTCGTTTTACTTTGACTTTTTGGGTTGGTCCATGTCCCATCCATTAACATGGAGCTATGCCCTATACGCAGCCAGCCACCTGGGGGCGCTCCAGATGATATAGCCTTAGGTGAGCTGACATGTGTATGTAGCTGCATGTTGGTACTCAGGTGTTCAAGGGCTGAATTCTATTTCTTCGATAAATAATATAATATATATTCCTAAGATGTCGTTGTGTGTTGGTTGTGGTTTGATGTAAACTGTATTTCATAAATCATGTTACAGGAAGAGGGTTTAAATGACAAGATACTTTTTCTATGTCTTTTTTATTTCTGTGGTGTTGGTATAAAACAAATATACTTTATAGCCTGACGACCCCCCCCCTCGCACTCGCCTGCTTGTGTTTACTGAACGACGGGTTTGAGCATCTTCTCACTTTAGTGACTCGTGATCTGTTTCAGAGACAAGAGGTGCTAGACAACTGATATGTTTGTTAGAGGTGGAGGGGAATTAAACACACACAACTTTGGGTTACCATAGTTAAATAAAGATGGCCGACGCGTCTCCACTTCCTCACGCTGCACAAATATGAAGCAAAAATATCCCTTATACAGGCGTCGCCATCTTCTGCTGGTGAAGTCATTTGATTTAAAATCGTTGTTCCATGATTAATTGATTGGTCCGTGCCCCATTCACTAACATGGAGGTGTGGTTTGTGACCTATTCTACAGCCAGCCACTAGGGGGCGATCATACTTTCTGTCTTTACTTTTGGGAGCTGTCATGTCCTCCATTTTTACACACGATTGTTTAAGAGTAGAAACCAAAATGTGTCATGTGATTATTTACCAACCAATGAACTTGTACACATGGTGTCCTGTCTGACCACTAGAGGCGCTATGGAGACATGTTACAGATTTCAATATTTAGTTTTATGTGTTTTATGATCATTAAATCCATGTCACAACTTTGAGGCTGAGAAGACATTTTTGTTGTACATATGTGAAACTTGATGTTGCTCAGTAAAGTGTGGTTTTCTAATTTCTCATTTCGACAAAACGTGTTTGGGTGAAGAGACCAAATAAAAATACCTAATTCCAAAAATAGAAACCGGATCATATTCATGTTCCTGTGAAACGGTTGAGCAAAATGTCACATTTATGACCTCATGATAATTAACTTCAGTTTATATCAGTTTCTTCACAAAATTACACTGAATAAACCTGTTTATTGGGTCATCACTGTACTGTTTAATGTAATTTTTTATGCCAGAGTATGAATACAAATAAAGTTGTAAAACGCTAAGAATGAGTTTGTCATTTAATGAGACAAGTCATGTTTCAAGATTTTCATTGTGACTTTATTCTCACAAATATTGCAAATTTTTTCTCACTTTTTTCTCATTATTGTGATGCGATGAAACGTTATGACTGACAGCTGAGTTATTGGCTCCAAATCACCAGCACAAGATGGCAGCAGCAGAATATTTGGGATATTTTGGCTTAATTTTCATGCAGCGGGAGGAAGTGGAGACACGTCTACGGTTCTATTACACTTTGTTTATTTTTCCCTTTTCTTCCTTTAAGGCAAAGCAAGACAATGTCAAAGTCAATTTCATTCATATAGCACATTTAAAACAACTTGGTTGAGCAAAGTGCTTTACAGGATGAGTGGCACGACCAAAGGACAGTTAAAACGTAATACATTCAAATTCAAGTAATACATTAAAGTTCAAGTAATAAATATAAAATACAATAAATCTACCTCTGACTACTGAGATTTGTTTATCAAAATCAAAAGCCCTGTCAAAAAGAACACCAAGACTCTTTACAGTTGAGGAAGTATAAGAAGCAAACGGCCCAAGATTGTCCACATCTACAATTCAGATTGTCCAAAAACTATAACCTCAGATTAAAAAAGGGCCTGAAATTAGAGAACAGAGGGAACAATGTTGTCTTTCTTTAACAAGGGCTGTACAACAGCATGTTTAAAGGAAGCTGGGACACTACCAGAGAGTTTATATCAGTTTCTTCACAAAATTACACTGAATAAAACTGTTTATTGGGTCATCACTGTACTGTTTAATGTAATTTTTTATGCCAGAGTATGAAAACAAATAAAGTTGTAAAACGCTAAGAATGAGTTTGTAATTTAATGAGACAATTAGTCATGTTTCAAGATTTTCATAATGTGACTTTATGCTCACAAATATTGCCAACTTAATACTAAATTTAATAGTAATACATTCAAATTCAAGTAATACATATAAAATACAATAAATCTACCTCTGACTACTGAGATTTGTTTATCCAAATTAAAAGCCCTGTCATAAAGAACACCAACACTCTTTACAGTTGAGGAAGTATAAGAAGCCAACGGCCCAAGATTGTCCACATCTTCAATTCAGATTGTCCAAAAACTATAACCTCAGATTAGAAAAGGGCCTGAAATTAGAGAACAGAGGGATCACGGTTGTCTTTCTTTAACAAGGGCTGTACAACAGCATGTTTAAAGGAGGCTGGGACACTACCAGAGAAGACTGGTGTTAATCAGACATAATACATGGACCAACAATTGGACCACTTCCTCCTGTTACAAATATGAAGCTAAAATAGGCTGAATACGGGTGATACCATTAAAATGTCCCTGTTGTCTCAAAGATTAAACCATGCAAGTCTAAGTACACACGGCCGGTCGGTGAAACTGCGAATGGCTCATTAAATCAGCCAATCAGCGAAATATAGCATTTACATTAAGCAGAATACACACAGAAAGATGGAGACATTCCTATAAAGGATTTTATTTTATTATCTTATCTTGCGATAATACTTTCTGTTTGCTCCTCTGATCATCTCTCATGTAGTTAGACAGTAAATGAAGAGTCCAAACTGGACTCAGAAGCTGTTTTTAGATTGACGAACCGTTTATATTTTAACTTCTCTCGCACTGACGGTAGTCTTAGTTTAACCTGCGCAGCTTTTTCCATGTTTATGGTAGTTAAAGGAAAGTTAAAGCGTTTTAGTTGTTAAGTCTTTATAAGGGATGATTCATGACCTTAAAGCATTTGATTCAGAGCAATAAACCATTGTGAATGATTCCTTCCTCTTCGTTTTAACCTTGTTAACCTAGTGTTATATATCATAGTTTGTTATTAATTGCTCATGTCTTGGTAGTTTAAATGTCACCTTCAAACGTGCTGGTGAAGTCATTTGATTTAAAATCGTGTTCCATGATTAATTGAGTGGTCCGTGCCCCATTCACTAACATGGAGGAGGTGTGGTTTGTGACCTATTCTACAGCCAGCCACCAGGGGGCGATCATACTTTCTTTTTCCTTTAGGAGCTGTCATGTCCTAATAGTCAAATTCAAGTAATACATTAAAGGTCAAGTAATACATATGAAATACAATTATTAATGTAAAATAAAAAATTCAAATATATGATAATAATAATAGAACAAAATAAAATAAGAATACGATAAGAAAAATAAAATCAGTTGCACTGAAACGCACTCAATGGAAAGCCTGAGAGAACAGGTGTGTTATTACTAATGATTAACAGTGTTAAAGACGGGGCAGATCTAATGTGAAGTGGTAGGTTGTTCCACAGGTTTGGGACGAAGCTGCGAATGTATAAATGTCTCCACGTCCTTTTGTGGTAGGTAGGCCTTTACTTTTGCAATTTGTCACAGTTGAAAAAAGCTTCCTCTGACTACTGAGATTTGTTTATCAAAATCAAAAGCCCTTTCAAAAAGAACACCAAGACTCTTTACAGTTGAGGAAGTATAAGAAGCCAACGGCCCAAGATTGTCCACATCTTCAATTCAGATTGTCCAAAAACTATAACCTCAGATTAGAAAAGGGCCTGAAATTAGAGAACAGAGGGAACAAGGTTCTTTCTTTAACAAGGGCTGTACAACAGCATGTTTAAAGGAGGCTGGGACACTACCAGAGAAGACTGGTGTTAATCAGACAAATACATGGACCAACAATTGCAAATGGGTTCTCAAACTTTTTTGTTATTATTCCATTTACTTCCATTAAGGCGGAGCTACTGCTGAAAATTCAAGAAACCCAACGCCAGATGGCAGAAGTAAAATCATCTGCATTTGACTTGAAGGTAAGAATTCACTTTTTACAATATGGTTTCTGTCCATGTTTGTCTTGACATGTCCACTGTCCATCATCAGGCTAGCCTGGACAACGAGTGGCTGGAGACATATAACGCCTTCTCTAAGGTGAAAGAAGTCGTTGATGCCGCTCTTCAAGAAGCTCTGAAGCCTGTGGAGGAGAGGTTGGTTCTACGTGGCTCACAGTGAAGTGTGGTCAGACGTATTCTTGATACATCAGCGTAACTTCCTGTATTTTACCTTAAAGGAGAGAAAGGGTAAACGGGGAGAGAGACGCTCTGCTCCAGGGGCTGGACAGAGAAATTCTTCAACTCCAGTACACCATCGAGTTGATGGACATAAACCCAGACCTTCAGGTGAGTCGAGGATCTGACGTGTAAAGACATGACGTCTCCATGAGGTTGATTTTAAACTGACGTGAGATTTGCCCTCACGCAGATCCCTCTGGATGTAGCCAGGAGAACAAGTCTGGATACGTCCTTTTCATTTGGCTCGTTGAAAAGTGTAACATCAGCCCTGATAGAACAAATTGAGCTGCAACTGGACGAGCTCTCCTCCTCTGGTGAGTCCTTTGTGTTTATCCAGGTTTGTGTTTCATCTGATGAAGACTTGTGTGACTTTAACTTCATCTTTGTTTTCACAGAACTCAGGAGATTTCCAGCTTTTGCAGGTGCGTGTCTCAGCTTTTTAAAATATATGGTTACATGTGATACGAGTTACGCTTATTAGTTCAGTAGTCTGTAAAACAAACTCACATGTTCTCATTTTGAGTTGTACGTTTGTCAGAAAAACGTCCAACTAAGATTTCGCAGCCGTTTTTTTCCAATTTCCTATTTTGAAAATGTTAGATAGGAAACTGAGAGATTTTTTATCGTGGTATGAAAACAAGAGACGATTCTATTTGTGCATCAGCAAATTTTCCGTATTTCACTACATCTCTCAAACTTGATTCTTTGAATGCTTATATTTTCTGAAGTTGTCCATATGATATGCATCACGATTCTATTTCCATTATTCTGTTGTGTTTTTGTGCAGTGGAGGTGAAGCTCGACCCATCAACAGCTCATCACTGCCTGAAGATAACCGACGATGCCAAGAAGGTGCAAGGTGGAGGGAGGCGCTGTGCTGAGGTTATTCCGAAGAGCGTCCTGGGGCTCAACGGCCTGAGAGGCATGGCCTACTGGGAGGTGGAGGTCAGCAGCAAGCCGGGGTGGTTCCTGGGCGTGGCCAGACGGGACGCCAACCGGAGGGGGTCCGTCTGGCTACGCCCAGAAAACGGCCACTAGCTCATAAATTACACTGGCCTAAAAAATATGAGAGCCCTGGCAGCTCCACGGGTCAACCTGACTCTGAGAGGGGAACTTCAGATGGTGGGGGTCTTTGTTGATTTTGATGAGGGTCTGGTGTCATTTTATGACACAACGGCTCGGGCCCACATTTATTCATTCAGTAAGTGTGTGTTCGGTGGAGATGTCGGGATCCACCCTTATTTCAGCCCGCATCTCCACCGAGAAGGTGAAGAAGCAGCTCCTCTGATCATCTCTCCTGTAGTTAGACAGTAAATGTAGCGTGTGTCCGTTACAATCGCTGAAAATTACAATATATTACAATATATTATAACACGACATCAGAGATAAAGATGGACAACGTGTCCTGTTACAACCATTAAAATGTCCCTGTTGTAGGGATAATAAAGGATTTATTATTTTATTGCAGTGGCAAGTGGACGTGGACGAGGCGTCAAGACTAGAAAAGCGTTTTATAAATACAAAACCTTCTATCATTTCTCTCCTCAGATGATTCTGCGACTAAGAGATGCTTACGCGGAGGCTTGGAGAGCGTATGTAAGTGGATACAGACGCATTAATTGCTATAAATGTTGTATTTAAATACAAAATCATTTTCCATTTACAATTCTCTCCCCGCCCAGGAACCCGACCTGGAAGACCCCCGGCCCCAGGATCAGGTAGGGTTTATGATCAATGTTACATTAGATGTTTGGAAAAGTTTAAAGTTATGTTAGTATTACTGATGGGAAATGATAATTATACCATTTTGTTGGCATTTTAAAAATAAGTGAAGCAGTGTTTTGTTTATAATTCTCAAGTCTTGACACTGAGCAAGCTCTAGAATTCATTGAACCTCCGTTTCTGATGAAATTGTTCACTGTTAACATTATAACTATGTTGTAATGGGGCTACTAGACACCGACCTGGAAAAGGTAGGGTTTCTGATCAATGTTACATTAGATGTTTGGAAAAGCTGAAAGTTATGTTAGTATTAGTGATGGGAAATTAGGATTATACCATTTTAAAAATAAGTGAAGCAGTGTTTTGTGTATATAATATTTTTTTTCTTTACAGGGCCCAATCACACGAGACTTTTGCCTCCGGCTCTTCATTCGTGCCTTGACAGTGGACATTGGGACATGGGTGACACTGGTGCTTTTGTCAGTATTTAATAACTATGTTTTTAATAAATAAATAAATATGCCTAAACATCTTGTCAGCGTCTTTTTTCCAATAGGACTTTTTAGTTCCCTGTGGGGTTCATTTAAAGTGGCTGTTCTCACACATACATTTCACTCATGTTCATTTGCTGCCCTCAAACATCATAATTGTATATAAGTGCGCCCCATGTGGCCACTTTCCTTCATTAATTGTCTTGAAAGTTTGAAAATGCACCTCCAAACTATTCCATCTGTCAGACATGAGCATTATTATTATTATTGTAGGTTACATATAAATGTATCTCAAATAAAAAATAAAGCTTTAAATGACCTTTTACAGTTATGTTTGTCACCATCCACTGTTTGTTCTGCAATTAATTCACCTGGTAAACGTGAAACATGTGTGGGACGGGGACTTGCAGGAACAATTTCTCTACACAAGAGAGCTCCCTACTACGACTGCAGAGGACATGTTCAGCTCCGTGGACTTGTATCTGAGTTCAGTGGGACGAAGCTGGGACATGTGCGTCGGTATCACAACTGATGGCACTGCCTGCATGACAGGAAAAAACTCTAGGGTTGTGAGGAGAATACTGGACAAAGCGCAGAAAGCAACTTGGAACCATTGTATTTAGCATGAAATTAAATTTAAAAAAACAATAACTCAATGAAACAAACTGAAAATAAGTTCAAAAACTGAAACACAACCCTCGTGGGTCCTCTTCAGGTCTTGTTAGGCATGTGTAAAAGCAAAACTATTTCTATCTGAGCTGTGAGGTCCTTCCACTACAACATTCAGAGCAAGAGTGAGTGAGCAGACTGAGGGCTCCTCTATTTATAGGCTGCCTCTCACAGACTCCTCCCCCTTGTCTATTCCAATGTGATCCTTAAATTCTATAACTGTGAATAAAAATATACGTATCATTCATGATACCGTGTATCTATGAATATATTATATTTTATTGGACTTAAATTATGTATTTATAAGTAAATCATTATGTTATTACTACTTTGTGACAGCTACGAAGTCTTTTTTTTTATAACTGAACTGTAACTTCTGATTTTAAACGAATTTCTTATAGATAAACCGATTGTTTTAACTTACATATCAAATTACACATTTATTTCCTTAGTGTTTATTTGAGTTGTCTACGTTCATGTATTCTTTTTGTGATACAGCATGTTGTTATTACTACTTTGCAAAATCCACAAATTGTAAATGTAAATTGTTTTCTTGACCATTAATTAAATACTTTGATATCATTGAATTGATCACTCAGTCTGATGGTCTATTTCCTCACCAGGGAATTAAATACAAAATTCCCAGCACATTAGCTACAGCAGCAGAAACCTTAGTCCATTTGTAGTTCATTTAGACTGCAGATCCATCGTCAAAAATTGAGTGTGTTTTTTTTTGGGTGGAATTGTATTGTATTGTAAGCTGTGAAGCAAATGTATATCTTCTAGATATGATCCACTTGAAACATCTTAGATTACAGCACCGTCAAAGGCAGCGCTACCCGTGCCCACACACAAACTGCCCATGTACTTTTAAGACATGAATGCTATGCATATTCATTTAAGTAGAGTCCATCCTAAACAAAATTCTCAGGAGCTGCTGGAAGTGTCATCATTCAGATGTACGTTATGCACCTGCAGAGCTATATCTACTGAAAAGGATTATTTCATACACATTGGCACTCATTTGAAGAGTAATGAAACTGTTACTCGTATGTTTATGGGTTGCAGTTTTAAAACAAATGTATACGGAACCTTTCACTCTCACAAAAACAGAAAGCACAACTGACATACCTTGAAAAATGTCAAGCCAGGTGTAGTTACAACCAATCTAGTTTCCTCTGATAGTCCAGAGGAAGATACATATCATCTAGATGACTCTGCAGTTGAAGCAGACCCTGCATGTATAAGTAGTGATGTGGATTTAAACAAAAAACTTGCCTGAAGTAATTGAGAAAAATGTTGCTGTAGCATGGCTCAAGTTGGAGCATTTTGCACATGTTCCAGGCAGAAAGCTGGATGAGTTTCCAGAGGAACTGCATTACTTGTCAAGTTCAGCAACATTGCCTCTCTCCATTAACATTCTTGAGACTGTGTTACATAGTACCACAACTGATATAGATGTGTTAATCTTCTCTTCCCTCATTTGCAGACTTCGGTGAAATGGCTGATCTAGTGAAGCTCCGAATCATTCTGGGAGAAAATAATTCCCAGAGATTGATCCTTCCAGGCGGGATACCAGATTCTATCAGCGACCTTGCACACCAAATAAAGCAGCAGTGTGGAGTAGAAGGGGACTTCAGACTTCAATTCATGGATTATGAGTATGGGAATGAACTCACCAACATGCTCTCAATGTCAGATGTCCAGGACAAAAGTACCATCAAGGTGATATTTAATTCCATTGCATCTGTCCAGCATGATGGCTCTGCTCTCCTCCCTCCATTAGTTGAGGAGTGGGAGCTGACAGCAGTGCTGTTAAGATGTGTGATCTCCACTTCTTCTCAGTGTCTTTTCCTTTTTCTGTTCAATTAAACCCAATCGCATCAGACTCAAACTGTAGTTTCTACCAATGACCAGCAGGTGGATAACCCCCCCGGAACCCTTGAACTCGGACACACCCCCTAACTTCTCAGTCTACTCTAGCCAGAGAAGAGGAGAGGTTAAAAAAAAAAAAGGATAAAGAAATTGGTAAATATCTCATAATACATTCCGCTATAAAATAGTGAAACACTTCAAGACACAGGGCCGAACTAATTTGTGTTTTGCTCCGACTGCTACAAGTGGTATTCTAGCTAGGTAGCAAGTTTGCTTGCTACCTACCTACCTAGACATCCAATTTCTACAAGTCATGATCTTTAGCATACCACCCAAAAATCCACTAGACTGCAGGAAATAACATCTACTTAAACCAACATTTCCTTGTTTTTACATGAATTTACAATGGCCTGTGATTAAATATATTTTGCCTGTTCTTCCTATATCTGTCTTTTTCCACCCCAAATGCTGTCGTCAGCAATGGAGAGGCAAGGCTCAGCTGAGGAGATGGATTGGAACCCCCCCTCGGTGCCCCCTGAGGAGATGGATTGGAACCCCCCCTCGTTGACCCCTGAGGAGATAGACGTGAACCTCTCCCAAGGGACCCCTGGGGATGTGGTGCTGGTGGTGGAGGAGGACTCCTCCGAGGTGCCCCTAAGGCCAAGGTATGGTGTCTGATCAATGTTGTTATGTGGTTTGCTGCTGTGTACTGACCTCTGGTGGTGACCAGCAGTGATAACAGAAACAGAAATTTGTCACTCGTGAATTAATATTTGTTTTTTTTTACAGGGATGGTGTAGCTTCAGCAAAGGTGCCCTGAGTCTAATGCTCATCAGAAGCCCGTGTTCAGGCGTTTGGGTAATCATCTCTGTCATTCTAAATAGTCTAAAAAGTCTGGAAATAATAATATCCCTGCTTGTCATTTTTTCCAATAAGACTTTTTAGTTCCCTGTGGGGTTCATTTAAAGTGGCTGTTCTCACACATACTTTTCACTCATGTTCATTTGCTGCCCTCAAACATCATAATTGTATATAAGTGCGCCCCATGTGGCCACTTTCCTTCATTAATTGTCTTGAAAGTTTGAAAATGCACCTCCAAACTATTCCATCTGTTAGACATGAGCATTATTATTATTATTGTAGGTTACATATAAATGTATCTCAAATAAAAAATAAAGCTTTAAATGACCTTTTACAGTTATGTTTGTCACCATCCACTGTTTGTTCTGCAATTAATTCACCTGGTATACGTGAAACATGTTTGGGACGGGGACTTGCAGGAACAATTTCTCTACACAAGAGAGCTCCCTACTACTACGACTGCAGAGGACATGTTCAGCTCCGTGGACTTGTATCTGAGTTCAGTGGGACGAAGCTGGGACATGTGCGTCGGTATCACAACTGATGGCACTGCCTGCATGACAGGAAAAAACTCTAGGGTTGTGAGGAGAATACCGGACAAAGCGCAGAAAGCAACTTGGAACCATTGTATTTAGCATGAAATTAAATTAAAAAAAAACAATAACTCAAAGAAACAAACTGAAAATAAGTTCAAAAACTGAATCACAACCCTCGCGGGTCTTCTTCAGGTCTTGTTAGGCATGTGTAAAAGCAAAAATATTTCTATCTGAGCTGTGAGGTCCTTCCACTACAACATTCAGAGCAAGAGTGAGTGAGCAGACTGAGGGCTTCTCTATTTATAGGCTGCCTCTCACAGACTCCTCCCCCTTGTCTATTCCAATGTGATCCTTAAATTCTATAACTGTGAATAAAAATAAACGTATCATTCATGATACCGTGTATCTATGAATATATTATATTTTATTGGACTTAAATTATATATTTATAAATAAATCATGATGTTATTACTACTTTGTGACGTCTACGAAGTCTTTTTTTTTTATAACTGAACTGTGACTTCTGATTTTAAACGAATTTCTTATAGATAAACCGATTGTTTTAACCTACATATTAAATTACACATTTATTTCCTTAGTGTTTATTTGAGTTGTCTACGTTCATGTATTCTTTTTGTGATACAGCGTGTTGTTATGACTACTTTGCAAAATCCACAAATTGTAAATGTATATTGTTTTCTTGACCATTAATTAAATACTTTGATATCATTGAATTGATCACTTAGTGTACACCCATGTACCTCTAAGACATGGAATGCTATGCATATTCATTTAAGTAGAGTCCATCCTAAACAAAATTCCCAGGAGCTGCTGGAAGTGTCATCATTCAGATGTACGTTATGCACCTGCAGAGCTATATCTACTGAAAAGGATTATTTCATACACATTGGCACTCATTTGAAGAGTAATGAAACTGTTACTCGTATGTTTATGGGTTGCAGTTTTAAAACAAATGTATACGGAACCTTTCACTCTCACAAAAACAGAAAGCACAACCGACATACCTTGAAAAATGTCAAGCCAGGTGTAGTTACAACCAATCTAGTTTCCTCTGATAGTCCAGAGGAAGATACATATCATCTAGATGACTCTGCAGTTGAAGCAGACCCTGCATGTATAAGTAGTGATGTGGATTTAAACAAAAAACTTGCCTGAAGTAATTGAGAAAAATGTTTCTGTAGCATGGCTCAAGTTGGAGCATTTTGCACATGTTCCAGGCAGAAAGATGGATGAGTTTCTAGAGGAACTGCATTACTTGTCAAGTTCTCCATGAGGCTGATTTAAAACTGACGTGAGATTTGCCCTCACGCAGATCTCTCTGGATGTAGCCAGAATAAGTCTGGATATGTCGTTCTCATTTGGCTCGGTGAGAACAACGACTGCAGCCATGTTGGAAAAAGTTGAGCTGCATCTTTGTTTTCACAGAACTCAGGAGATTTCCAACATTTGCAGGTGCGTGTCACAGCTTTTTAAAATATATGGTTACATGTGATACGAGTTACGCTTATTAGTTCATTAGTCTGTATAATAAACTCACATTTTCTCATTTTGAGTTGTACGTTTGTCAGAAAAACGTCAAACTAAGATTTCGCAGCCGTTTTTTTCCAATTTCCTATTTTGAAAATGTTAGATAGGAAACTGAGAGATTTTTTATCGTGGTATGAAAACAAGAGACGATTCTATTTATGCACCGGATCCATCAGCAAATTTTCCGTATTTCACTACATCTCTAAAACTTGATTCTTTGAATGCTTATATTTTCTGAAGTTGTCCATATGATATGCATCACGATTCTATTTCCATTATTCTGTTGTGTTTTTGTGCAGTGGATGTGAAGCTCGACCCAGCTACAGCTCATCACTGCCTGAAGATAACCGTCGATGGAAAGAAGGTGCAAGGTGGAGGGAGGCTGTATGCTGCCGATCATTCCAGGAGCGTCCTGGGGCTCAACGGCCTGAAAGGCATGGCCTACTGGGAGGTGGAGGTCAGCAGCAAGCCGGGGTGGTACCTGGGCGTGGCCAACCGGAGGGGGTCCGTCTGGCTGAGCCCAGAAAACGGCCACTGGCTCATAAATTACACTGGCCTAAAAAATATGACAGCCCTGGCAGATCCACGGGTCAACCTGACTCTGAGAGGGGAACTTCAGATGGTGGGGGTCTTTGTTGATTTTGACGAGGGTCTGGTGTCATTTTATGACACGACGGCTTGGGCCCACATTTTTTCTTTCTGTAAGTGTGCGTTCTGTGGAGAGATCTACCCTTATTTCAGACCACATCTCCACCGAGCAGGTGAAGAAGCAGCTCCTCTGATCATCTCTCCTGTAGTTAGACAGTAAATGTAGCGTGTGTCCGTTACAATCGCTGAAAATTACAATATATTACAATATATTATAACACGACATCAGAGATAAAGATGGACAACGTGTCCTGTTACAACCATTAAAATGTCCCTGTTGTAGGGATAATAAAGGATTTATTATTTTATTGCAGTGGCAAGTGGACGTGGACGAGGCGTCAAGACTAGAAAAGCGTTTTATAAATACAAAACCTTCTATCATTTCTCTCCTCAGATGATTCTGCGACTAAGAGATGCTTACGCGGAGGCTTGGAGAGCGTATGTAAGTGGATACAGACGCATTAATTGCTAGAAATGTTATATTTAAATACAAAACCGTTTTCCATTTACAATTCTCTCCCCGCCCAGGAACCCGACCTTGAAGACCCCCGGCCCCAGGATCAGGTAGGGTTTATGATCAATGTTACATTAGATGTTTGGAAAAGTTTAAAGTTATGTTAGTATTACTGATGGGAAATTACGATTATACCATTTTGTTGGAATTTTTAAAAAATAAGCGAAGCAGTGTTTTGTTTATAATTCTCAAGTCTTGACACTGAGCAAGCTCTAGAATTCATTGAACCTCCGTTTCTGATGAAATTGTTCACTGTTAACATTATAACTATGTTGTAATGGGGCTACTAGACACCGACCTGGAAAAGGTAGGGTTTCTGATCAATGTTACATTAGATGTTTGGAAAAGCTGAAAGTTATGTTAGTATTAGTGATGGGAAATTAGGATTATACCATTTTAAAAATAAGTGAAGCAGTGTTTTGTGTATATAATATTTTTTTTCTTTACAGGGCCCAATCACACGAGACTTTTGCCTCCGGCTCTTCATTCGTGCCTTGATAGTGGGCATTGGGACATGGGTGACACTGGTGCTTTTGTCAGTATTTAATAACTATGTTTTTAATAAATAAATAAATATGCCTAAACATCTTGTCAGCGTCTTTTTTCCAATAGGACTTTTTAGTTCCCTGTGGGGTTCATTTAAAGTGGCTGTTCTCACACATACTTTTCACTCATGTTCATTTGCTGCCCTCAAACATCATAATTGTATATAAGTGCGCCCCCATGTGGCCGCTTTCCTTCATTAATTGTCTTGAAAGTTTGAAAATGCACCTCCAAACTATTCCATCTGTCAGACATGAGCATTATTATTATTATTGTAGGTTACATATAAATGTATCTCAAATAAAAAATAAAGCTTTAAATGACCTTTTACAGTTATGTTTGTCACCATCCACTGTTTGTTCTGCAATTAATTCACCTGGTATACGTGAAACATGTGTGGGACGGGGACTTGCAGGAACAATTTCTCTACACAAGAGAGCTCCTACTACTACGACTGCAGAGGACATGTTCAGCTCCGTGGACTTGTATCTGAGTTCAGTGGGACGAAGCTGGGACATGTGCGTCGGTATCACAACTGATGGCACTGCCTGCATGACAGGAAGAAACTCTAGGGTTGTGAGGAGAATACTGGACAAAGCGCAGAAAGCAACTTGGAACCATTGTATTTAGCATGAAATTAAATTTAAAAAAACAATAACTCAATGAAACAAACTGAAAATAAGTTCAAAAACTGAAACACAACCCTCGTGGGTCTACTTCAGGTCTTGTTAGGCATGTGTAAAAGCAAAACTATTTCTATCTGAGCTGTGAGGTCCTTCCACTACAACATTCAGAGCAAGAGTGAGTGAGCAGACTGAGGGCTCCTCTATTTATAGGCTGCCTCTCACAGACTCCTCCCCCTTGTCTATTCCAATGTGATCCTTAAATTCTATAACTGTGAATAAAAATATACGTATCATTCATGATACCGTGTATCTATGAATATATTATATTTTATTGGACTTAAATTATGTATTTATAAGTAAATCATTATGTTATTACTACTTTGTGACAGCTACGAAGTCTTTTTTTTTATAACTGAACTGTAACTTCTGATTTTAAACGAATTTCTTATAGATAAACCGATTGTTTTAACTTACATATCAAATTACACATTTATTTCCTTAGTGTTTATTTGAGTTGTCTACGTTCATGTATTCTTTTTGTGATACAGCATGTTGTTATTACTACTTTGCAAAATCCACAAATTGTAAATGTAAATTGTTTTCTTGACCATTAATTAAATACTTTGATATCATTGAATTGATCACTCAGTCTGATGGTCTATTTCCTCACCAGGGAATTAAATACAAAATTCCCAGCACATTAGCTACAGCAGCAGAAACCTTAGTCCATTTGTAGTTCATTTAGACTGCAGATCCATCGTCAAAAATTGAGTGTGTTTTTTTTTGGGTGGAATTGTATTGTATTGTAAGCTGTGAAGCAAATGTATATCTTCTAGATATGATCCACTTGAAACATCTTAGATTACAGCACCGTCAAAGGCAGCGCTACCCGTGCCCACACACAAACTGCCCATGTACTTTTAAGACATGAATGCTATGCATATTCATTTAAGTAGAGTCCATCCTAAACAAAATTCCCAGGAGCTGCTGGAAGTGTCATCATTCAGATGTACGTTATGCACCTGCAGAGCTATATCTACTGAAAAGGATTATTTCATACACATTGGCACTCATTTGAAGAGTAATGAAACTGTTACTCGTATGTTTATGGGTTGCAGTTTTAAAACAAATGTATACAGAACCTTTCACTCTCACAAAAACAGAAAGCACAACTGACATACCTTGAAAAATGTCAAGCCAGGTGTAGTTACAACCAATCTAGTTTCCTCTGATAGTCCAGAGGAAGATACATATCATCTAGATGACTCTGCAGTTGAAGCAGACCCTGCATGTATAAGTAGTGATGTGGATTTAAACAAAAAACTTGCCTGAAGTAATTGAGAAAAATGTTGCTGTAGCATGGCTCAAGTTGGAGCATTTTGTTCTAGGCAGAAAGCTGGATGAGTTTCTAGAGGAACTGCATTACTTGTCAAGTTCAGCAACATTGCCTCTCTCCATTAACATTCTTGAGACTGTATTACATAGTACCACAACTGATATAGATGTGTTAATCTTCTCTTCCCTCATTTGCAGACTTCGGTGAAATGGCTGATCTAGTGAAGCTCCGAATCATTCTGGGAGAAAATAATTCCCAGAGATTGATCCTTCCAGGCGGGATACCAGATTCTATCAGCGACCTTGCACACCAAATAAAGCAGCAGTGTGGAGTAGAAGGGGACTTCAGACTTCAATTCATGGATTATGAGTATGGGAATGAACTCACCAACATGCTCTCAATGTCAGATGTCCAGGACAAAAGTACCATCAAGGTGATATTTAATTCCATTGCATCTGTCCAGCATGATGGCTCTGCTCTCCTCCCTCCATTAGTTGAGGAGTGGGAGCTGACAGCAGTGCTGTTAAGATGTGTGATCTCCATTTCTTCTCAGTGTCTTTTCCTTTTTCTGTTCAATTAAACCCAATCGCATCAGACTCAAACTGTAGTTTCTACCAATGACCAGCAGGTGGATAACCCCCCCGGAACCCTTGAACTCGGACACACCCCCTAACTTCTCAGTCTACTCTAGCCAGAGAAGAGGAGAGGTTGAAAAAAAAAGGAGAAAGAAATTGGTAAATATCTCATAATACATTCCGCTATAAATTAGTGAAACACTTCAAGACACAGGGCCGAACTAATTTGTGTTTTGCTCCGACTGCTACAAGTGGTATTCTAGCTAGGTAGCAAGTTTGCTTGCTAGCTAGCTAGCTGGTTTGATAGTAGTTAGCTTGTCCTGACAGGTCCAGACCCTGGTCCAGACCCGGTCCGGGGTTTAAATCGGGACTCCCTGGCCCCGGAGAACAGGGGGGTCCCAGCGTGCCGGAGCCGCGGAGCCGTGGATTACCCGAGAAAAAAATTTGAATTTCAGTCAGGCAGTTAGACTTTGAACTTAGGTAGATGCCGCTAAGGAGCGCATCTGTAACCCTATTCGCTGCATAGACATCCAATTTCTACAAGTCATGATCTTTAGCATACCACCCAAAAATCCACTAGACTGCAGGAAATAACATCTACTTAAACCAACATTTCCTTGTTTTTACATGAATTTACAATGGCCTGTGATTAAATATATTTTGCCTGTTCTTCCTATATCTGTCTTTTTCCACCCCAAATGCTGTCGTCAGCAATGGAGAGGCAAGGCTCAGCTGAGGAGATGGATTGGAACCCCCCCTCGTTGACCCCTGAGGAGATAGACGTGAACCTCTCCCAAGGGACCCCTGGGGATGTGGTGCTGGTGGTGGTGGAGGACTCCTCCGAGATGCCCCCTAAGGCCAAGGTAGGGTGTCTGATCAATGTTGTTATGTGGTTTGCTGCTGTGTACTGACCTCTAGTGGTGACCAGCAGTGATAACAGAAACAGAAATTTGTCACTCGTGAATTAATATTTGTTTTTTTTACAGGGATGGTGTAGCTTCAGCAAAGGTGCCCTGAGTCTAATGCTCATCAGAAGCCCGTGTTCAGGCGTTTGGGTAATCATCTCCGTCATTCTAAATAGTCTAAAAAGTCTGGAAATAATAATATCCCTGCTTGTCATTTTTCCAATAGGACTTTTTAGTTCCCTGTGGGGTTCATTTAAAGTGGCTGTTCTCACACATACTTTTCACTCATGTTCATTTGCTGCCCTCAAACATCATAATTTTATATAAGTGCGCCCCATGTGGCCACTTTCCTTCATTACTTGTCTTGAAAGTTTGAAAATGCACCTCCAAACTATTCCATCTGTCAGACATGAGCATTGTTATTATTGTAGGTTACATATAAATGTATCTCAAATAAAAAATAAAGCTTTAAGTGACCTTTTACGGTTTTCTGTGTTTGTCACCATCCACTGTTTGTTCTGCAATTAATTCACCTCGTATACGTGAAACATGTTTGGGACGGGGACTTGCAGGAACAATTTCTCTACACAAGAGAGCTCCTACTACTACGACTGCAGAGGACATTTTCAACTTGGAACCATTGTATTTAGCATGAAATTAAAGTTAAAAAAAACAATAACTCAAAGAAACAAACTGAAAATAAGTTCAAAAACTGCAACACAACCCTCGTGGGTCCTCTTCTGGTCTTGTTAGGCATGTGTAAAAGCAAAACTATTTCTATCTGAGCTGTGAGGTCCTTTCACTACAACATTCAGAGCAAGAGTGAGTGAGCAGACTGAGGGCTCCTCTATTTATAGGCTGCCTCTCACAGACTCCTCCCCCTTGTCTATTCCAATGTGATCCTTAAATTCTATAACTGTGAATAAAAATAAACGTATCATTCATGATACCGTGTATCTATGAATATATCATATTATATTGGACTTAAATGATATATTTATAAATAAATCATGATGTTATTACTACTTTGTGACGTCTACAAAGTATTTTTTTTTTATAACTGAACTGTGACTTTTGATTTTAAGCGAATTTCTTATATATAAACTGATTGTTTTAACTTACATATCAAATTACAAATGTATTTCCTTAGTGTTTATTGGAGTTTTGTGATCCATCATGTTGTTATTACTATTTCTAAACATCCACGAATTGTCTTTTTTTCAATAGTCTTTGTGAGTTTCTTTCTTGTTCTTGAGAGTAAATCAATATATATATATATTTGTGTGTGATAATTCTTTTTGATAAGTGTAATTTTGAGAATATGTTGTACAGAATATGTGGACTTAGATAAACACTGTTGTTCTCAAGTAAGAAGGTTTAGGTTGAGGCAATAATAGAGGAGACTTAGGTTTAGGCATGGGTTAAAAACGGTTCAGGTTTGGGCAATAGGCCACGGCCAGTCTTATTCAGTCTAGTCGAAGGTTAGGTTTAGGCAAGGGTCTATAGTGGTTAGGGTTAGGGCAAGAGTCTAAGGTTAGGTTTAGGAAGAGAGAGACTGTGAATCAGGTTTAGGCAATAATAGAGTAGGTTTAGGTTTAGGCTCAGGTAGAAAATGATTAGGATTAGGTCCCTAGTCCACGTCCAGGATTCTAAACCCTGTGTGATCAGACGTATTATTGATCCATCAGCGTAACGTCCTGTATTTAACCTTACAGGAGAGAAAGGGTAAAGAGAGAAGGAGACTATCTGCTTCAGAGGCTGGAGCGAGAGACTGTGGAACTCCAGAAGACCATCAGTTTGTTGGACGGAAACCCAGACCTTCAGGTGAGTTGAGGATCTGACGTGCAAAGACATCATCACGTCTCCATGAGGTTGATTTTAAAATGAAGCTTAGTGTACGTTCAGTCAGGAAAACTTAACCTGCAGATGATCAGCTGATTGTGGGCGGTCCTAAATGTCCAATCAGGTCTGGCACGGTCTCTTCAGCCAATCATTCAGTACCTGTCGAACTTTAAAAATCCCTTCTCTCTTCCGCAGTCAGCCGTCCTCCAGTGACGCCCCTAACCCCCTCCCCCCTCCACCCCAATCTCCTCCTTCCCGTTCGATGCTCCACCCTCTTCTAATCCTGATGGCATCTCACAGGGGTCTAAAAGGCCAAAGACTGTAAAAATATCACATTTCTTCTGTGTTTGCCAAAATAAATATTGTAAATTGTGAATCAAGTCTCTCCTGATTGATCTGACGTTGTGAGATTTCCCCTCACGCAGATCTCTCTGGATGAAGCCACCGATAGGAGCAACACCAGTGTGGAGACGTCCTTCTCCTTCGGTTCCTTGAGAACTACAACGTCAGCCATGATGGAACAAATTCAGCTGCAACTGGAAGAGCTCTCCTCCTCTGGTGAGTCCTTAGTGTTTATCCAGGTGTGTGTTTCCTCTGATGAAGACTTGTGTGACTTTAACTTCATCTTTGTTTCCACAGAACTCAAGAGATTTCCCACATGTGCAGGTGCAGTGGATGTGAAGCTGGACCCAGCTACAGACCATCACTGCCTCACTCTCTCTAACGATGGGAAGGAGGTGCAGGACGGAGGAACAAACCAGGAAGTCCACGACACTCCACAGAGATTCAACAAGTTGAAGAGCGTCCTGGGGCTCAACGGCTTGACCTCTGGGAGGTCATACTGGGAGGTGGAGGTCTGCAACAAGACCGGGTGGGACCTGGGCGTGGCCAGAGGGGACGCCAACCGCAAGGGGAACGTCAGGGTGAACCCAGACAACGGCTACTGGGCGACTGTCTGCTATGAGGTCAAAGGTTACGCAGCCCTGACAGAGAGAGAGGAACCTCAGCAGGTGGGGGTGTTCGTGGATTACCAGGAGGGTCTCATTGTGGTTTAATGTAAACTGTATTTCATGTCTTTTATTTCTGTGTTGTTGGTAGAAAACAAATAAAACTTTATAACCTGACGACCCCCCCCCCTGCACTCGCCTGCTTGTGTTTACTGGACGACGGGTTGAGCATCTTCTCACTTTAGTGACTCGTGATCTGATACAGAGACAAGAGGCGCTAGACAACTGATATGTTTGTTAGAGGTGGAGGGGAATTAAACACTCACAACTTTGGGTTACAATAGTTACTCTTATGGTCAGACTGTAAATATAGATGGCCGACGCAACTCTCCTCACGCTAAACAAATATGAACTATAAATATCCCTGATTTGAATAACCTGAAGAGAGAGAACACAGAGGAGGAGAGTCAGGAAACGACAGAGAGATCATCACTCGGACTGAGGAGCATCGAAGCTGCAGAGCACGGTGAGACTTGATCAACTTTATAAAGAACTTTGTGACATTTAGTAACTGTGAAAGTTAAAGGATGGATTATGAAACTTGTTCTTGTTCAGGGATGTTTAATAAAACTCTTCAGGCTGTGATGCTGCAGGTAGAAAACACAAAGTAGGATGTGTCAATAAATATAATACTTCAAAATGCTGCTGTCAGGAGGAAACACATCAAGTTTCCTGTTGTAAACGTAAAAAAGTGTTAATGTTAAATTGTTCATGTCCAAGATCCTCTCACAAAACACGATGTCAGTACAGAAGAATAATTGTTCTGCTTTTTTCCTGGTTAGTTAAGTTTGATTCAGGTTCTATTTGTTGTCACTATAATACAACATGTCCCTCCAGAGATCAGTTCACTTTGATTCTGCTGCTTTTACTGGTTTAAACACTTTAGTTGTAACTTGTTAAGCACCTTGTGTTTTATAAATAAAGTTAGTTATTATTGATTCCACTCACTCCATAGTTACAGTTTATTCATGAAAGATTAGCTCCTGTCATACTGAGCTTCTGTTGTTTGACGTCACACACACACACACACACCCTGATTCAACACAGATAAGACATCAATGAAAGTAAATGTGTAAAAAACGTATGTGCGACTTGTGAGAATAAAAGTTTCTTCACAGGGACTAACACTTTTACAAAGATCCAGAGAAAAAAAATTCAGTAAAAACAATGTGTTAAAACTTTTCTATCTGACACATAAAAGTAATGGACAAAAAATTTTTTTTTTTCATTTGCCACAATTCTGTATTTTAACATCTTTTAAATAAACAAAATCACGTTCATAGTCAATGTGAGAATGATAAAGTTTACATTCCAAAACATTAAACTCCACTACATTTAGTAAAAAGATGAGCAAAGTGTGAAACTGTCCATGTTGGATTCAGTTCTGCTCCAGATGTAAATGTAAAACAATGTAAAAACTTGTTTTTCAACAGATACTGAACACGTTCGCTCAAACTTCCTCCATGGATCCAAACAATCTGACCGGGCCGAACGAGCCTGAGATGACTCCTACAGAGTCTGGTGAGTGGTTCTTAGTAAATGTACAAACTATTTCAATATTTATATGCTGCCAAAAAGGTGAAATGTGCTAAATTAAATTTACGATACAGAAAACAAAGTTTAAACCGAATCAAGCACTTTACCAAAATATCGAATATATAATAGTTGTATTTTCTGGTTCTGAATGCGTATTTGAAAAGGAAGCAAAGACCAAATGTTGATGAATTCTTCCGTAATATCTCGAACAGACGACTCAGACGAGAGCCTCACCGACCACATTCATCCGGCAGCTGTCGACGTCACCGTGGACGAGACACATGAACCATGTACGAGTTTTAACATTACACGAATACACAAAGTCACATTAAAGCAGCTTTGATTGACAGCTTTGTTTCCACAGGTTCCCAGACTCCTGAGCCCCCCCCACGTCATCAAACCGCCACCAACATGGACAGACCTCCAGCGCTCGATCTCCCCACCGGCGCCGAGCAGGTGCAGGCACAAATTTTCGTAATGTGACTTTATTCTCATAAATATTGCAAATTTGTTCTCAGACTTTTTTCTTATTATTGTGATGAGATTAAAATGCGGTGACATGTTATGATTGACAGCTGAGAGGGATTTGCTCCAAATCACCAGCACAAGATGGCAGCAGCAGAATATTTGGGATATTTTGGCTTAATTTTCATGCAGCGGGAGGAAGTGGAGACACGTCGTCCATCTTTCATGTCTACGGTTCTATTACACTTTATTTAATTCTTCTTTTTCTTCCTTTAAGGCGGAGCTACAGCTTAAAATAAAAGAAAAGAAGGCAGAAGTGAAATCTTCTGCGTTCGACTTGAAGGTATGAATTCACTTTTTACAATATGGTTTCTGTCCATGTTTCTCTTGACATGTCCACTGTCCATCATCAGGTTTGCTTGGACAACGAGTGTCTGGAGATATATAACGTCTTCTCCGAGGTGAGGAAAGTCGTGGAGGACGCTCTGCAAAGATCTCTGCAGACTGTGGAGAAGAGGTTGGTTCTACGTGGCTCACAGTGAAGTGTGGTCAGATGTATTATTGATCCATCAGCGTAACGTCCTGTATTTGACCTTAAAGGAGAGAAAGCGATAAGAGAAGAGAGGATCGGCTTCAGGAGCTGGAGAGAGAGTTGGACAAAAAAAAAAGTTTAAAGAGAGGAGAGGATCTGCTTCAGGAGCTGAAAAGAGAAACTGAAGAACTCCAGAAGACCATCACTGAGTTGGACAGAAACCCAGACCTTCAGGTGAGTCGAGGATCTGACGTGCAAAGACATCATCACGTCTCCATGAGGTTGATTTGAAACTGACGTTGTGAGATTTCCCCTCACGCAGATCCCTCCGGAAACCACGGATTGGAGCAACTACAGTGTTGATACTTCGGAGAGAGGATTACGCCCGCCTCTACCGATGATCCTCCTCTCAAATGTCAACACCCTGTTCAACAAGATGGACGAACTGCGCCTTCTCATCACGACAAATACAGACTTTGCCCTTTCTTCTGTTTTGTGTTTTACTGAATCGTGTCTGAAGGAAGATAACCCGGACTCTGATGTACAGCTGTCCGGGTTTAGGCTGTTACGTGCAGACCGCGACCTGAAACTCTCAGGCAAATCAAAAGGGGGAGGGATTTGTTTCTATATAAACGATGGCTGGTGCAGCGACGTGAAAGAGACACGTGAACGTTACTGTTCTCCTGATCTGGAAACTTTTTTCATCACCTGCCGACCGTTCTACCCTTGTGAATTCACCTCTTTTATTCTGGCCGGAGTTTACATCCCACCAAAAGCTAACGTGAGCAAGGCTCAACGTCAACTCGCTGATCAGATACAAGAAGTGGAGAGAAGGAGTGAGAACATGTCTTCCACTGTTATTGTCCTCGGGGACTTTAATCAGGCCAACTTATCTGACGAACTCCCCAGATACGAACAGTTCGTCAAATGCGCGACTAGGGGGGAGAACACTCTGGACCACTGCTACAGCACCATCAACAAGGCGTATCATGCAGTTCCCTGTGCTCCTCTGGGTGGATCCGACCACGCTCTCGTTCACCTGATCCCACCTTACATACTGAAACTCAAACTCTCTAAACCTGCTGTTCTGAGAACTAAGAACTGGAGCAGCAGAGCAGCTGTGGAGGAGCTGCGTGACTGCCTGGAACAAACTTTTAGAACTGCTTCCAACAGCCTGGACGAATACACAGATGCTGTGACGTCCTCCATCAGCGTCGGTGAGGACAGATGTATTCCCACAAGCACCTGGGTGAGATGCAACAACGACAAGCCCTGGTTCACAGCAGAACTCAAACATCTTCGTTTGGAGAAAGAGGCGGCCTTCAAGAGTGGGGACCAGAAAAGGTTCAGACTGAACAAATACTTGTTTGACACGGCGATGGAAGAGGCCAAACAACAGTATTCAAAGAAGCTGAAACAACAATTTGCTGCAAAACCAAATTCCCCCAAGACCTGAACTTGCAAACGACCTGATTGACTTTTACTGCAGATTTGACAGACAATGGACCAGTTCTAACCCCCCCGACAGGAAGCAGCGCGTGAGGCTCGTGTCCTTCTACGACACGACGGCTCGGTCTCACATTTACTCGTTCACCCAGTGTGCGTTCAGCGGAGAGATCTTCCCGTATTTCAGTCCACATCTCCAACAAAAGGGTCAGAACGCAGCTCCTCTGATCATCTCTCCTGTAGAAAGACAGTGAATGAAGCGTGTGTCCGTTACAGTGGCTGGAAATCACAATATATTATATTAGATAGATAGATAGATTATTATGATATTATCAGAGATGCAGATAAAGAAGGACGACATGTCTCCACTTCCTCCTGTTACAAATATGAAGCCAAAATATGGTGGATAGGGGTGATGCCATTAAAATGTCTCCGTTGTAGGGATAATAAAGGATCTTATTTTATTAGCTTATCTTATCTAATCTTTCGCTTTTTTCATCATTTGGAGCCAGAGTCGTTTTATTTAACAGGTACTTTGACTTTTTGGGTTGGTCCATGTCCCATCCATTAACATGGAGCTATGCCCTATACGCAGCCAGCCACCTGGGGGCGCTCCAGAGCATATAGCCTTAGGTGAGCTGACATGTGTATGTAGCTGCATGTTGGTACTCAGGTGTTCAAGGGCTGAATTCTATTTCTTCCATAAATAATAAAATATATATTCTTAAGATGTCGTTGTGTGTTGGTTGTGGTTTAATGTAAGATGTGATTCATAAATCATGTTACAGGAAGAGGGTTTAAATGACGAGAGCTTTTTTCTATGTCTTTTTTATTTCTGTGGTGTTGGTATAAAACCAATAAAACTTTATAACCTGACGACCCCCCCCCCCGCACTCGCCTGCTTGTGTTTACTGGACGACGGGTTTGAGCATCTTCTCACTTTAGTGACTCGTGATCTGATTCAGAGACAAGAGGCGCTAGACAACTGATTTGTTTGTTAGAGGTGGAGGGGAATTAAACAAACAACTTTCGGTTACCATAGTTACTGTTTTCAGCAGACTGTAAATAAAGATGGCCGACGCGTCTCCACTTCCTCACGCTGCACAAATATGAAGCAAAAATATCCCTGATACAGGCGTCGCCATCTTCAGCTGGTGAAGACATTTGATTTTAAATAGTGTTCCATGATTAATTGATGGTCCATGTCCCATTCACTAACATGGAGGTGTGGTTTGTGACCTATTCTACAGCCAGCCACCAGGGGGCGATCATACTTTCTGTCTTCACTTTTGGGAGCTGTCATGTCCTCCATTTTTACACACGATTGTTTAAGAGTAGAAACCAAAGTCTGTCATGTGATTATTTACCAACTAATGAACTTGTTTACGTGGTGTCCTGTTTGACCACTAGAGGCGCTATGGAGACACGTTACAGATTTTCAATATTTAGTTTGATATGTTTTATGATCATTAAATCCATGTCACAACTTTGAGGCTGAGAAGACATTTTTGTTGTACATATGTGAAACTTGATGTTGCTCAGTAAAGTGTGGTTTTCTAATTTCTCATTTCGACAAAACGTGTTTGGGTGAAGGAACCAAATAAAAATACCTAATTCCAAAAATAGAAACCGGATCATATTCATGTTCCTGTGAAACGGTTGAGCAAAATGTCACATTTATGACCTCATGATAATTAATTTCAGTTTATATCAGTTTCTTCACAAAATTACACTGAATAAAACTGTTTATTGGGTCATCACTGTACTGTTTAATGTAATTTTTTATGCCAGAGTATGAATACAAATAAAGTTGTAAAACACTAAGAATGAGTTTGTAATTTAATGAGTGTTGACAATACAGCACTGTTCACACACATACACTCACTTTAACGTGTAGTCAGATACACATAGCGTAAACACACAAACATAACACATAGTTCTTCTCCTGCTTCTCAACCTCAGAATGGTTCATACTCCTTAAAAAGGGAGTCTGGCATAGCGGACAGATAACAGGTTTTCAAACCTCTGGCTTCATGAATCACTTCATTATATTAGTTCTGAGACTCCCTCACACACACACAGCGGACAGATTAGACTAGAGGTTTTCATGCCTTTCTCACAGTTTTCTATGACCTCACTTCACTTCACACACACATAGAATAAGCGCACACGCGAGGCAATATGCTCATGAACTTTAGTAACCGCAACACGGCTTGCACGTCATCACGCAACGCCAGGAGGAGGACCAAACGACGCCAGGAGGACGACCCAACGACATCCGACCAATCCCAATCCAAGAAGAACCTCTGTCATGCCCAGTATCAATATATAAGCTTTCTGCGTACTCTGCCTCACCGCCATTTTTCCTGTACAGGATCAGTGGACCTTGCATGATCATTTGCTAGACACAGCAGTTTCCTGACCTGTGACCTCTGAATAAACCTGCTTAATTTTAACTTGAGAACGACGCCTCCTGCCTTTGATTTCCACCCGCAACAAAATGGTAGCAGAGGATGGTTTAAGACGATTGGAAGAGCGGAGTGGAAACAACAGGTCGGGGAGGAGGCCGTCTCTCGGACGGGAAAGAACCGTCCTGAAGTGACTTGTATCGCCTTGGGAAACTGATCAAACAGCGCTGTACTATTAAAAGGTGAGCAGAGCCTATTTAATTGAAATCTGCATATTGTCGTGATAGAAAACCCAAATTTTTGATCAGTAGTACTGAGGTGTATACAAGTGCATATGATAAATTTAACAAAGTAATTAAAATGGTCTGAAAATGCTGTGTATTATGCAATGGTGACGGTTGTATTTTAGTTCAAATTTTACACAAACACTGTAAATAACTGTGCCTGATCTTCAGGTCTGTGTTTGAGTACTAGTTTCAATTTTCACACCAATAAGGTCTCTCACTCTAAAATACAATTTTACACAAACACTGTAAATATCTGTGCCTGATCTTCAGGTCTGTGTTTGAGTACTAGTTTCAATTTTCACACCAATAAGGTCTCTCACTCTAAAATAAAATTTTACACAAACACTGTAAATATCTGTGCCTGATCTTCAGGTCTGTGTTTGAGTAGTAGTTCAAATTTTACACAAACACTGTAAATAACTGTGCCTGATCTTCAGGTCTGTGTTTGAGTACTAGTTTCAATTTTCACACCAATAAGGTCTCTCACTCTAAAATAAAATTTTACACACACACTGTAAATAACTATGCCTGATCTGCAGGTTTGTTGTGTGAGCAGTAGCTAACTCAAATTCGGTATCCCACTTAAAAAGACAATATATATGACAATCAGTGTTGGAGCCCTGACACCACCCAGGGATGGAGGTCACGTGCCTACTGTGGATGTTTTGAGATTGAAATGTCAAGTTATATGAAGATTTTAACTGCTCTTACTGCAGCTCTCTCCAATCAGGTCACCAGGGCCCTGGCGACTGATCCGGAGGAAGCTGCAGAACCGAAGGTAAAAGTTGGTGACTGGGTAAGAGTCAAGGTTCACGATAAAGAGAAAGTGGCCAGAACCCAGGTGGACTGGACCGTACGAAGTGAAGGAGGTTACTTCACACTCGGCCCATGTCAAAGGTAAATCAGGCGCACCTTGGCACCACCTGACACATTGTACCCCAGCACCTTCACCTTCCCGCCCATTGGCTGAAATAAGAACTGATTTGAATAATGCAACAGGAGCTTTACAAACCAGACACACCATTGTTTCAATTGCGCACAAATAACGGAAGGCTGTTACAAATAAGGATTTGAAAGAGGACAATTACTTATATAAAAATTATTATACTACTTTAGATTATATAATATAGAGAGGATGTGAAGTAACTAGTATGAATGGAAGTGTGTGGCTGTTGGACTGAGTGACTGGTAGAAAACGTTGGGTCGCGGGCCGTTGTATCTCAAAAGAGGGAGTGCGGTCTCTGCCCGAAATTTAAAAAAAAAGGTGGCAGAGAGCGCTTGGGCTGTGAATGTTCGTGTGCTTGTGTGCAGGGAGATAACTCCCAGTGTGTGTGGGAGTAGGAGTGTTTGTGTGTGTGGAAACGAGAGAAATGTCTCAAGGTCAGCTGGCTGACTGAAGACACAGAAAAAACTGACGGAGCGACAAACTGACTGGAAAACGACTTTTTCCTAAACTAGTGGGTGTTATATGCGATTGCCATCTGATAAATGTTGTATGTAAGGTTGGGAGGGGTAAATGTGTTTAGGACTTGCCAAAGAAAGATTAAGACTTGCACAGCAGAGGATGAAAAGGGGGAGGGCCAGAAGCCTTACAGCTTACAACTGGCGTTGACATCATAAGAAGGCTTGGTGTTTGTTTATTTGTTTGTTTGTTTGTTTGTTTTTAATATTGCTTCATTCAGAAGTAAAGAATTCCAGAAGGAATTGTTAAAATTACACTTTTTGGCACAAATTTATTCTTTCAGATATTTCCAAAATATATCTTATCTATTAGAGGAAAGGAGAAATCATTTAAATATCTTATTTAGTTTCTACCTGACACAGGTAGTTGGTTGTTGAAATGCTGTTTCATTGACTTTTATTTTCTTAGAGCTGAATAATGTGCTTTCTATATGAGCTGTCTCAATCATATTAGGATGAGAAATTCTAACTTAACTTTAAACTAAATTCTGTGCTGCCTAGAATTAGATATTTCTTTGTTTTCACCTGTAGTTGCTTTAATTCCATATTCAAATCATCCATTAAGAATTCAATAGTCAAGACATGTCAAATCTATTTACAGTTGTAATTTAAACTAGAAATTTGATTCAACCCCCATGTAACTCTGGAGAGTCCTAAAATAAATATGTTTCACCATTGGGAAGACGAATAAATTAAAATCCAGTTAAAGGTCAAATACACTTTAACTCATAGCCGGTTTCATCTTAAATGAAAAGCACAAGCCATAATACAAGCCCCTCTGTTTACACAGTTTATAGAATGTCATATCTTTAATTAGATTTCAATTTATTTTGGACCCTTTAACTTTCAAACTCTGGAAAGAAGGTTTTTATTTTGTTGTTTTGTTTCACCAGTTATCTGTCAGCTAAGGCTCTTAATTTGATAGGTGATGTTAAGCTCCAATTATTGTTTTTATTTCATCATGAAGGAAATTGTGACAGAATAACTTTTAAATTGTTTTGAATTGTTTCAGCTGTCAACTCTGAGACGTTTGATTAAATCTCATGTCTCACACATTTGTATTTTGTATGTGATTCCTGTTTTATCACAGGACAGTTTGACGTCAAAGCTTCTGAATTATCGTGTTATGGAGCAGTCAATGAATTTTGGAAAATGGTTTGAACTCAAATACTCAAACACTGTCATATCTGCTGATCATTGAAATTCAACTTGTTTAACCTTTTATTTTTAATGTCCACTGATTTGGCCGACCACACCTCAAAAGTTTTATGAAATTGTTGAATACCAAAAGAGGGTATGTATGTTTTGATTCGATTATTTTGTTTGTTTCTTTTAATTATAAATTTATATAATCTACTTTAATCTCAATTACGCATCGCAGTAAATTAATCATTTTTCTGTTTGTCTTCCTTTCAAACTCTGGGAACTGGGCTTCATGAATTCCACAACTCACTCCCATCCGGTGTTAACTCCACCTCATCCACCACGACCGACAATACGCCCTGCGCCTGGCTTGGTACAGTGCAAGCTCGAACACATGGCCTGTTGGCAAGTATTAATTCCACGAAAGGATCTTTACAAGGCTAAGATCCAGATCATTGACTCTTAAAGACTGAAAAAACCTTCACTGACAATTCTTGATAATTTTGTTCTTGGAGCAGATCTGAAAAAGCTGAAATCTGCACAGCTCGCTCCTGTACCCTGTTTGGTCACACAGAAACAAATGGCCCTGGACCTGCTACTGGCAGGAAGGGTTATGTGTGTGTACTGATAGGAAGTGATTGAAAGACACTTTTTCCAAACTGACCCTGGTGGCTGGGTGACCAGTGCCCTCTCCACCTCTACGCACCATGACATGACATGGTTGTAGACTCTGCTCTGATGAAGGAAAACGTGCCTCATCCCCAGCTGTTCTGTGGATGCTGAACTGGGGATGGGTGCTGTGGATGCTGAGTATGCTGAAAGGGAAAATGATGCTGTACAGCTGAAGCTGAGGAAGATGGAGATGACGACGCGACGATGATGATGAGGAGGGGGACAGGTTTGCACTGGATGGGATAAAGGTTGAGGGGTACATGAACTCGCCAGTAAGTGGTCACACCCTAAAGGGGGATTAAGAGAGAGTCTGGAGTGATTTAAAACTTTTAACTATAGTCTGTGTCAGACAGAACTCTAAACAAATAAAGATAGAAGTAGTTTTAGTTAGATATTAGGCCTTCATACAAATGATTTTAATAAATGTTGCTGCTTAGTGTTAATAATTAACTTTTCTGATATTAAAGGCTTATTCCCTTAGATTCATTAAACTCACACAGAGATCCAGGAACTGCCTCTCCTGGGGCAAAGTCAGTATGACATTGTTTGGGTTCAGTTTGTTCCGAATGTTTACAGTCAGGTTTGTTTTGAGATTTTTTGTTTGCTGGCTAGCTATGTTTTGACGTTTTTGTTTTTGTGTTTATACTGAGTATTAAGTTGGGTTTGTTTTTCTGCCCTTTGCCTTCCCAGTGTTGTCCGCACCTATCAGGTGCGGAAAGGGGGATTTGTTGACAATACAGCACTGCTCACACACATACACTCACTTTAACGTGTAGTCAGATACACATAGCGTAAACACACAAACATAACACATAGTTCTTCTCCTGCTTCTCAACCTCAGAATGTTTCATACTCCTTAAAAAGGGAGTCTACCATAGCGGACAGATAACAGGTTTTCAAACCTCTGGCTTCATGAATCACTTCATTATATTAGTTCTGAGACTCCCTCACACACACACAGCAGACAGATTAGACTAGAGGTTTTCATGCCTTTCTCACAGTTTTCTATGACCTCACTTCACTTCACACACACATAAAATAAGCGCACACGCGAGGCAATATGCTCATGAACTTTAGTAACCGCAACACGGCTTGCACGTCATCACGCAACGCCAGGAGGAGGACCAAACGACGCCAGGAGGACGACCCAACGACATCCGACCAATCCCAATCCAAGAAGAACCTCTGTCATGCCCAGTATCAATATATAAGCTTTCTGCGTACTCTGCCTCACTACCATTTTTCCTGTACAGGATCAGTGGACCATGCATGATCATTTGCTAAACACAGCAGTTTCCTGACCTGTGTCCTCTGAATAAACCTGCTTAATTTTAACTTGAGAACGACGCCTCCTGCCTTTGATTTCCACCCGCAACATGAGACAAGTCATGTTTCAAGATTTTCATTGTGACTTTATTCTCACAAATATTGCAAATTTTTTCTCACTTTTTTCTCATTATTGTGATGCGATGAAACGTTATGACTGACAGCTGAGTGATGGCTCCAAATCACCAGCACAAGATGGCAGCAGCAGAATATTTGGGATATTTTGGTTTCATTTTCATGCAGCAGGAGGAAGTGGAGACACGTCTACGGTTCTATTACACTTTGTTTATTTTTCCCTTTTCTTCCTTTAAGGCAAAGCAAGACAATGTCAAAGTCAATTTTATTCATATAGCACATTTAAAACAACTTGGTTGAGCAAAGTGCTTTACAGGATGAGTGGCACGACCAAAGGACAGTTAAAACGTAATACATTCACATTCAAGTTATACATTAAAGTTCAAGTAATACATATAAAATACAATAAATCTACCTCTGACTACTGAGATTTGTTTATCCAAATTAAAAGCCCTGTCAAAAAGAACACCAAGACTCTTTACAGTTGAGGAAGTATAAGAAGCCAACGGCCCAAGATTGTCCACATCTTCAATTCAGATTGTCCAAAAACTATAACCTCAGATTAGAAAAGGGCCTGAAATTAGAGAACAGAGGGAACAATGTTGTCTTTATTTAACAAGGGCTGTACAACAGCATGTTTAAAGGAGGCTGGGACACTACCAGAGAGTTTATATCAGTTTCTTCACAAAATTACACTGAATAAAACTGTTTATTGGGTCATCACTGTACTGTTTAATGTAATTTTTTATGCCAGAGTATGAAAACAAATAAAGTTGTAAAACGCTAAGAATGAGTTTGTAATTTAATGAGACAATTAGTCATGTTTCACGATTTTCATAATGTGACTTTATGCTCACAAATATTGCCAACTTAATACTAAATTTAATAGTAATACATTCAAATTCAAGTAATACATATAAAATACAATAAATCTACCTCTGACTACTGAGATTTGTTTATCCAAATTAAAAGCCCTGTCAAAAAGAACACCAAGACTCTTTACAGTTGAGGAAGTATAAGAAGCCAACGGCCCAAGATTGTCCACATCTTCAATTCAGATTGTCCAAAAACTATAACCTCAGATTAGAAAAGGGCCTGAAATTAGAGAACAGAGGGAACAAGGTTCTTTCTTTAACAAGGGCTGTACAACAGCGTGTTTAAAGGAGGCTGGGACACTACCAGAGAAGACTGGTGTTAATCAGACATAATACATGGACCAACAATTGGACCACTTCCTCCTGTTACAAATATGAAGCTAAAATAGGCTGAATACGGGTGATACCATTAAAATGTCCCTGTTGTCTCAAAGATTAAACCATGCAAGTCTAAGTACACACGGCCGGTCGGTGAAACTGCGAATGGCTCATTAAATCAGCCAATCAGCGAAATATAGCATTTACATTAAGCAGAATACACACAGAAAGATGGAGACATTCCTATAAAGGATTTTATTTTATTATCTTATCTTGCGATAATACTTTCTGTCTGCTCCTCTGATAATCTCTCCAGGAGAAAGACAGTAAATGAAGAGTCCTAACTGGACTCAGAAGCTGTTTTTAGATTGACGAACCGTTTATATTTTAACTTCTCTCGCACTGACGGTAGTCTCAGTTTAACCTGCGCAGCTTTTTCCATGTGTATGGTAGTTAAAGGAAAGTTAAAGCGTTTTAGTTGTTAAGTCTTTATAAGGGATGATTCATGACCTTAAAGCATTTGATTCAGAGCAATAAACCATTGTGAATGATTCCTTCCTCTTCGTTTTAACCTTGTTAACATGGTGTTATATATCATAGTTTGTTATTAATTGCTCATGTCTTGGCAGTTTAAATGTCACCTTCAAACATGCTGGTGAAGTCATTTGATTTAAAATCGTGTTCCATGATTAATTGAGTGGTCCGTGCCCCATTCACTAACATGGAGGAGGTGTGGTTTGTGACCTATTCTACAGCCAGCCACCAGGGGGCGATCATACTTTCTCTTTTTCCTTTAGGAGCTGTCATGTCCTAATACAGTCATATTCAAGTAATACATTAAAGGTCAAGTAATACATATAAAATACAATTATTAATGTAAAATAAAAATTTTAAATATACGATAATAATAATAGAACAAAATAAAATAAGAATACGATAAGAAAAATAAAATCAGTTGCACTGAAACACACTCAATGGAAAGCCTGAGAGAACAGGTGTGTTATTACTAATGATTAACAGTGTTAAAGACGGGGCAGATCTAATGTGAAGTGGTAGGTTGTTCCACAGGTTTGGGACGAAGCTGCGAATGTATAAATGTCTCCACGTCCTTTTGTGGTAGGTAGGCCTTTACTTTTGCAATTTGTCACAGTTGAAAAAAGCTTCCTCTGACTACTGAGATTTGTTTATCAAAATCAAAAGCCCTGTCAAAAAGAACACCAAGACTCTTTACAGTTGAGGAAGTATAAGAAGCCAACGGCCCAAGATTGTCCACATCTTCAATTCAGATTGTCCAAAAACTATAACCTCAGATTAGAAAAGGGCCTGAAATTAGAGAACAGAGGAACAAGGTTCTTTCTTTAACAAGGGCTGTACAACAGCATGTTTAAAGGAAGCTGGGACACTACCAGAGAAGACTGGTGTTAATCAGACATAATACATGGACCAACAATTGCAAATGGGTTCTCAAACTTTTTTGTTATTATTGTGATGCGATTCAAATGCGGTGACACGTTATGATTGACAGCTGAGAGGGATTGGCTCCAAATCACCAGCACAAGATGGTAGCAACAGAATATTTGGGATATTTTGGCTTAATTTTCATGCAACGGGAGGAAGTGGAGACACTTCGTCCATCTTTCACGTCTACAGTTCTATTACACTTTGTTTATTTCTCCTTTTTCTTCCATTAAGGCGGAGCTACTGCTGAAAATAAAAGAAACCCAACGCCAGATGGCAGAAGTAAAATCATCTGCATTTGACTTGAAGGTAAGAATTCACTTTTTACAATATGGTTTCTGTCCATGTTTGTCTTGACATGTCCACTGTCCATCATCAGGTTAGCCTGGACAACGAGTGGCTGGAGACGTATAACGCCTTCTCTAAGGTGAAAGAAGTCGTTGATGCCGCTCTTCAAAGATCTCTGAAGCCTGTGGAGGAGAGGTTGGTTCTACGTGGCTCACAGTGAAGTGTGGTCAGACGTATTATTGATCCATCAGCGTAACTTCCTGTATTTGACCCTAAAGGAGAGAAAGGGTAAACGCCCAGAAAACGGCCACTGGCTCATACATTACACTGGCCTAAATAATATGAGAGCCCTGGCAGTTCAACGGGTCAACCTGACTCTGAGAGGGGAACCTCAGATGGTGGGGGTCTTTGTTGATTTTGATGAGGGTCTGGTGTCATTTTATGACACAACGGCTCGGGCCCACATTTTTTCTTTCACTAAGTGTGTGTTCGGTGGAGATGTCGGGATCCACCCTTATTTCAGCCCGCATCTCCACCGAGCAGGTGAAGAAGCGGGCCCGTTGTTCATCCGGTAGTTAGAAAGTAAATAACTCTTCATTTACTTTCTAACTATTTATTTGTTAACAGTGTGCTCTCAACTTGTTTTATGTTTTGGTTTGGTTCTGTTTAATAACTGAATACGTTTTGTTTATTAATTAAATACGGACACCTGTGGGTGTGTCCCGTGTTGTTGGTATCACCCGTATTCAGCCTATTTTAGCTTCATATTTGTTACAGGAGGAAGTGGTCCAATTGTTGGTCCATGTGTTATGTCTGATTAACACCAGTCTTCTCTGGTAGTGTCCCAGCTTCCTTTAAACATGCTGTTGTACAGCCCTTGTTAAAGAAAGACAACCTTGTTCCCCCTGTTCTCTAATTTCAGGCCCTTTTCTAATCTGAGGTCATAGTTTTTGGACAAGTTGGCTTCGTATACTTCCTCAACTGGAAAGAGTCTTGTTGTTCTTTTTGAAAGGGCTTTTAATTTGATGAACAAATCTCAGTAGTCAGAGGTAGATTTATTATTATTCTCATTTATTGGAATTTTTCATTTTACATTAAATTAATTAATTAATTTCCTATTTTGAAAATGTTAGATAGGAAGCTGAAATATTTTTTATCGTGGTATGAAAACAAGAGACGATTCTATTTATGCACTGGATCCATCAGCAAATTTTCCGTATTTCACTACATCTCTAAAACTTGATTCTTTAAATGCTTATATTTTCTGAAGTTGTCCATATGATATGCATCACGATTCTATTTCCATTATTCTGTTGTGTTTTTGTGCAGTGGATGTGAAGCTGGACCCAGCTACAGCTCATCACTGCCTGAAGATAACCGACGATTCCAAGAAGGTGCAAGGTGGAGGGAGGCACTATGCTGAGGATATGTCAAAGAGCGTCCTGGGGCTCAACGGCCTGAGAGGCATGGCCTACTGGGAGGTGGAGGTGACGAGCAAGCCGGGGTGGTACCTGGGCGTGGCCAGACGGGACGCCAACCGGAGGGGGTCCGTCTGGCCACGCCCAGAAAACGGCCACTGGCTCATAAATTACACTGGCCTAAAAAATATGAGAGCCCTGGCAGATCCACGGGTCAACCTGACTCTGAGAGAGGAACCTCAGAAGGTGGGGGTCTTTGTTGATTTTGATGAGGGTCTGGTGTCATTTTATGACACAACGGCTCGGGCCCACATTTTTTCTTTCAGTAAGTGTGAGTTCGGTGGAGATGTCGGGATCAACCCTTATTTCAGCCCGCATCTCCACCGAGCAGGTGAAGAAGCAGCTCCTCTGATCATCTCTCCTGTAGTTAGACAGTAAATGTAGCGTGTGTCCGTTACAATCGCTGAAAATTACAATATATTATAATACGACATCAGAGATAAAGATGGACAACGTGTCCTGTTACAACCATTAAAATGTCCCTGTTGTAGGGATAATAAAGGATTTATTATTTTATTGCAGTGGCAAGTGGACGTGGACGAGGCGTCAAGACTAGAAAAGCGTTTTATAAATACAAAACCTTCTATCATTTCTCTCCTCAGATGATTCTGCGACTAAAAGATGCTTACGCGGAGGCTTGGAGAGCGTATGTAAGTGGATACAGACGCATAAATTGCTAGAAATGTTATATTTAAATACAAAACCATTTTCCATTTACAATTCTCTCCCCGCCCAGGAACCCGACCTGGAAGACCCCCGGCCCCAGGATCAGGTAGGGTTTATGATCAATGTTACATTAGATGTTTGGAAAAGTTTAAAGTTATGTTAGTATTACTGATGGGAAATTACGATTATACCATTTTGTTGGTATTTTAAAAATAAGTGAAGCAGTGTTTTGTTTATAATTCTCAAGTCTTGACACTGAGCAAGCTCTAGAATTCATTGAGCCTCCGTTTCTGATGAAATTGTTCACTGTTAACATTATAACTATGTTGTAATGGGGCTACTAGACATTGCCCCATTTCTTAATAGGCCTTTACTGTTCACTGAATCACTCTATTGTGTGAATTTGCTGCTTAATTTTGTTAATACTAAGATTCATTATGTTTGGACTTGCAATGTGCTGTTTTTTTAATAATGATTAACAGTGTTAAAGACGGGGCAGATCTAATGTGAAGTGGTAGGTTGTTCCACAGGTTTGGGACGAAGCTGCGAATGTATAAATGTCTCCACGTCCTTTTGTGGTAGGTAGGCCTTTACTTTTGAAATTTGCCACAGTTCAAAAAAGCTTCCTCTGACTACTGAGAATTGTTTATCAAAATCAAAAGCCCTTTCAAAAAGAACACCAAGACTCTTTACAGTTGAGGAAGTATAAGAAGCCAACGGCCCAAGATTGTCCACATCTTCAATTCAGATTGTCCAAAAACTATAACCTCAGATTAGAAAAGGGCCTGAAATTAGAGAACAGAGGAACAAGGTTCTTTCTTTAACAAGTGCTGTACAACAGCATGTTTAAAGGAGGCTGGGACACTACCAGAGAAGACTGGTGTTAATCAGACATAATACATGGACCAACAATTGCAAATGGGTTCTCAAACTTTTTTGTTATTATTGTGATGAGATTAAAATGTGGTGACACGTTATGATTGACAGCTGAGAGGGATTGGCTCCAAATCACCAGCACAAGATGGCAGCAGCAGAATATTTGGGATATTTTGGCTTAATTTTCATGCAACGGGAGGAAGTGGAGACACGTCGTCCATCTTTCACATCTACAGTTCTATTACACTTTATTTAATTCTCCTTTTTAAGTCGGAGCTACAGCTTAAAATATAAGAAACAGAACAAAAGATGGCAGATGTTAAATCATCTGTGTTCGACTTGAAGGTAAGAATTCACTTTTTACAATATGGTTTCTGTCCATGTTTCTCTTGACATGTCCACTGTCCATCATCAGGTTAGCTTGGACACCGAGTGGCTGGAGACGTATAACGCCTTCTCCAATGTGAAAGAAGTCGTGGAGGACGCTCTTCAAAGATCTCTGCAGCCTCTGAAGGAGAAGTTGGTTCTACGTGGCTCACAGTGAAGTGTGGTCAGACGTATTATTGATCCATCAGCGTAACTTCCTGTATTTTACCTTAAAGGAGAGAAAGGGTAAACAGGGAGAGAGACGCTCTGCTCCAGGGGCTGGACAGAGAAATTCTCGAACTCCAGTACACCATCGAGTTGATGGACATAAACCCAGACCTTCAGGTGAGTCGAGGATCTGACGTGCAAAGACATGACGTCTCCATGAGGCTGATTTTAAACTGACGTGAGATTTGCCCTCACGCAGATCCCTCTGGATGTAGCCAGGAGAACAAGTCTGGATATGTCGTTCTCATTTGGCACGGTAGAACAACAACTGCAGCCATGTTGGAAGAAGTTGAACTACAACTGGACGAGCTCTCCTCCTCTGGTGAGTCCTTTGTGTTTATCCAGGTTTGTGTTTCATCTGATGAAGACTTGTGTGACTTTAACTTCATCTTTGTTTTCACAGAACTCAGGAGATTTCCAGCTTTTGCAGGTGCGTGTCTCAGCTTTTTAAAATATATGGTTACATGTGATACGAGTTACGCTTATTAGTTCAGTAGTCTGTATAATAAACTCACATTTTCTCATTTTGAGTTGTACGTTTGTCAGAAAAACGTCAAACTAAGATTTCACAGCGTTTTTTTCCAATTTCCTATTTTGAAAATGTTAGATAGGAAACTTAGAGATTTTTTATCGTGGTATGAAAACAAGAGACGATTCTATTTATGCACCGGATCCATCAGCAAATTTTCCGTATTTCACTACATCTCTAAAACATGATTCTTTGAATGCTTATATTTTCTGAAGTTGTCCATATGATATGCATCACGATTCTATTTCCATTATTCTGTTGTGTTTTTGTGCAGTGGATGTGAAGCTGGACCCAGCTACAGCTCATCACTGCCTCGAAATCACAGTCGATGCCAAGAAGGTGCAAGGTGGAGGGAGGCACTATGCTGAGGATATGTCAAAGAGCGTCCTGGGGCTCAACGGCCTGAGAGGCATGGCCTACTGGGAGGTGGAGGGTCGCCAACCGGAGGGGGTCCGTCTGGCCACGACCAGAAAACGGCCACTGGCTCATACATTACACTGGCCTAAATAATATGACAGCCCTTGCAGCTCCACGGGTCAACCTGACTCTGAGAGGGGAACCTCAGAAGGTGGGGGTGTTTTTGAATTACAAGGAGGGTCTGGTATCATTCTATGACAAGACGGCTCGGGCCCATATTTATTCGTTCACGAAGTGTGTGTTCTGTGGAGAGATCAACCCTTATTTCAGCCCGCATCTCCACCAAGAAGGTGAAGAAGCAGGTCCATTAATCATCTCTCCTGTAGTTAGACAGTAAATGTAGCGTGTGTCCGTTACAATCGCTGAAAATTACAATATATTATAATACGACATCAGAGATAAAGATGGACAACGTGTCCTGTTACAACCATTAAAATGTCCCTGTTGTAGGGATAATAAAGGATTTATTATTTTATTGCAGTGGCAAGTGGACGTGGACGAGGCGTCAAGACTAGAAAAGCGTTTTATAAACACAAAACCTTCTTTCATTTCTCTCCTCAGATGATTCTGCGACTAAGAGATGCTTACGCGGAGGCTTGGAGAGCGTATGTAAGTGGATACAGACGCATTAATTGCTAGAAATGTTATATTTAAATACAAAACCATTTTCCATTTACAATTCTCTCCCCGCCCAGGAACCCGACCTGGAAGACCCCCGGCCCCAGGATCAGGTAGGGTTTTTGATCAATGTTACATTAGATGTTTGGAAAAGTTTAAAGTTATGTTAGTATTACTGATGGGAAATGATAATTATACCATTTTGTTGGCATTTTAAAAATAAGTGAAGCAGTGTTTTGTTTATAATTCTCAAGTCTTGACACTGAGCAAGCTCTAGAATTCATTGAACCTCCGTTTCTGATGAAATTGTTTACTGTTAACATTATAACTATGTTGTAATGGGGCTACTAGACACCGACCTGGAAAAGGTAGGGTTTCTGATCAATGTTACATTAGATGTTTGGAAAAGCTGAAAGTTATGTTAGTATTAGTGATGGGAAATTAGGATTATACCATTTTAAAAATAAGTGAAGCAGTGTTTTGTGTATATAATATTTTTTTTCTTTACAGGGCCCAATCACACGAGACTTTTGCCTCCGGCTCTTCATTCGTACCTTGACAGTGGACATTGGGACATGGGTGACACTTTTGTCAGTACTTAATTACTATGTTTTTAATAAATAAATAAATATGCCTAAACATCTTGTCAGCGTCATTTTTCCAATAGGACTTTTTACTTCCCTGTGGGATTCATTTAAAGTGGCTGTTCTCACACATACTTTTCACTCATGTTCATTTGCTGCCCAAAAAAACATCATAATTTTATATAGGTGCGCCCCATGTGGCCACTTTACTTCATTTCTTGAAAATTAAACTATTCCATCTGTCAGACATGAGCATTATTATTATTATTGTAGGTTACATATAAATGTATCTCAAATAAAAAATAAAGCTTTAAATGACCTTTTACAGTTATGTTTGTCACCATCCACTGTTTGTTCTGCAATTAATTCACCTGGTATACGTGAAACATGTTTGGGACGGGGACTTGCAGGAACAATTTCTCTACACAAGAGAGCTCCTACTACTACGACTGCAGAGGACATGTTCAGCTCCGTGGACTTGTATCTGAGTTCAGTGGGACGAAGCTGGGACATGTGCGTCGGTATCACATCTGATGGCACTGCCTGCATGACAGGAAAAAACTCTAGGGTTGTGAGGAGAATACTCGACAAAGCGCAGAAAGCAACTTGGAACCATTGTATTTAGCATGAAATTAAATTTTAAAAAAACAATAACTCAAAGAAACAAACTGAAAATAAGTTCAAAAACTGAAACACAACCCTCGTGGGTCTTCTTCAGGTCTTGTTAGGCATGTGTAAAAGCAAAACTATTTCTATCTGAGCTGTGAGGTCCTTCCACTACAACATTCAGAGCAAGAGTGAGTGAGCAGACTGAGGGCTCCTCTATTTATAGGCTGCCTCTCACAGACTCCTCCCCCTTGTCTATTCCAATGTGGTCCTTAAATTCTATAACTGTGAATAAAAATAAACGTATCATCCATGATACCGTGTATCTATGAATATATTATATTTTATTGGACTTAAATTATATATTTATAAGTAAATCATGATGTTATTACTACTTTGTGACGTCTACGAAGTCTTTTTTGTTATAACTGAACTGTGACTTCTGATTTTAAACGAATTTCTCATAATAAACCGATTGTTTTAACCTACATATCAAATTACACATTTATTTCCTTAGTGTTTATTTGAGTTGTCTACGTTCATGTATTCTTTTTGTGATACAGCGTGTTGTTATTACTACTTTGCAAAATCCAAAAATTGTAAATGTAAATTGTTTTCTTGACCATTAATTAAATACTTTGATATCATTGAATTGATCACTCAGTCTGATGGTCTATTTCCTCACCAGGGAATTAAATACAAAATTCCCAGCACATTAGCTACAGCAGCAGAAACCTTAGTCCATTTGTAGTTAATTTAGACTGCAGATCCATCGTCAAAAATTGAGTGTGTTTTTTTTTCCGTTGTATTGTATTGTAAGCTGTGTAGCAAATGTATATCTTCTAGATACGATCCACTGAAACGTCTTAGATTACAGCACCGTCAAAGGCAGCGCTACCCGTGCCCACACACAAACTGCCCATGTACTTTTAAGACATGAATGCTATGCATATTCATTTAAGTAGAGTCCATCCTAAACAAAATTCCCAGGAGCTGCTGGAAGTGTCATCATTCAGATGTACGTTATGCACCTGCAGAGCTATATCTACTGAAAAGGATTATTTCATACACATTGGCACTCATTTGAAGAGTAATGAAACTGTTACTCGTATGTTTATGGGTTGCAGTTTTAAAACAAATGTATACGGAACCTTTCACTCTCACAAAAACAGAAAGCACAACTGACATACCTTGAAAAATGTCAAGCCAGGTGTAGTTACAACCAATCTAGTTTCCTCTGATAGTCCAGAGGAAGATACATATCATCTAGATGACTCTGCAGTTGAAGCAGACCCTGCATGTATAACTAGTGATGTGGATTTAAACAAAAAACTTGCCTGAAGTAATTGAGAAAAATGTTGCTGTAGCATGGCTCAAGTTGGAGCATTTTGCACATGTTCCAGGCAGAAAGCTGGATGAGTTTCTAGAGGAACTGCATTACTTGTCAAGTTCAGCAACATTGCCTCTCTCCATTAACATTCTTGAGACTGTATTACATAGTACCACAACTGATATAGATGTGTTAATCTTCTCTTCCCTCATTTGCAGACTTCGGTGAAATGGCTGATCTAGTGAAGCTCCGAATCATTCTGGGAGAAAATAATTCCCAGAGATTGATCCTTCCAGGCGGGATACCAGATTCTATCAGCGACCTTGCACACCAAATAAAGCAGCAGTGTGGAGTAGAAGGGGACTTCAGACTTCAATTCATGGATTATGAGTATGGGAATGAACTCACCAACATGCTCTCAATGTCAGATGTCCAGGACAAAAGTACCATCAAGGTGATATTTAATTCCATTGCATCTGTCCAGCATGATGGCTCTGCTCTCCTCACTCCATTAGTTGAGGAGTGGGAGCTGACAGCAGTGCTGTTAAGATGTGTGATCTCCACTTCTTCTCAGTGTCTTTTCCTTTTTCTGTTCAATTAAACCCAATCGCATCAGATTCAAACTGTAGTTTCTACCAATAACCAGCAGGTGGATAACCCCCCCGGAACCCTTGAACTCGGACACACCCCCTAACTTCTCAGTCTACTCTAGCCAGAGAAGAGGAGAGGTTGAAAAAAAAAGGAGAAAGAAATTGGTAAATATCTCATAATACATTCCGCTATAAATTAGTGAAACACTTCAAGACACAGGGCCGAACTAATTTGTGTTTTGCTCCGACTGCTACAAGTGGTATTCTAGCTAGGTAGCAAGTTTGCTTGCTAGCTAGCTAGCTGGTTTGCTAGTAGTTAGCTTGTCGTGACAGGTCCAGACCCTGGTCCAGTTCCGGTCCGGGGTCTGGATCGGGGTTTAAATCGGGACTCCCTGGCCCCGGAGAACAGGGGGGTCCCAGCGTCCCGGAGCCGTGGTTTACCCGAGAAAAAAATTTGAATTTCAGTCAGGCTGTTAGACTTTGTGAGGGAACTTATGGCGCCTTGAAAAGGACTTTGATGGGAAGCCCGGCTCCCGGTAGATGCCGCTAAGGAGCGCATCTGTAACCCTATTTGCTGCATAGACATCCAATTTCTACAAGTCATGATCTTTAGCATACCACCCAAAAATCCACTCGACTGCAGGAAATAACGTCTACTTAAAGGAGACATATTCTGCCCATTTTACCACAAGTTGATATGGTTCGTTGGGGTCTTAATGAAATGTCTGTAACATTTTTTGGTCAAAATACCACAAGGATCATTTAAAACAGCAGCCTTCTTACCCTGTCTAAAACAGCCCTCCTCAGATTGACCTGTTTTGAGTGCCCGCCCCCCCCCTCACCTCCCCGCCCTCCCCCCCGTCACCGCCCCCCCCATGTCACTCACACACACACACACACACATCCACTTTCACGTCTTAAATCTCCCCTTAGCACATTTAATTTTGTTAAAATCATTTTAAGTCACTGTCCTACACATATATTTCTGTATCCGTTAGTTGTGTTTCTTCATTGAAGCTACAATTTTCAAAACTACTACACCTTCTGATAAAGATGTACATTTATTTAAATACATGCATTAGATATGTGTGTATACAGTATATAATTGTATGTGTATATTTATTCATACAGGGCTTATATTCTGAGCGAGCCGCTGACATGGAGCCAGCAGCCCCCCCCCCCCCCCCCCCCGAGTTGAGGACTTTACCTCCTCCGCCAGATCTCCACCTCCGGGGGGGGGGGGGGGGGGGGGCTATGGCAAGTTCTATCGTAGAAAAAGCCCATAATCCCATAGGACACCATTAGCGTAGCTAGAGAGGAACCACATCAAATCACTGGAGTTGTTTTTTTCCAGAGTTTTTGGGACGGTAGACATGCCAGATACCCAAATTAACGTGTAGAAGCACTACAAACGTGGAATTTTCATAATATGTGCCCTTTAAACCAACATTTCCTTGTTTTTACATGAATTTACAATGCCCTGTGATTAAATATATTTTGCCTGTTCTTCCTATATCTGTCTTTTCCACCCCAAATTCTGTCGTCAGCAATGAAGAGGCAAGGCTCAGCTGAGGAGATGGATTGGAACCCCCCCTCGTTGACCCCTGAGGAGATAGACGTGAACCTCTCCCAAGGGACCCCTGGGGATGTGGTGCTGGTGGTGGAGGAGGACTCCTCCGAGGTGCCCCTTAGGCCAAGGTATGGTGTCTGATCAATGTTGTTATGTGGTTTGCTGCTGTGTACTGACCTCTAGTGGTGACCAGCAGTGATAACAGAAACAGAAATTTGTCACTCGTGAATTAATATTTGTTTTTTTTACAGGGATGGTGTAGCTTCAGCAAAGGTGCCCTGAGTCTAATGCTCATCAGAAGCCCGTGTTCAGGAGTTTGGGTAATCATCTCCGTCATTCTAAATAGTCTAAAAAGTCTGGAAATAATAATATCCCTGCTTGTCAGCGTCATTTTTCCAATAGGACTTTTTAGTTCCCTGTGGGGTTCATTTAAAGAGCGTATTATTGATCCATCAGCGTAACGTCCTGTATTTGACCTTAAAGGAGAGAAAGGGTAAACAGGGCGAGAGATGATCTGCTTCAGAAACTGTCAAACTGCAGAAGACCATCACTGAGTTGGACAGAAACCTTCAGGTGAGTCGAGGATCTGACGTGCAAAGACATCGTCACGTCTCCATGAGGTTGATTTTAAAATTAAGCTCAGCGTACGTTCAGTCAGGAAAACTTAACCTGCAGATGATCAGCTGATTGTGGGCGGTCCTAAATGTCCAATCAGGTCTGGCGCGGTCTCTTCAGCCAATCATTCAGCACCTGTCGACCTTTAAAAATCCCTTCTCCTCTCTTCCGCAGTCAGCCGTCCTCCAGTGACGCCCCTAACCCCCCCCCTCCCCTCCACCCAAATCTCCTCCTTCCCGTTCGATGCTCCACCCCCTTCTAATCCTGATGGCATCTCACAGGGGTCTAAAATGCCAAACACTGTAAAAATATTCACATTTCTTCTGTGCCTTTGCCAAAACAAATATTGTAAATTGTGAATCAAGTCTCTCCTGATTGATCTGACGTTGTGAGATTTCCCCTCACGCAGATCTCTCTGGATGAAGCCACCGATAGGAGCAACACCAGTGTGGAGACGTCCTTCTCCTTCGGTTCCTTGAGAACTACAACGTCAGCCATGATGGAACAAATTCAGCTGCAACTGGAAGAGCTCTCCTCCTCTGGTGAGTCCTTTGTGTTTATCCAGGTGTGTGTTTCATCTGATGAAGACCTGTGTGACTTTAACTTCATCTTTGTTTCCACAGAACTCAAGAGAGTTCCCACATGTGCAGGTGCAGTGGATGTGAAGCTGGACCCAGCTACAGACCATCACTGCCTCACTCTCTCTAACGATGGGAAGAAGGTGCAGGACGGAGGAACAAACCAGGAAGTCCACGACACTCCACAGAGATTCAACAAGTTGAAGAGCGTCCTGGGGCTCAACGGCTTGACCTCTGGGAGGTCATACTGGGAGGTGGAGGTCTGCAACAAGACCGGGTGGGACCTGGGCGTGGCCAGAGGGGACGCCAACCGCAAGGGGAACGTCAGGGTGAACCCAGACAACGGCTACTGGGCGACTGTCTGCTATGAGGTCAAAGGTTACGCAGCCCTGACAGAGAGAGGAACCTCAGAAGGTGGGGGTGTTCGTGGATTACCAGGAGGGTCTCGTTGTGGTTTAATGTTAACTGTATTTCATGTCTTTTATTTCTGTGGTGTTGGTAGAAAACAAATAAAACTTTATAACCTGACGACCCCCCCCCCTCACACTCGCATGCTTGTGTTTACTGGACGACGGGTTTGAGCATCTTCTCACTTTAGTGACTCGTGATCTGAGACAAGAGGCGCTAGACAACTGATATGTTTGTTAGAGGTGGAGGGGAATTAAACACTCACAACTTTGGGTTACAATAGTTACTCTTATGGTCAGACTGTAAATACAGATGGCCGATGCAACTCTCCTCACGCTAAACAAATATGAACTATAAATATCCCTGATTTGAATAACCTGAAGAGAGAGAACACAGAGGAGGAGAGTCAGGAAACGACAGAGAGATCATCACTCGGACTGAGGAGCATCGAAGCTGCAGAGCACGGTGAGAATTTATCAACTTTATAAAGAACTTTGTGACATTTAGTAACTGTGAAAGTTAAAGGATGAATTATGAAACTTGTTCTTGTTCAGGGATGTTTAATAAAACTCTTCAGGCTGTGATGCTGCAGGTAGAAAACACAAAGTAGGATGTGTCAATAAATATAATACTTCAAAATGCTGCTGTCAGGAGGAAACACATCAAGTTTCCTGTTGTAAACGTAAAAAAGTGTTAATGTTAAATTGTTCATGTCCAAGATCCTTTCACAAAACACGATGTCAGTACAGAAGAATAATTGTTCTGCTTTTTTCCTGGTTAGTTAAGTTTGATTCAGGTTCTATTTGTTGTCACTATAACACAACATGTCCCTCCAGAGATCAGTTCACTTTGATTCTGCTGCTTTTACTGGTTTAAACACTTTAGTTGTAACTTGTTAAGCACCTTGTGTTTTATAAATAAAGTTAGTTATTATTGATTCCATTCACTCCACAGTTACAGTTTATTCATGAAAGATTAGCTCCTGTCATACTGAGCTTCTGTTGTTTGACGTCACACACACACACACACACCCTGATTCAACACAGATAAGACATCAATGAAAGTAAATGTGTAAAAAACGTATGTGCGACTTGTGAGAATAAAAGTTTCTTCACAGGGACTAACACTTTGACAAAGATCCAGAGAAAAAAAATTCAGTAAAAACAATATGTTAAAACTTTTCTATCTGACACATAAAGTAATGGACAAAAATTTTTTTTTTTCATTTGCCACAATTCTGTATTTTAACATCTTTTAAATAAACAAAATCACGTTTATAGTCAATGTGAGAATGACAAAGTTTTCATTCCAAAACATTAAACTCCACTACATTTAGTAAAAAGATGAGCAAAGTGTGAAACTGTCCATGTTGGATTCAGTTCTGCTCCAGATGTAAATGTAAAACAATGTAAAAACTTGTTTTTCAACAGATACTGAACACGTTCGCTCAAACTTCCTCCATGGATCCAAACAATCTGACCGAGCCGGACGAGTCTGAGATGATTTCTATAGACTCTGGTGAGTGGTTCTTAGTAAATGTATAAACTATATCAATATTTATATGCTGCCAAAAAGGTGAAATGTGCTAAATTAAATTTACGATACAGAAAACAAAGTGGAAACCGAATCAAGCACTTTACCAAAATATCGAATATATAATAGTTGTATTTTCTGGTTCTGAATGCGAATTTGAAAAGGAAATAAAGACCAAATGTTGATTGAATTCTTCCATAATGTCTCAAACAGACGACTCAGACGAGAGCCTCACCGGCCACATTCATCCGGCAGCTGCCGACGTCACCGTGGACGAGACACATGAAACATGTACGAGTTTTAATATGACGAATACACACAGTCACATTAAAGCAGCTTTGATTGACAGCTTTGTTTCCACAGGTTCCCAGACTCCTGGGCCCCCCCCACGTCATCAAACCGCCACCAACACGGACAGACCTCGAGCGCTCGATTTCTCCACCGACACCGAGCAGGTGCAGGCACAGCTGTTCGACCTGTTGAAACGTCACGCTGTGAATCAGATCAGAAGAACAAAGAGTTTGATTCTTCATCATTATATTATCAAATGTTTTCCTCCTTGTAGACGACGCCTCCAACGACCGCAGTCCGCCCAAGAGAGGAGGAAGAGGAGGAGCAGAGGGAGGCGGAGAAACTGGACATGAAGGTTATTATTACACTTCTAATCACACTGAATAAAACTGTTTATTGGGTCATCAATCTGAAAAATCTGAAACAGGAATCCGGAACAGACACCACATGGTCCCCAGAGGATGAATCCTTTTTTTAAAAGATATATTTGGGGCATGTGTGAAAGATGGGTAAAGAAAATGGACGTCACCTGTGTGTTAAAGGCAAAGTACACGTTACAAAACATTTTCTAAAAGATGTTTACTTAAATTTTTACGACAGAGTATGATGAAAACAAGAATAAAGTTGTAAATTGCTAAGAATGACTTTGTAATTTAATGAGAAAACATAGTCGTGTTTCGTAATGTGACTTTATTCTCATAAATATTGCAAATTTTTTCTCAGACTTTTTTCTTATTATCGTGATGCGATTAAAATGTGGTGACACGTTATGATTGACAGCTGAGAGGGATTGGCTCCAAATCACCAGCACAAGATGGCAGCAGCAGAATATATTATATATATTATTAGATATTTTGGCTTAATTTTCATGCAGCGGGAGGAAGTGGAGACACGTCGTCCATCTTTCACGTCTACGGTTCTGTTACACTTTGTTTGTTTCTCCTTTTTCTTCCTTTAAGGCGGAGCTACAGAAGAGAATAAAAGAAACCCAACAAAAGATGGCAGAAGTGAAATCATCTGTGTTGATGTTGAAGGTAAGAATTCACTTTTTACAATATGGTTTCTGTCCATGTTTCTCTTGACATGTCCACTGTCCATCATCAGGTTGACTTGGACACAGAGTGTCTGGAGATCCACAAAGTCTTCTCCGAGGTGAGGAAAGTCGTGGAGGACGCTCTGGAAAAAGCTCTGCAGACTGTGGAGGAGAGGTTGGTTCTACGTGGCTCACAGTGAAGTGTGGTCAGACGTATTATTGATCCATCAGCGTAACGTCCTGTATTTGACCTTAAAGGAGAAAAAGTTTAAAGAGAGAAGGAGATGAACTGCTTCAGAGGCTGAAAAGAGAAACTGCAGAACTCCAGAAGACCATCACTGAGTTGGACAGAAACCCAGACCTTCAGGTGAGTCGAGGATCTGACGTGCAAAGACATCATCACGTCTCCATGAGGTTGATTTGAAACTGACGTTGTGAGATTTGCCCTCACGCAGATCTCTCTGGATGAAACCACGGATTGGAGCAACACAGGTGTTGATACTTCGGAGAGAGGATTAAACTCGTCTCTACCGATGATCCTCCTCTCCAATGTCAACACACTGTGCAACAAGATGGACGAACTGCGCCCTCTCATCCCGACAAATACAGACTTTTTCTTTTCTTCTGTTTTGTGTTTTACTGAATCGTGGCTGACCAAAGCTACACTGGACTCTGACGTACAGCTGAACGGGTTTCAACTCTTTCGTGCGGACCGCAACCTGGAGCTCTCAGGCAAATCAAAAGGGGGAGGGATTTGTTTCTATATAAACGATCGCTGGTGCAGCGACGTGGAAGTGATACGTGAACCTTACTGTTCTCCTGACCTGGAAACTTTTTTCATCACCTGCAGACCGTCCTACTCTCTCTGTGAATTCACCTCTTTTATTCTGGCTGGAGTTTACATCCCACCAAAAGCTAACGTGCGCGAGGCTCAACGTCAACTCGCTGCTCAGATACAAGAAGTGGAGAGAAGGAGTGAGAACACGTCTTCCACTGTTATCGTCCTTGGGGACTTTAATCAGGGGAACTTATCTCACGAACTTGACAGATACAAACAGTTAGTCAAATGCCCGACTAGGGGGAAGAATACTCTGGACCACTGCTACAGCACCATCAGCAAGGCGTATCATGCAGTTCCCCGAGGTGCTCTGGGCCGATCCGACCACGATCTCATTCTCCTGATCCCACCTTACATACTGGAACTCAACGTTTCTGAACCTGCTGTGCGCAGAATTAAGAACTGGAGCAGAAGAACAGCTATGGAGGAGCTGCGTGACTGCCTGTACAACACAAACTGGGACAACTGTTTGGAATTTAAATTTTAGCTTGTCTGTGAAGATGTTTATGAAACTGTACTCAAAATAAATGAAAGGAGGGTGGGGGCAGGAGCAGTTTGGACGCAGAGTGGCGTTGTGTTGGTTTGGAGAATACGAATGTTTACACAAACAGAACATACAGCCGATAGAGCAGGAACACAATATTCTTTACTCCAATGAACAACAACACTGACCCACAAGGCGTCAGCCGAGTCAAGGCTTGTTTATGAAACACAAAATCGAACTGTCATGGTGGGGAGTTTTTTCCAGCAACTATCAGAGGAGGAGCGTGACTGGGAGCAGCTCCTTGTCACTTCCTGGTTCCAGTGCCAAGAGGCGTGGATCTACGCCTTTGCACCAACAAGGGAGAACCACATTGATTTGCAGCGACACCCCTTCATTATTTTTAACCAATCAAATTATACCTTCTGTTATAATTATTACAAACGCCTTCTGTTCGGGGCCACTACCCCGTGCTACTGATTTAGCCGAGGCTGTGCATGAGTGCCCATAGCTATGCTGTTAACTTTTTATTGCTTCTTAATAAATACTTGTGGAATTAGACCAGACCGGCTCTTCTCATATTTTGCATAAACGAACATGTTGACACAACACAGACTGGGACATTTTTAGAACTGCTTCCAACAGCCTGGACGAAAACACAGATGCTGTGACATCATCAGCGTCGGTGAAGACAGATGTATTCCCACATGCACCTGGGTGAGATGAAACAACGACAAGCCCTGGTTCACAGCAGAACTCAAACAGCTTCGTTTGGAGAAAGAGGCGGCCTTCAAGAGTGGGGACCAGGAAAGGTTCAGACTGATTAAATACTTGTTTGACACGGCGATGGAGGAGGCCAAACAACAATTTGCTGCAAAACCAAATTCCCCCAAGACCTGATTTTTTGGGTTGGTCCATGTCCCATCCATTAACATGGAGCTATGCCCTATACGCAGCCAGCCACCTGGGGGCGCTCCAGATGATATAGCCTTAGGTGAGCTGACATGTGTATGTAGGTGCATGTTGGTACTCAGGTGTTCAAGGGCTGAATTCTATTTCTTCCATAAATAATATAATATATATTCCTAAGATGTCGTTGTGTGTTGGTTGTGGTTTAATGTAAGATGTAATTCATGTCTTTTATTTCTGTGGTGTTGGTATAAAACAAATATACTTTATAACCTGTCGACCCCCCCCCCCCTCGCACTCGCCTGCTTGTGTTTACTGGACGACGGGTTTGAGCATCTTCTCACTTTAGTGACTCGTGATCTGTTTCAGAGACAAGAGGCGCTAGACAACTGATATGTTTGTTAGAGGTAGAGGGGGAATTAAACACTCACAACTTTGGGTTACCATAGTTACTGTTTTCGGCAGACTGTAAATAAAGATGGCCGACGCGTCTCCACTTCCTCACGCTGCACAAATATGAAGCAAAAATATCCCTGATACAGGCGTCGCCATCTGCAGCTGGTGAAGTCATTTGATTTTAAATCGTGTTCCATGATTAATTGATTGGTTCATGCCCCATTCACTAACATGGAGGTGTGGTTTGTGACCTATTATACAGCCAGCCACCAGGGGGCGATCATACTTTCTGTCTTCACTTTTGGGAGCTGTCATGTCCTCCATTTTTACACACTATTGTTTAAGAGTAGAAACCAAAGTCTGTCATGTGATTATTTACCAACTAATGAACTTGTACACGTGGTGTCCTGTTTGACCACTAGAGGCGCTATGGAGACACGTTACAGATTTTCAATATTTAGTTTGATATGTTTTATGATCATTAAATCCATGTCACAACTTTGAGGCTGAGAAGACATTTTTGTTGTACATATGTGAAACTTGATGTTGCTCAGTAAAGTGTGGTTTTCTAATTTCTCATTTCGACAAAACGTGTTTGGGTGAAGGAACCAAATAAAAATACCTAATTCCAAAAATAGAAACCGGATCATATTCATGTTCCTGTGAAACGGTTGAGCAAAATGTCACATTTATGACCTCATGATAATTAACTTCAGTTTATATCAGTTTCTTCACAAAATTACACTGAATAAAACTGTTTATTGGGTCATCACTGTACTGTTTAATGTAATTTTTTATGCCAGAGTATGAATACAAATAAAGTTGTAAAACACTAAGAATGAGTTTGTAATTTAATGAGTGTTGACAATACAGCACTGTTCACACACATACACTCACTTTAACGTGTAGTCAGATACACATAGCGTAAACACACAATCATAACACATAGTTCTTCTCCTGCTTCTCAACCTCAGAATGTTTCATACTCCTTAAAAAGGGAGTCTGGCACAGTGGACAGATAACAGGTTTTCAAACCTCTGGCTTCATGAATCACTTCATTATATTAGTTCTGAGACTCCCTCACACACACACAGCAGACAGATTAGACTAGAGGTTTTCATGCCTTTCTCACAGTTTTCTATGACCTCACTTCACTTCACACACACATAAAATAAGCGCACACGCGAGGCAATATGCTCATGAACTTTAGTAACCGCAACACGGCTTGCACGTCATCACGCAACGCCAGGAGGAGGACCAAACGACGCCAGGAGGACGACCCAACGACATCCGACCAATCCCAATCCAAGAAGAACCTCTGTCATGCCCAGTATCAATATATAAGCTTTCTGCGTACTCTGCCTCACTGCCATTTTTCCTGTACAGGATCAGTGGACCATGCATGATCATTTGCTAGACACAGCAGTTTCCTGACCTGTGACCTCTGAATAAACCTGCTTAATTTTAACTTGAGAACGACGCCTCCTGCCTTTGATTTCCACCCGCAACAAAATGGTAGCAGAGGATGGTTTAAGACGATTGGAAGAGCGGAGTGGAAACAACAGGTCGGGGAGGAGGCCGTCTCTCGGACGGGAAAGAACCGTCCTGAAGTGACTTGTATCGCCTTGGGAAACTGATCAAACAGCGCTGTACTATTAAAAGGTGAGCAGAGCCTATTTAATTGAAATCTGCATATTGTCGTGATAGAAAACCCAAATTTTTGATCAGTAGTACTGAGGTGTATACAAGTGCATATGATAAATTTAACAAAGTAATTAAAATGGTCTGAAAATGCTGTGTATTATGCAATGGTGACGGTTGTATTTTAGTTCAAATTTTACACAAACACTGTAAATAACTGTGCCTGATCTTCAGGTCTGTGTTTGAGTACTAGTTTCAATTTTCACACCAATAAGGTCTCTCACTCTAAAATAAAATTTTACACAAACACTGTAAATATCTGTGCCTGATCTTCAGGTCTGTGTTTGAGTAGTAGTTCAAATTTTACACAAACACTGTAAATAACTGTGCCTGATCTTCAGGTCTGTGTTTGAGTACTAGTTTCAATTTTCACACCAATAAGGTCTCTCACTCTAAAATAAAATTTTACACAAACACTGTAAATATCTGTGCCTGATCTTCAGGTCTGTGTTTGAGTAGTAGTTCAAATTTTACACAAACACTGTAAATAACTGTGCCTGATCTTCAGGTCTGTGTTTGAGTACTAGTTTCAATTTTCACACCAATAAGGTCTCTCACTCTAAAATAAAATTTTACACACACACTGTAAATAACTATGCCTGATCTGCAGGTTTGTTGTGTGAGCAGTAGCTAACTCAAATTCGGTATCCCACTTAAAAAGACAATATATATGACAATCAGTGTTGGAGCCCTGACACCACCCAGGGATGGAGGTCACGTGCCTACTGTGGATGTTTTGAGATTGAAATGTCAAGTTATATGAAGATTTTAACTGCTCTTACTGCAGCTCTCTCCAATCAGGTCACCAGGGCCCTGGCGACTGATCCGGAGGAAGCTGCAGAACCGAAGGTAAAAGTTGGTGACTGGGTAAGAGTCAAGGTTCACGATAAAGAGAAAGTGGCCAGAACCCAGGTGGACTGGACCGTACGAAGTGAAGGAGGTTACTTCACACTCGGCCCATGTCAAAGGTAAATCAGGCGCACCTTGGCACCACCTGACACATTGTACCCCAGCACCTTCACCTTCCCGCCCATTGGCTGAAATAAGAACTGATTTGAATAATGCAACAGGAGCTTTACAAACCAGACACACCATTGTTTCAATTGCGCACAAATAACGGAAGGCTGTTACAAATAAGGATTTGAAAGAGGACAATTACTTATATAAAAATTATTATACTACTTTAGATTATATAATATAGAGAGGATGTGAAGTAACTAGTATGAATGGAAGTGTGTGGCTGTTGGACTGAGTGACTGGTAGAAAACGTTGGGTCGCGGGCCGTTGTATCTCAAAAGAGGGAGTGCGGTCTCTGCCCGAAATTTAAAAAAAAAGGTGGCAGAGAGCGCTTGGGCTGTGAATGTTCGTGTGCTTGTGTGCAGGGAGATAACTCCCAGTGTGTGTGGGAGTAGGAGTGTTTGTGTGTGTGGAAACGAGAGAAATGTCTCAAGGTCAGCTGGCTGACTGAAGACACAGAAAAAACTGACGGAGCGACAAACTGACTGGAAAACGACTTTTTCCTAAACTATTGGGTGTTATATGCGATTGCCATCTAATAAATGTTGTATGTAAGGTTGGGAGGGGTAAATGTGTTTAGGACTTGCCAAAGAAAGATTAAGACTTGCACAGCAGAGGATGAAAAGGGGGAGGGCCAGAAGCCTTACAGCTTACAACTGGCGTTGACATCATAAGAAGGCTTGGTGTTTGTTTATTTGTTTGTTTGTTTGTTTTTAATATTGCTTCATTCAGAAGTAAAGAATTCCAGAAGGAATTGTTAAAATTACACTTTTTGGCACAAATTTATTCTTTCAGATATTTCCAAAATATATCTTATCTATTAGAGGAAAGGAGAAATCATTTAAATATCTTATTTAGTTTCTACCTGACACAGGTAGTTGGTTGTTGAAATGCTGTTTCATTGACTTTTATTTTCTTAGAGCTGAATAATGTGCTTTCTATATGAGCTGTCTCAATCATATTAGGATGAGAAATTCTAACTTAACTTTAAACTAAATTCTGTGCTGCCTAGAATTAGATATTTCTTTGTTTTCACCTGTAGTTGCTTTAATTCCATATTCAAATCATCCATTAAGAATTCAATAGTCAAGACATGTCAAATCTATTTACAGTTGTAATTTAAACTAGAAATTTGATTCAACCCCCATGTAACTCTGGAGAGTCCTAAAATAAATATGTTTCACCATTGGGAAGACGAATAAATTAAAATCCAGTTAAAGGTCAAATACACTTTAACTCATAGCCGGTTTCATCTTAAATGAAAAGCACAAGCCATAATACAAGCCCCTCTGTTTACACAGTTTATAGAATGTCATATCTTTAATTAGATTTCAATTTATTTTGGACCCTTTAACTTTCAAACTCTGGAAAGAAGGTTTTTATTTTGTTGTTTTGTTTCACCAGTTATCTGTCAGCTAAGGCTCTTAATTTGATAGGTGATGTTAAGCTCCAATTATTGTTTTTATTTCATCATGAAGGAAATTGTGACAGAATAACTTTTAAATTGTTTTGAATTGTTTCAGCTGTCAACTCTGAGACGTTTGATTAAATCTCATGTCTCACACATTTGTATTTTGTATGTGATTCCTGTTTTATCACAGGACAGTTTGACGTCAAAGCTTCTGAATTATCGTGTTATGGAGCAGTCAATGAATTTTGGAAAATGGTTTGAACTCAAATACTCAAACACTGTCATATCTGCTGCTCATTGAAATTCAACTTGTTTAACCTTTTATTTTTAATGTCCACTGATTTGGCCGACCACACCTCAAAAGTTTTATGAAATTGTTGAATACCAAAAGAGGGTATGTATGTTTTGATTCGAATATTTTGTTTGTTTCTTTTAATTATAAATTTATATAATCTACTTTAATCTCAATTACGCATCGCAGTAAATTAATCATTTTTCTGTTTGTCTTCCTTTCAAACTCTGGGAACTGGGCTTCATGAATTCCACAACTCACTCCCATCCGGTGTTAACTCCACCTCCTCCACCACGACCGACAATACGCCCTGCGCCTGGCTTGGTACAGTGCAAGCTCGAACACATGGCCTGTTGGCAAGTATTAATTCCACGAAAGGATCTTTACAAGGCTAAGATCCAGATCATTGACTCTTAAAGACTGAAAAAGCCTCACTGACAATTCTTGATAATTTTGTTCTTGGAGCAGATCTGAAAAAGCTGAAATCTGCACAGCTCGCTCCTGTACCCTGTTTGGTCACACAGAAACGAATGGCCCTGGCCCCTTCTACTGGCAGGAAGGGTTATGTGTGTGTACTGATAGGAAGTGATTGAAAGACACTTTTTCCAAACTGACCCTGGTGGCTGGGTGACCAGTGCCCTCTCCACCTCTACGCACCATGACATGACATGGTTGTAGACTCTGCTCTGATGAAGGAAAACGTGCCTCATCCCCAGCTGTTCTGTGGATGCTGAACTGGGGATGGGTGCTGTGGATGCGATGGGTGCTGTGGATGCTGAGTATGCTGAAAGGGAAAATGATGCTGTACAGCTGAAGCTGAGGAAGATGGAGATGACAACGCGACGATGATGATGAGGAGGGGGACGGGTTTGCACTGGATGGGATAAAGGTTGAGGGGTACATGAACTCGCCAGTAAGTGGTCACACCCTAAAGGGGGATTAAGAGAGAGTCTGGAGTGATTTCAAACTTTTAACTATAGTCTGTGTCTGACAGAACTCTAAACAAATAAAGATAGAAGTAGTTTTAGTTAGATATTAGGCCTTCAAACAAATGATTTTAATAAATGTTGCTGCTTAGTGTTAATAATTAACTTTTCTGATATTAAAGGCTTATTCCCTTAGATTCATTAAACTCACACAGAGATCCAGGAACTGCCTCTCCTGGGGCAAAGTCAGTATGACATTGTTTGGGTTCAGTTTGTTCCGAATGTTTACAGTCAGGTTTGTTTTGAGATTTTTTGTTTGCTGGCTGTGATTCAAAGAATCACAGCTATGTTTTGACGTTTTTGTTTTTGTGTTTTACTGAGTATTAAGTTGGGTTTGTTTTTCTGCCCTTTGCCTTCCCAGTGTTGTCCGCACCTATCAGGTGCGGAAAGGGGGATTTGTTGACAATACAGCACTGTTCACACACATACACTCACTTTAACGTGTAGTCAGATACACATAGCGTAAACACACAAACATAACACATAGTTCTTCTCCTGCTTCTCAACCTCAGAATGTTTCATACTCCTTAAAAAGGGAGTCTGGCATAGCGGACAGATAACAGGTTTTCAAACCTCTGGCTTCATGAATCACTTCATTATATTAGTTCTGAGACTCCCTCACACACACACAGCAGACAGATTAGACTAGAGGTTTTCATGCCTTTCTCACAGTTTTCTATGACCTCACTTCACTTCACACACACATAAAATAAGCGCACACGCGAGGCAATATGCTCATGAACTTTAGTAACCGCAACACGGCTTGCACGTCATCACGCAACGCCAGGAGGAGGACCAAACGACATCCGACCAATCCCAATCCAAGAAGAACCTCTGTCATGCCCAGTATCAATATATAAGCTTTCTGCGTACTCTGCCTCACTGCCATTTTTCCTGTACAGGATCAGTGGACCATGCATGATCATTTGCTAAACACAGCAGTTTCCTGACCTGTGACCTCTGAATAAACCTGCTTAATTTTAACTTGAGAACGACGCCTCCTGCCTTTGATTTCCACCCGCAACATGAGACAAGTCATGTTTCAAGATTTTCATTGTGACTTTATTCTCACAAATATTGCAAATTTTTTCTCACTTTTTTCTCATTATTGTGATGCGATGAAACGTTATGACTGACAGCTGAGTGATGGCTCCAAATCACCAGCACAAGATGGCAGCAGCAGAATATTTGGGATATTTTGGTTTCATTTTCATGCAGCAGGAGGAAGTGGAGACACGTCTACGGTTCTATTACACTTTGTTTATTTTTCCCTTTTCTTCCTTTAAGGCAAAGCAAGACAATGTCAAAGTCAATTTTATTCATATAGCACATTTAAAACAACTTGGTTGAGCTTCACAGGATGAGTGGCACGACCAAAGGACAGTTAAAATGTAGTAATACATATAAATCTACCTCTGACTACTGAGATTTGTTTATCCAAATTAAAAGCCCTGTCAAAAAGAACACCAAGACTCTTTACAGTTGAGGAAGTATAAGAAGCCAACGGCCCAAGATTGTCCACATCTTCAATTCAGATTGTCCAAAAACTATAACTTCAGTTTAGAAAAGGGCCTGAAATTAGAGAACAGAGGGAACAAGGTTCTTTCTTTAACAAGGGCTGTACAACAGCATGTTTAAAGGAAGCTGGGACACTACCAGAGAAGACTGGTGTTAATCAGACATAATACATGGACCAACAATTGGACCACTTCCTCCTGTTACAAATATGAAGCTTAGATAGGCTGAATACGGGTGATACCATTAAAATGTCCCCGTTGTCTCAAAGATTAAACCATGCAAGTCTAAGTACAAACGGCCGGTCGGTGAAACTGCGAATGGCTCATTAATTCAGCCAATCAGCGAAATATAGCATTTACATTAAGCAGAATACACACAGAAAGATGGAGACATTCCTATAAAGGATTTTATTTTATTATCTTATCTTGCCATAATATTTTCTGTCTGCTCCTCTGATCATCTCACCTGTAGTTAGACAGTAAATGAAGAGTCCTAACTGGACTCAGAAGCTGTTTTTAGATTGACAAACCGTTTATATTTTAACTTCTCTCGCACTGACGGTAGTCTTAGTTTAACCTGCGCAGCTTTTTCCATCTTTATGGTAGTTAAAGGAAAGTTAAAGCGTTTTAGTTGTTAAGTTTTTATAAGGGATGATTCATGACCTTAAAGCATTTGATTCAGAGCAATAAACCATTGTGAATGATTCCTGCCTCTTCGTTTTAACCTTGTTAACATGGTGTTATATATCATAGTTTGTTATTAATTGCTCATGTCTTGGCAGTTTAAATGTCACCTTCAAACGTGCTGGTGAAGTCATTTGATTTAAAATCGTGTTCCATGATTAATGGATTGGTCCGTGCCCCATTCACTAACATGGAGGAGGTGCGGTTTGTGACCTATTCTACAGCCAGCCACCAGGGGGCGATCATACTTTCTCTTTTTCCTTTAGGAGCTGTCATGTCCTAATACAGTCATATTCAAGTAATACATTAAAGGTCAAGTAATACATATAAAATACAATTATTAATGTAAAACAAAAAATTCAAATATATGATAATAATAATAGAACAAAATAAAATAAGAATACGATAAGAAAAATAAAATCAGTTGCACTGAAACGCACTCAATGGAAAGCCTGAGAGAACAGGTGTGTTATTACTAATGATTAACAGTGTTAAAGACGGGGCAGATCTAATGTGAAGTGGTAGGTTGTTCCACAGGTTTGGGACGAAGCTGCGAATGTATAAATGTCTCCACGTCCTTTTGTGGTAGGTAGGCCTTTACTTTTGCAATTTGCCACAGTTGAAAAAAGCTTCCTCTGACTACTGAGATTTGTTTATCAAAATTAAAAGCCCTTTCAAAAAGAACAACAACACTCATTACAGTTGAGGAAGTATAAGAAGCAAACGGCCCAAGATTGTCCACATCTTCAATTCAGATTGTCCAAAAACTATAACCTCAGATTAGAAAAGGGCCTGAAATTAGAGAACAGAGGGAACAAGGTTCTTTCTTTAACAAGGGCTGTACAACAGCATGTTTAAAGGAAGCTGGGACACTACCAGAGAAGACTGGTGTTAATCAGACATAATACATGGACCAACAATTGCAAATGGGTTCTCAAACTTTTTTGTTATTATTGTGATGCGATTCAAATGCGGTGACACGTTATGATTGACAGCTGAGAGGGATTGGCTCCAAATCACCAGCACAAGATGGCAGCAGTAGAATATTTGGGATATTTTGGCTTAATTTTCATGCAGCGGGAGGAAGTGGAGACACTTCGTCCATCTTTCACGTCTACGGTTCTATTACACTTTATTTAATTCTCCTTTTTCTTCCATTTTAAGGCGGAGCTACTGCTGAAAATTCAAGAAACCCAACGCCAGATGGCAGAAGTAAAATCATCTGCATTTGACTTGAAGGTAAGAATTCACTTTTTACAATATGGTTTCTGTCCATGTTTGTCTTGACATGTCCACTGTCCATCATCAGGTTAGCCTGGACAACGAGTGGCTGGAGACATATAACGCCTTCTCTAAGGTGAAAGAAGTCGTTGATGCCGCTCTTCAAGAAGCTCTGAAGCCTCTGAAGGAGAGGTTGGTTCTACGTGGCTCACAGTGAAGTGTGGTCAGACGTATTATTGATCCATCAGCGTAACTTCCTGTATTTTACCTTAAAGGAGAGAAAGGGTAAACGCCCAGAAAACGGCCACTGGCTCATACATTACACTGGCCTAAATAATATGAGAGCCCTGGCAGTTCCACGGGTCAACCTGACTCTGAGAGGGGAACCTCAGATGGTGGGGGTCTTTGTTGATTTTGATGATGGTCTGGTGTCATTTTATGACACAACGGCTCGGGCCCACATTTTTTCTTTCTGTAAGTGTGTGTTCGGTGGAGATGTCGGGATCCACCCTTATTTCAGCCCGCATCTCCACCGAGCAGGTGAAGAAGCGGGCCCGTTGTTCATCCGGTAGTTAGAAAGTAAATGAAGAGTCCAAACTGGACTCTTCATTTACTTTCGGACACCTGTGGGTGTGTCCCCTGTGTTGTTGGTATCACCCGTATTCAGCCTATTTTAGCTTCATATTTGTAACAGGAGGAAGTGGTCCAATTGTTGGTCCATGTATTATGTCTGATTAACACCAGTCTTCTCTGGTAGTGTCCCAGCTTCGTTTAAACATGCTGTTGTACAGCCCTTGTTAAAGAAAGACAACCTTGTTCCCTCTGTTCTCTAATTTCAGGCCCTTTTCTAATCTGAGGTCATAGTTTTTGGACAAGTTGGCTTCGTATACTTCCTCAACTGGAAAGAGTCTTGTTGTTCTTTTTGAAAGGGCTTTTAATTTGATGAACAAATCTCAGTAGTCAGAGGTAGATTTATTATTATTCTCATTTATTGGAATTTTTCATTTTACATTAAATTAATTAATTAATTTCCTATTTTGAAAATGTTAGATAGGAAGCTGAAATATTTTTTATCGTGGTATGAAAACAAGAGACGATTATATTTATGCACCGGATCCATCAGCAAATTTTCCGTATTTCACTACATCTCTAAAACTTGATTCTTTAAATGCTTATATTTTCTGAAGTTGTCCATATGATATGCATCACGATTCTATTTCCATTATTCTGTTGTGTTTTTGTGCAGTGGATGTGAAGCTGGACCCAGCTACAGCTCATCACTGCCTGAAGATAACCGTCGATGCCAAGAAGGTGCAAGGTGGAGGGAGGCTGTATGCTGAGGATATGTCAAAGAGCGTCCTGGGGCTCAACGGCCTGAAAGGCATGGCCTACTGGGAGGTGGAGGTCAGCAGCAAGCCGGGGTGGTACCTGGGCGTGGCCAGACGGGACGCCAACCAGAGGGGGTCCGTCTTGCCACGCCCAGAAAATGGCCACTGGCTCATAAATTACACTGGCCTAAAAAATATGAGAGCCCTGGCAGTTCCACGGGTCAACCTGACTCTGAGAGAGGAACCTCAGAAGGTGGGGGTCTTTGTTGATTTTGATTAGGGTCTGGTGTCATTTTATGACACAACGGCTCGGGCCCACATTTTTTCTTTCAGTAAGTGTGTGTTCGGTGGAGATGTCGGGATCTACCCTTATTTCAGCCCGCATCTCCACCGAGCAGGTGGAGAAGCAGCTCCTCTGATCATCTCTCCTGTAGTTAGACAGTAAATGTAGCGTGTGTCCGTTACAGTCGCTGAAAATTACAATATATTATAATACGACATCAGAGATAAAGATGGACAACGTGTCCTGTTACAACCATTAAAATGTCCCTGTTGTAGGGATAATAAAGGATTTATTATTTTATTGCAGTGGCAAGTGGACGTGGACGAGGCGTCAAGACTAGAAAAGCGTTTTATAAATACAAAACCATTTACCATTTACAATTCTCTCCCCGCCCAGGAACCCGACCTGGAAGACCCCCGGCCCCAGGATCAGGTAGGGTTTATGATCAATGTTACATTAGATGTTTGGAAAAGTTTAAAGTTATGTTAGTATTACTGATGGGAAATGATAATTATACCATTTTGTTGGCATTTTAAAAATAAGTGAAGCAGTGTTTTGTTTATAATTCTCAAGTCTTGACACTGAGCAAGCTCTAGAATTCATTGAACCTCCGTTTCTGATGAAATTGTTCACTGTTAACATTATAACTATGTTGTAATGGGGCTACTAGACACCGACCTGGAAAAGGTAGGGTTTCTGATCAATGTTACATTAGATGTTTGGAAAAGCTGAAAGTTATGTTAGTATTAGTGATGGGAAATTAGGATTATCCCATTTTAAAAATAAGTGAAGCAGTGTTCTGTGTATATAATATTTTTTTTCTTTACAGGGCCCAATCACACGAAACTTTTGCCTCCGGCTCTTCATTCGTACCTTGACAGTGGACATTGGGACATGGGTGACACTGGTGCTTTTGTCAGTATTTAATTACTATGTTTTTAATAAATGAATAAATATGCCTTAACATCTTTTCAGCGTCATTTTTCCAATAGGACTTTTTACTTCCCTGTGGGGTTCATTTAAAGTGGCTGTTCTCACACATACTTTTCACTCATGTTCATTTGCTGCCCTCAAACATCATAATTTTATATAAGTGCGCCCCATGTGGCCACTTTCCTACATTACTTGTTTTGAAAGTTTGAAAATGCACCTCCAAACTATTCCATCTGTCAGACATGAGCATTATTATTATTGTAGGTTACATATAAATGTATCTCAAATAAAAAATAAAGCTTTAAATGACCTTTTACAGTTATGTTTGTCACCATCCACTGTTTGTTCTGCAATTAATTCACCTCGTATACGTGAAACATGTGTGGGACGGGGACTTGCAGGAACAATTTCTCTACACAAGAGAGCTCCCTACTACTACGACTGCAGAGGACATGTTCAGCTCCGTGGACTTGTATCTGAGTTCAGTGGGACGAAGCTGGGACATGTGCGTCGGTATCACAACTGATGGCACTGCCTGCACGACAGGAAATAACTCTAGGGTTGTGAGGAGAATACTGGACAAAGCGCAGAAAGCAACTTGGAACCATTGTATTTAGCATGAAATTAAATTTCAAAAAATAAATAACTCAAAGAAACAAACTGAAAATAAGTTCAAAAACTGAAACACACACACAACCCTTGTGGGTCTTCTTCAGGTCTTGTTAGGCATGTGTAAAAGCAAAAATATTTCTATCTGAGCTGTGAGGTCCTTCCACTACAACATTCAGAGCAAGAGTGAGTGAGCAGACTGAGGGCTCCTCTATTTATAGGCTGCCTCTCACAGACTCCTCCCCCTTGTCTATTCCAATGTGGTCCTTAAATTCTATAACTGTGAATAAAAATAAACGTATCATTCATGATATCATGTATCTATAAATATGTTATATTTTATTGGACTTAAATTACATATTTATAAATAAATCATTATGTTATTACTACTTTGTGACAGCTACGAAGTCTTTTTTTTTATAACTGAACTATGACTCCTGATTTTAAGCGAATTTCTTATAGATAAACTGATTGTTTTAACTTACATATCAAATTACACATTTATTTCCTTAGTGTTTATTTGAGTTGTCTACGTTCATGTATTCTTTTTGTGATACAGCATGTTGTTATTACTACTTTGCAAAATCCACGAATTGTAAATGTGAATTGTTTTCTTGACCATTAATTAAATACTTTGATATCATTGAATTGATCACTCAGTCTGATGGTCTATTTCCTCACCAGGGAATTAAATACAAAATTCCCAGCACATTAGCTACAGCAGCAGAAACCTTAGTCCATTTGTAGTTCATTTAGACTGCAGATCCATCGTCAAAAATTGAGTGTGTTTTTTTTTGGGTGGAATTGTATTGTATTGTAAGCTGTGAAGCAAATGTATATCTTCTAGATATGATCTACTGAAACATCTTAGATTACAGCACCGTCAAAGGCAGCGCTACCCGTGCCCACACACAAACTGCCCATGTACTTTTAAGACATGAATGCTATGCATATTCATTTAAGTAGAGTCCATCCTAAACAAAATTCCCAGGAGCTGCTGGAAGTGTCATCATTCAGATGTACGTTATGCACCTGCAGAGGTATATCTACTGAAAAGGATTATTTCATACACATTGGCACTCATTTGAAGAGTAATGAAACTGTTACTCGTATGTTTATGGGTTGCAGTTTTAAAACAAATGTATACGGAACCTTTCACTCTCACAAAAACAGAAAGCACAACTGACATACCTTGAAAAATGTCAAGCCAGGTGTAGTTACAACCAATCTAGTTTCCTCTGATAGTCCAGAGGAAGATACATATCATCTAGATGACTCTGCAGTTGAAGCAGACCCTGCATGTATAAGTAGTGATGTGGATTTAAACAAAAAACTTGCCTGAAGTAATTGAGAAAAATGTTGCTGTAGCATGGCTCAAGTTGGAGCATTTTGCACATGTTCCAGGCAGAAAGCTGGATGAGTTTCCAGAGGAACTGCATTACTTGTCAAGTTCAGCAACATTGCCTCTCTCCATTAACATTCTTGAGACTGTATTACATAGTACCACAACTGATATAGATGTGTTAATCTTCTCTTCCCTCATTTGCAGACTTCGGTGAAATGGCTGATCTAGTGAAGCTCCGAATCATTCTGGGAGAAAATAATTCCCAGAGATTGATCCTTCCAGGCGGGATACCAGATTCTATCAGCGACCTTGCACACCAAATAAAGCAGCAGTGTGGAGTAGAAGGGGACTTCAGACTTCAATTCATGGATTATGAGTATGGGAATGAACTCACCAACATGCTCTCAATGTCAGATGTCCAGGACAAAAGTACCATCAAGGTGATATTTAATTCCATTGCATCTGTCCAGCATGATGGCTCTGCTCTCCTCCCTCCATTAGTTGAGGAGTGGGAGCTGACAGCAGTGCTGTTAAGATGTGTGATCTCCACTTCTTCTCAGTGTCTTTTCCTTTTTCTGTTCAATTAAACCCAATCGCATCAGACTCAAACTGTAGTTTCTACCAATGACCAGCAGGTGGATAACCCCCCCGGAACCCTTGAACTCGGACACACCCCCTAACTTCTCAGTCTACTCTAGCCAGAGAAGAGGAGAGGTTGAAAAAAAAAGGAGAAAGAAATTGGTAAATATCTCATAATACATTCCGCTATAAATTAGTGAAACACTTCAAGACACAGAACCGAACTAATTTGTGTTTTGCTCCGACTGCTACAAGTGGTATTCTAGCTAGGTAGCAAGTTTGCTTGCTAGCTAGCTAGCTGGTTTGCTAGTAGTTAGCTTGTCCTGACAGGTCCAGACCCTGGTCCAGACCCGGCCTGGGGTTTAAATCGGGACTCCCTGGCCCCGGAGAACAGGGGGGTCCCAGCGTGCCGGAGCCGCGGAGCCGTGGATTACCCGAGAAAAAAATTTGAATTTCAGTCAGGCAGTTAGACTTTGAACTTAGGTAGATGCCGCTAAGGAGCGCATCTGTAACCCTATTCGCTGCATAGACATCCAATTTCTACAAGTCATGATCTTTAGCATACCACCCAAAAATCCAGTAGACTGCAGGAAATAACATCTACTTAAACCAACATTTCCTTGTTTTTACATGAATTTACAATGGCCTGTGATTAAATATATTTTGCCTGTTCTTCCTATATCTGTCTTTTCCACCCCAAATGCTGTCGTCAGCTCAGCTGAGGAGATGGATTGGAACCCCCCCTCGTTGACCCCTGAGGAGATAGACGTGAACCTCTCCCAAGGGACCCCTGGGGATGTGAGAAATGTGTCACTAGTGAATTAATATTTGTTTCTTTACAGGGATGGTGTAGCTTCAGCAAAGGTGCCCTGAGTCTAATGCTCATCAGAAGCCCGTGTTCAGGCGTTTGGGTAATCATCTCCGTCATTCTAAATAGTCTAAAAAGTCTGGAAATAATAATATCCCTGCTTGTCAGCGTCATTTTTTCCAATAGGACTTTTTAGTTCCCTGTGGGGTTCATTTAAAGAGCGTATTATTGATCCATCAGCGTAACGTCCTGTATTTTACCTTAAAGGAGAGAAAGGGTAAACAGGGCGAGAGATGATCTGCTTCAGAAACTGTCAAACTGCAGAAGACCAGCGCTGAGTTGGACGGAAACCTTCAGGTGAGTCGAGGATCTGACGTGCAAAGACATCATCACGTCTCCATGAGGTTGATTTGAAACTGAAGCTTAGCGTACGTTCAGTCAGGAAAACTTAACCTGCAGATGATCAGCTGATTGTGGGCGGTCCTTAATGTCCAATCAGGTCTGGCGCGGTCTCTTCAGCCAATCATTCAGTACCTGTCGACCTTTAAAAATCCCTTCTCCTCTCTTCTGCATTCAGCCGTCCTCCAGTGACGCCCCTAACCCCCCCCCCCCCCCCCCCACCCCTATCTCCTCCTTCCCGTTCGATGCTCCACCCCCTTCTAATCCTGATGGCATCTCACAGGGGTCTAAAATGCCAAAGACTGTAAAACATTCACATTTCTTCTGTGTTTGCCAAAATAAATATTGTAAATTGTGAATCAAGTCTCTCCTGATTGATCTGACGTTGTGAGATTTCCCCTCACGCAGATCTCTCTGGATGAAGCCACCGATAGGAGCAACACCAGTGTGGATACAACGTTCTCCTTCGGTTCCTTGAGAACTACAACGTCAGCCATGATGGAACAAATTGAGCTGCAACTGGAACAGCTCTCCTCTGTTGGTGAGTCCTTTGTGTTTATCCAGGTTTGTGTTTCATCTGATGAAGATCTGTGTGACTTTATCTTCATCTTTGTTTCCACAGAACTCAACAGATTTCCCACATGTGCAGGTGCAGTGGATGTGAAGCTGGACCCAGCTACAGACCATCACTGCCTCACTCTCTCTAACGATGGGAAGAAGGTGCAGGACAGAGGAACAAACCAGGAAGTCCACGACACTCCACAGAGATTCAACAAGTTGAAGAGCGTCCTGGAGCTCAACGGCTTGACCTCTGGGAGGTCATACTGGGAGGTGGAGGTCGGGAGCAAGACCGGGTGGGACCTGGGCGTGGCCAGAGGGGACGCCAACCGCAAGAGGAACGTCACGGTGAACGAAGACAACGGCTACTGGGCGACTGTCTGCTATGAGGTCAAAGGTTACGCAGCCCTGACAGAGAGAGAGGAACCTCAGAAGGTGGGGGTGTTCGTGGATTACCAGGAGGGTCTCGTTGTGGTTTAATGTAAACTGTATTTCATGTCTTTTATTTCTGTGGTGTTGATATAAAACAAATAAAACTTTATAACCTGACGACCCCCCCCCCTGCACTCGCCTGCTTGTGTTTACTGGACGACGGGTTCGAGCATCTTCTCACTTTAGTGACTCGTGACTGATATGTTTGTTAGAGGTGGAGGGGAATTAAGCATACACAACTTTGGGTTACAATAGTTACTCTTATGGTCAGACTGTAAATATAGATGGCCGACGCAACTCTCCTCACGCTAAACAAATATGAACTATAAATATCCCTGATTTGAATATCCCTGATTTGAATAACCTGAAGAGAGAGAACACAGAGGAGGAGAGTCGGGAAACGACAGAGAGATCATCACTCGGACTGAGGAGCATCGAAGCTGCAGAGCACGGTGAGACTTGATCAACTTTATAAAGAACTTTGTAACATCTAGTAACTGTGAAAGTTAAAGGATGAATTATGAAACTTGTTCTTGTTCAGGGATGTTTAATAAAACTCTTCAGGCTGTGATGCTGCAGGTAGAAAACACAAAGTAGGATGTGTCAATAAATATAATACTTCAAAATGCTGCTGTCAGGAGGAAACACATCGAGTTTCCTGTTGTAAACGTAAAAAACAGTTAATGTTAAATTGTTCATGTCCAAGATTCTCACACAGAACATGATGTCAGTACAGAAGAATAATTGTTCTGCTTCTTCCTGGTTAGTTAAGTTTGATTCAGGTTCTATTTGTTGTCACTATAATACAACATGTCCCTCCAGAGATCAGTTCACTTTGATTCTGCTGCTTTTACTGGTTTAAACACTTTAGTTGTAACTTGTTTAGCACCTTGTGTCTTATAAATAAAGTTAGTTATTATTGATTCCATTCACTCCACAGTTAGTTTATTCATGAAAGATTAGCTCCTGTCATACTGAGCTTCTGTTGTTTGACGTCACACGCACACACACACACAAACAAAGACACACACACACACACACACACACACACAACTTTGTCTGTGACAGTCACCAGCAGCAGTGAGATGATAGTGTACAGACAGCGCCTGAGTCAACACAGATAAGACATATCAATGAAATAAAGTAAAAGTGTAAAAAGTAGGCAGTAAAAAGTTATGTTGGACTTGTGAGAATAAAAGTTTCTTCACAGGGACTAACACTTTGACAAAGATCCAGAAAAAAATATTTCAGTAAATCAAAGTGTTAAAACTTTTCTATCTGACACATAAACGTTACGAACGAACATTATTTTTTTCATTTGCCACAATTCTGTATTATAACATCTTTTAAATAAACAAAATCACGTTGATAGTCAATGTGAGAATGATAAAGTTTTCATTCCAAAGCAAAATGTCAAATTAATGATCTCATGATGACAATTAACTTCAGTTTATATCAGTTTCTTCACCAAATAACAACTTTATTCTTTTTACTTTACTTACATTTTATTACTTTATTCTCATAAAATGATGATTTAATTGTAAAATTACCTCCTTTGACTTAACTTCTGTAAAATTAAGACTTTATCCTTATAAAGTTATGACTTTTGTCTTGTAAAATATGACAACTCTTATAAAACTTCTTCTTTGTTTGTGTAGTTTTGACTCAATTCTCTTTAAGTTCCATCGCTACTCTTGTAAAGTTAGTGTCTAACTGTGTCTGCTGCTGCTGTAGTTTGTAAATGCAGTTGGTAAATCTCCTGAGAGCGAGTTGAACCTGTTTGTTTTGCATGAAACAAAAGTGACTAACCTGAAGAGAGAGAACACAGAGGAGGAGAGTCGGGAAACGACAGAGAGATCATCACTCGGACTGAGGAGCATCGAAGCTGCAGAGCACGGTGAGACTTGATCAACTTTATAAAGAACTTTGTAACATCTAGTAACTGTGAAAGTTAAAGGATGAATTATGAAACTTGTTCTTGTTCAGGGATGTTTAATAAAACTCTTCAGGCTGTGATGCTGCAGGTAGAAAACACAAAGTAGGATGTGTCAATAAATATAATACTTCAAAATGCTGCTGTCAGGAGGAAACACATCAAGTTTCCTGTTGTAAACGTAAAAAAACAGTTAATGTTAAACTGTTCATGTCCAAGATCCTCTCACAGAACACGATGTCAGTACAGAAGAATAATTGTTCTGCTTCTTCCTGGTTAGTTAAGTTTGATTCAGGTTCTATTTGTTGTCACTATAATACAACATGTCCCTCCAGAGATCAGTTCACTTTGATTCTGCTGCTTTTACTGGTTTAAACACTTTAGTTGTAACTTGTTTAGCACCTTGTGTTTTATAAATAAAGTTAGTTATTATTGATTCCATTCACTCCACAGTCAGTTTATTCATGAAAGATTAGCTCCTGTCATACTGAGCTTCTGTTGTTTGACGTCACACACACACGCACACACCCTGATTCAACACAGATAAGACATCAATGAAAGTAAATGTGTAAAAAACGAATGTGCGACTTGTGAGAATAAAAGTTTCTTCACAGGGACTAACACTTTGACAAAGATCCAGAGAAAAAAAATTCAGTAAATCAAAGTGTTAAAACTTATCTATCTGACACATAAAAGTTATGGACAAAAATTTTTTTTTTTCATTTGCCACAATTCTGTATTATAACATCTTTTAAATAAACAAAATCACGTTTATAGTCAATGTGAGAATGATAAAGTTTTCATTCCAAAACATTAAACTCCACTACATTTAGTAAAAAGATGAGCAAAGTGTGAAACTGTCCATGTTGGATTCAGTTCTGCTCCAGATGTAAATGTAAAACAATGTAAAAACTTGTTTTTCAACAGATACTGAACACGTTCGCTCAAACTTCCTCCATGGATCCAATCGATCTGACCGAGCCGGACGAGTCTGAGATGATTTCTATAGACTCTGGTGAGTGGTTCTTAGTAAATGTATAAACTATATTAATATTTATATGCTGCCAAAAAGGTGAAATGTGCTAAATTAAATTTACGATACAGAAAAAATGGAAACCGAATCAAGCACTTTACCAAAATATCGAATATATAATATTTGTATTTTCTGGTTCTGAATGCGTATTTGAAAAGGAAATAAAGACCAAATGTTGATGAATTCTTCCATGATGTCTCAAACAGACGACTCAGACGAGAGCCTCCAGGTTTGTGTGTTGATGGTCCAAAGTGACGACCAATCAGGGCCTGAGGATCCACCAGGAGAAGAGGGGATGCATGCAGAATGGAGTGAGGGTCCCAGAGAGGAGGAGTTACCCTCGTCAAATCCCCGCACGGGACGTCCAATCCAGCTGAACAAGCCTGAGAACTTTATTCTTGTAAACTTCATTTGCCATTTTTTTTCAATCATTAGGATTATTGAGTATAAGAAGTTTGTAAAGTTCTTCAGACTGAAACCGATTTAATCTTGGACTCTTGGAAACGTCACGCTGTGAATCAGATCGTAAGAACAAAGAGTTTGACTCTTCATCATTATATTATCGAATGTTTTTCTCCTTTTAGACGACGCCTCCAACAACCGCAGTCCGCCCAAGAGAGGACGAAGAGGAGGAGCAGAGGGAGGCGGAAAACCTGGACATGAGGGTTATTATTACACTTCTAATAACACTGTGTGGTAGCAATTTTACCATTTGGGCATTGATTGATGTACAGATAGATGAGCAAATGGATTCCCTTACATATCAGGGTGTTGCTCAAGCAACAGATGTTATATGACTTCCTCACTCACAGGGTCACCTAACAATGACGTGACATGACAGGGGATGTGAGTGGGTTGTAAAACATTGATAAGAGATATTTGAATACAGATGTTTCACTCAAGGGGCCTGAGACAGAGCAGAAGACAGGATACTGATCACCTATTTCTAATGATCAAAGAGGTTAATCGATGACATGTGTTCCTCTCCAAGAGGAGCTTGGCAATGTATAAAAGTGCTGTGTGTCCTGTATGTCATTGATCATTGTATGAAATCTTTGCCATGGTTTTGTACGGTAATGCCCATCTGCAGATGTAGAATTAAACTTCCAGAAAGAACAATTTGCAATGACTTGTGCTTGACTATTAAGAAATTTCCATGACAACTGAATAAAACTGTTTATTGGGTCATCAATCTGAAAAATCTGAAACTTGGCACAGACACCACATGGTCCCCAGAGAATGAATCCTTTTTTTAAAAGACATATTTGGGGCATGTGTGAGAAATGGGGAAAGAAAATGGACGCCACCTGTGTGTTAAAGGCAAAGTAAACGTTAAATAACATTTTCTTAAAGATATTTACTGTAATTTTTACGACAGAGTATGAAGAAAGCAAGAATAAAGTTGTAAAATGCTTAGAATGAGTTTGTAATTTAATGAGAAAACACAGTCGTGTTTCACAATTTTCGTAATGTGACTTTATTGTCATAAATTTTGCAAATCTTTTGTTATCATTGTGATGCGATTAAAATGCGGTGAAACATTATGATTGACAGCTGAGAGGGATTGGCTCCAAATCACCAGCACAAGATGGCAGCAGCAGAATATTTGGGATATTTTGGCTTAATTTTCATGCAACGGGAGGAAGTGGAGACACGTCGTCCATCTTTCACGTCTACGGTTCTATTACACTTTATTTATTTCTCCTTTTTCTTTATTTAAGGCGGAGCTACAGCTGAGAATTAAAAGTAGGCAACGCAAGATGGCAGAAGTAAAATCATCTGCATTTGACTTGAAGGTAAGAATTCACTTTTTACAATATGGTTTCTGTCCATGTTTCTCTGGACATGTCCACTGTCCATCATCAGGTTAGCTTGGACAACGAGTGTGAGGAGATCAACAACGTCTTCTCCGAGGTGAAGAAAGTCGTGGAGGACGCTCTGGAAAAAGCTCTGAAGCCTCTGAAGAAGAGGTTGGTTCGACGTGGCTCACAGTGAAGTGTGGTCAGACGTATTATTGATCCATCAGCGTAACGTCCTGTATTTGACCTTAAAGGAGAGAAAGGGTAAAGAGAGAAGGAGATGATCTGCTTCAGAGGCTGGAGAGAGATATTGTGGAACTCCAGTACACCGTCAGTTTGTTAGAAAGAAACCCAGACCTTCAGGTGAGTCGAGGATCTGACGTGCAAAGACATCGTCACGGCTCCATGAGGTTGATTTGAAACTGACGTTGTGAGATTTCCCCTCACGCAGATCCCTCTGGATGAAACCACGGATTGGAGCAACACAAGTGTTGATACTTTGGAGAGAGGATTACGCTCGCCTCTACCGATGATCCTCCTCTCCAATGTTCGCTCACTGTTCAACAAGATGGACAAACTGCGCCTTCTCATCACAAACAAGACAAATAGAAACTTTGCCCTTTCTTCTGTTTTGTGTTTTACGGAATCGTGGCTGACCGAAGATAAACCGGACTCTGACTTACAGCTGCCCGGGTTTCGGCTGTTACGTGCAGACCGCGACCCGAAACTCTCAGGCAAATCAAAATGCGGAGGGATTTGTTTCTATATAAACGATGACTGGTGCAGCGACGTGGAAGAGATTTTGCGTCACTGTTCCCCTGAACTGGAAACTTTTTTCATCGCCTGCAGACCGTTCTACTCTCTCTGTGAATTCACCTCTTTTATTCTGGTCGGAGTTTACATCCCACCAGACGCTAACGTGAGCAAGGCTCAACGTCAACTCGCTGATCAGATACAAGAAGTGGAGAAAAGGAGTGAGAAGAAGTCTTCCACTGTTATTGTCCTTGGGGACTTTAATCAGGCCAAATTACCTCCTGAACTCTCCAAATACAAACAGTTAATCAAATGTCCGACCAGGGGGGAGAACACTCTGGACCACTGCTACAGCACCATCAGCAAGGCGTATCGTGCAGTTCCCATTGCTCCTCTGGGTGAATCCGACCACGCTGTCATTCTCCTGATCCCACCTTACATACTGGAACTCAACCTTCCTAAACCTGATGTGCTGAGATCGAAGAACTGGAGCAGCAGAGCAGCTGTGGAGGAGCTAAGTGACCGCCTGGACAAAACTTTTAGAACTGCTTCCAACAGCCTGGACGAATACACAGATGCTGTGACGTCCTCCATCAGCGTCGGTGAGGACAGATGTATTCCCACACGCACCTGGGCGAGCTATAACAACGTCGAGACCTGGTTCACAGCAGAACTCACAGAGCTTCATTTGGAGAAAGAGGCGGCCTTCAAGAGTGGGGACATGGAAAGGTTCAGACTGAAAAAATACTTGTTTGACTGGAAGATGGAGGAGGCCAAACAACAGTATTCATAGAAGCTGGAACAACAATTTGCTGCAAAACCAAATTCCCCCAAGACCTGAACTTGCAAACGACCTGATTGACTTTTACTGCAGATTCGACAGACAATGGACCAGTTCTAACCCCCCCGACAGGAAGCAGCGCGTGAGGCTCGTGTCCTTCTACGACACGACGGCTCGGTCTCACATTTACTCGTTCACCCAGTGTGCGTTCAGCGGAGAGATCTTCCCGTATTTCAGTCCACATCTCCAACAAAAGGGTCAGAACGCAGCTCCTCTGATCATCTCTCCTGTAGAAAGACAGTAAATGAAGCGTGTGTCTGTTACAGTGGCTGAAAATCAGAAATATATTATATTAGATAGATAGATAGATTATTATGAGATTATCAGAGATGCAGATAAAGAAGGACGACATGTCTCCACTTCCTCCTGTTACAAATATGAAGCCATAATATGGTGGATACGGGTGATGCCATTAAAATGTCCCCGTTGTAGGGATAATAAAGGATCTTATTTTATTAGCTTATCTTATCTAATCTTTCGCTTTTTTCATCATTTGGATACAGAGTTGTTTTATTTAACAGGTACTTTGACTTTTTGGGTTGGTCCATGTCCCATCCATTAACATGGAGCTATGCCCTATACGCAGCCAGCCACCTGGGGGCGCTCCAGAGCATATAGCCATAGGTGAGCTGACATGTGTATGTAGCTGCATGTTGGTACTCAGGTGTTCAAGGGCTGAATTCTATTTCTTCGATAAATAATATAATATATATTCCTAAGATGTCGTTGTGTGTTGGTTGTGGTTTAATGTAAACTGTATTTCATAAATCATGTTACAGGAAGTGGGTTTAAATGACCAGAGCTTTTTTCTATGTCTTTTATTTCTGTGGTGTTGGTATAAAACAAATAAAACTTTATAACCTGACCAATGAACTTGTACACATGGTGTCCTGCTTGACCACTAGAGGCGCTATGGAGACAGATGATATATTTCAATATTTAGTTTTACATGTTTTATGATCATTGAATTCATCTGTCACAACTTTGAGGCTGAGAAGACATTTTTGTTGTACATATGTGAAACTTGATGTTGCTCAGTAAAGTGTAGTTTTCTAATTTCTCATTTCACCAAAATGTGTTTGGGTGAAGCGACCAAATAAAAATACCTAATTCCAAAAATAGAAACCGGATCATATTCATGTTCCCGTGAATAGCTTGAGTAAAATGTCACATTTCTGACCTAATGATAACAATTAACTTCAGTTAAAATTTAATACATTCAAATTCAAGTAATACATTAAAGGTCAAGTAATACATATAAAATACAATTATTAATGTAAAATAAAAAATTAAAATATATAATAGAAATAATAGAACAAAATAAAATAAGAATACGATAAGAAAAATAAAATCAGTTGCACTGAAACGCACTCAATGGAAAGCCTGAGAGAACAGGTGTGTTATTACTAATGATTAACAGTGTTAAAGACGGGGCAGATCTAATGTGAAGTGGTAGGTTGTTCCACAGGTTTGGGATGAAACTGCGAATGTATAAATGTCTCCACGTCCTTTTGTGGTAGGTAGGCCTTTACTTTTGCAATTTGCCACAGTTCAAAAAAGCATCCTCTGACTACTGAGATTTGTTTATCAAAATCAAAAGCCCTTTCAAAAAGAACACCAAGACTCTTTACAGTTGAGGAAGTATAAGAAGCAAATGGCCCAAGATTGTCCACATCTTCAATTCAGATTGTCCAAATACTATAACCTCAGTTTAAAAAAAGGGCCTGAAATTAGAGAACATAGGGAACAAGGTTGTCTTTCTTTAACAAGGGCTGTACAACAGCATGTTTAAAGGAAGCTGGGACACTACCAGAGAAGACTGGTGTTAATCAGACATAATACATGGACCAACAATTGCAAATGGGTTCTCAAACTTTTTTGTGATTATTGTGATGCGATTTAAATGCGGTGAAACATTATGATTGACAGCTGAGAGGGATTGGCTCCAAATCACCAGCACAAGATGGCAGCAGTAGAATATTTGGGATATTTTGGCTTAATTTTCATGCAGGGAGAGGAAGTGGAGACACTTCGTCCATCTTTCACGTCTACGGTTCTATTACACTTTATTTTATTTCTTCCATTTTAAGGCGGAGCTACTGCTGAAAATTCAAGAAACCCAACGCCAGATGGCAGAAGTAAAATCATCTGCATTTGACTTGAAGGTAAGAATTCACTTTTTACAATATGGTTTCTGTCCATGTTTGTCTTGACATGTCCACTGTCCATCATCAGGTTAGCCTGGACACAGAGTGGCTGGAGACATATAACGCCTTCTCCAAGGTGATGAAAGTCGTGCAGGACAATCTGCAAGAAGCACTCAAGCCTCTGAAGAAGAGGTTGGTTCTACGTGGCTCACAGTGAAGTGTGGTCAGACGTATTATTGATCCATCAGCGTAACTTCCTGTATTTGACCTTAAAGGAAGGAAACTTTAAAGAGGGAGGAAGACTCTCTCCTCCAGAGGCTGGAGAGAGAAACTAAAGAACTCCGTGAGACCCTCGCTGAGTTGGACGGGAACCCAGACCTTCAGGTGAGTCGAGGATCTGACGTGTAAAGACATGACGTCTCCATGAGGCTGATTTTAAACTGACGTGAGATTTGCCCTCACGCAGATCCCTCTGGATGTAGCCAGGAGAACAAGTCTGGATACGTCCTTTTCATTTGGCACGGTGAGAAGTGTGACATCAGCCCTGATAGAACAAATTGAGCTGCAGCTGGACGAGCTCTCCTCCTCTGGTGAGTCCTTTGTGTTTATCCAGGTTTGTGTTTCATCTGATGAAGATTTGTGTGACTTTAACTTCATCTTTGTTTTCACAGAACTCAGGAGATTTCCAGCTTTTGCAGGTGCGTGTCTCAGCTTTTTAAAATATATGGTTACATGTAATACGTGTTACGCTTATTAGTTCAGTAGTCTGTATAATAAACTCACATTTTCTCATTTTGAGTTGTACGTTTGTCAGAAAAACGTCAAACTAAGATTTCGCAGCCGTTTTTTTCCAATTTCCTATTTTGAAAATGTTAGATAAGAAACTGAGAGAGTTTTTATCGTGGTATGAAAACAAGAGACGATTCTATTTATGCACCGGGTCCATCAGCAAATTTTCCGTATTTCCCTACATCTCTAAAACTTGATTCTTTGAATGCTTATATTTTCTGAAGTTGTCCATATGATATGCATCACGATTCAAGGTGCAAGGTGGAGGGAGGCTGTATGCTGAGGATATGTCAAAGAGCGTCCTGGGGCTCAACGGCCTGAAAGGCATGGCCTACTGGGAGGTGGAGGTCAGCAGCAAGCCGGGGTGGTTCCTGGGCGTGGCCAGACGGGACGCCAACCGGAGGGGGTCCGTCTGGCCACGCCCAGAAAACGGCCACTGGCTTATAAATTACACTGGCCTCAAAAACATGACAGCCCTGGCAGCTCCACGGGTCAACCTGACTAAGAGATGCTTACGCGGAGGCTTGGAGAGCGTATGTAAGTGGATACAGACGCATTAATTGCTAGAAATGTTATATTTAAATACAAAACCGTTTTCCATTTACAATTCTCTCCCCGCCCAGGAACCCGACCTGGAAGACCCCGGCCCCAGGATCAGGTAGGGTTTATGATCAATGTTACATTAGATGTTTGGAAAAGTTTAAAGTTATGTTAGTATTACTGATGGGAAATGATAATTATACCATTTTGTTGGCATTTTAAAAATAAGCGAAGCAGTGTTTTGTTTATAATTCTCAAGTCTTGACACTGAGCAAGCTCTAGAATTCATTGAACCTCCGTTTCTGATGAAATTGTTCACTGTTAACATTATAACTATGTTGTAATGGGGCTACTAGACACCGACCTGGAAAAGGTAGGGTTTCTGATCAATGTTACATTAGATGTTTGGAAAAGCTGAAAGTTATGTTAGTATTAGTGATGGGAAATTAGGATTATACCATTTTAAAAATAAGTGAAGCAGTGTTTTGTGTATATAATATTTTTTTTCTTTACAGGGCCCAATCACACGAGACTTTTGCCTCCGGCTCTTCATTCGTACCTTGACAGTGGACATTGGGACATGGGTGACACTGGTGCTTTTGTCAGTATTTAATTACTATGTTTTTAATAAATAAATAAATATGCCTTAACATCTTTTCAGCGTCATTTTTCCAATAGGACTTTTTACTTCCCTGTGGGATTCATTTAAAGTGGCTGTTCTCACACATACTTTTCACTCATGTTCATTTGCTGCCCTCAAACATCATAATTTTATATAAGTGCGCCCCCATGTGGCCGCTTTCCTTCATTAATTGTCTTGAAAGTTTGAAAATGCACCTCCAAACTATTCCATCTGTCAGACATGAGCATTGTTATTATTGTAGGTTACATATAAATGTATCTCAAATAAAAAATAAAGCTTTAAATGACCTTTTACAGTTATCTGTTTGTCACCATCCACTGTTTGTTCTGCAATTAATTCACCTGGTATACGTGAAACATGTGTGGGACGGGGACTAGCAGGAACAATTTCTCTACACAAGAGAGCTCCCTACTACTACGACTGCAGAGGACATGTTCAGCTCCGTGGACTTGTATCTGAGTTCAGTGGGACGAAGATGGGACATGTGCGTCGGTATCACAACTGATGACACTGCCTGCACGACAGGAAAAAACTCTAGGGTTGTGAGGACAATACTCGACAAAGCGCAGAAAGCAACTTGGAACCATTGTATTTAGCATGAAATTAATTTAAAAAAAAACAATAACTCAAAGAAACAAACTGAAAATAAGTTCAAAAACTGAAACACAACCCTTGTGGGTCTTCTTCAGGTCTTGTTAGGCATGTGTAAAAGCAAAAATATTTCTATCTGAGCTGTGAGGTCCTTCCACTACAACATTCAGAGCAAGAGTGAGTGAGCAGACTGAGGGCTCCTCTATTTATAGGCTGCCTCTCACAGACTCCTCCCCCTTGTCTATTCCAATGTGATCCTTAAATTCTATAACTGTGAATAAAAATAAACGTATCATTCATGATACCGTGTATCTATGAATATATTATATTTTATTGGACTTAAATGATATATTTATAAATAAATCATGATGTTATTACTACTTTGTGACGTCTACAAAGTATTTTTTTTTATAACTGAACTGTGACTTCTGATTTTAAGCGAATTTCTTATATATAAACTGAATGTTTTAACTTACATATCAAATTACACATTTATTTCCGTAGTGTTTATTGGAGTTTTGTGATCATCATGTTGTTATTACTATTTCTAAACATCCACGAATTGTCTTTTTTTCAATAGTCTTTGTGAGTTTCTTTCTTGTTCTTGAGAGTAAATCAATATATATATATATATTTGTGTGTGATAATTCTTTTTGATAAGTGTAATTTTGAGAATATGTTGTACAGAATATGTGGACTTAGATAAACACTGTTGTTCTCAAGTAAGCATGTTTAGGTTGAGGCAATAGTAGAGGAGACTTAGGTTTAGGCATGGGTTAAAAACGGTTCAGGTTTGGGCAATAGGCCACGGCCAGTCTTATTCAGTCTAGTCGAAGGTTAGGTTTAGGCAAGGGTCTATAGTGGTTAGGGTTAGGGCAAGAGTCTAAGGTTAGGTTTAGGAAGAGAGAGACTGTGAATCAGGTTTAGGCAATAATAGAGTAGGTTTAGGTTTAGGCTCAGGTAGAAAATGATAAGGATTAGGTCCCTAGTCCACGTCAAGGATTCTAAACCCACAATACAAGAAACAGAACAAAGGATGGCAGATGTTAAATCTTCTGCGTTCAACTTGAAGGTTAGAATTCACTTTTTACAATATGGTTTCTTTCCATGTTTCTCTTGACATGTCCACTGTCCATCATCAGGTTAGGTTGGACACCGAGTGCCTGCAGATCAACAACGTCTTCTCCGAGGTGAAGAAAGTCGTGGAGGACGCTAAGCAAAGATCTCTGCAGCCTGTGGAGGAGAGGTTGGTTCTACGTGGCTCACAGTGAAGTGTGGTCAGACGTATTCTTGATCCATCAGCGTAACGTCCTGTATTTGACCTTAAAGGAGAGAAAGGGTGAACAGGGAGAGAGATGATCTTCTTAAGAGGCTGGAGAGAAAAACTGATCTACTCCAGCACAACATCAGTTTGTTGGACAGAAACCCAGACCTTCAGGTGAGTCGAGGATCTGACGTGTAAAGACATGACGTCTCCATGAGGTTGATTTTAAACTGACGTGAGATTTGCCCTCACGCAGATCCCTCTGGATGTAGCCAGGAGAACAAGTCTGGATACGTCCTTTTCATTTGGCACGGTGAGAAGTGTGACATCAGCCATGTTGGAAGAAGTTGAGCTGCAGCTGGACGAGCTCTCCTCCTCTGGTGAGTCCTTTGTGTTTATCCAGGTTTGTGTTTCATCTGATGAAGACTTGTGTGACTTTAACTTCATCTTTGTTTTCACAGAACTCAGGAGATTTCCAGCTTTTGCAGGTGCGTGTCTCAGCTTTTTAAAATATATGGTTACATGTGATACGAGTTACGCTTATTAGTTCATTAGTCTGTATAATAAACTCACATTTTCTCATTTTGAGTTGTACGTTTGTCAGAAAAACGTCAAACTAAGATTTCAAAGCTGTTTTTTTCCAATTTCCTATTTTGAAAATGTTAGATAGGAAACTGAGAGATTTTTTATCGTGGTATGAAAACAAGAGACGATTCTATTTATGCACCGGATCCATCAGCAAATTTTCCGTATTTCACTACATCTCTAAAACTTGATTCTTTAAATGCTTATATTTTCTGAAGTTGTCCATATGATATGCATCACGATTCTATTTCCATTATTCTGTTGTGTTTTTGTGCAGTGGATGTGAAGCTGGACCCAGCTACAGCTCATCACTGCCTCAAAATCACAGTCGATGCCAAGAAGGTGCAAGGTGGAGGGAGGCGCTATGCTGAGGATATGTCAAAGAGCGTCCTGGGGCTCAACGGCCTGAAAGGCATGGCCTACTGGGAGGTGGAGGTCAGCAGCAAGCCGGGGTGGTACCTGGGCGTGGCCAGACGGGACGCCAACCGGAGGGGGTCCGTCTGGCTGAGCCCAGAAAACGGCCACTGGCTCATAAATTACACTGGCCTCAAAAATATGAGAGCCCTGGCAGCTCCACGGGTCAACCTGACTCTGAGAGAGGAACCTCAGATGGTGGGGGTCTTTGTTGATTTTGATGAGGGTCTGGTGTCATTTTATGACACGACGGCTCGGGCCCACATTTATTCATTCACTAAGTGCGTGTTCTGTGGAGAGATCTACCCTTATTTCAGCCCGCATCTCCACCGAGCAGGTGAAGAAGCAGCTCCTCTGATCATCTCTCCTGTAGTTAGACAGTAAATGTAGCGTGTGTCCGTTACAATCGCTGAAAATTACAATATATTACAATATATTATAATACGACATCAGAGATAAAGATGGACAACGTGTCCTGTTACAACCATTAAAATGTCCCTGTTGTAGGGATAATAAAGGATTTATTATTTTATTGCAGTGGCAAGTGGACGTGGACGAGGCATCAAGACTAGAAAAGCGTTGTATAAATACAAAACCTTCTATCATTTCTCTCCTCAGATGATTCTGCGACTAAGAGATGCTTACGCGGAGGCTTGGAGAGCGTATGTAAGTGGATACAGACGCATTAATTGCTAGAAATGTTATATTTAAATACAAAACCGTTTTCCATTTACAATTCTCTCCCCGCCCAGGAACCCGACCTGGAAGACCCCCGGCCCCAGGATCAGGTAGGGTTTATGATCAATGTTACATTAGATGTTTGGAAAAGTTTAAAGTTATGTTAGTATTACTGATGGGAAATGATAATTATACCATTTTGTTGGCATTTTAAAAATAAGTGAAGCAGTGTTTTGTTTATAATTCTCAAGTCTTGACACTGAGCAAGCTCTAGAATTCATTGAACCTCCGTTTCTGATGAAATTGTTCACTGTTAACATTATAACTATGTTGTAATGGGGCTACTAGACACCGACCTGGAAAAGGTAGGGTTTCTGATCAATGTTACATTAGATGTTTGGAAAAGCTGAAAGTTATGTTAGTATTAGTGATGGGAAATTAGGATTATACCATTTTAAAAATAAGTGAAGCAGTGTTTTGTGTATATAATATTTTTTTTCTTTACAGGGCCCAATCACACGAGACTTTTGCCTCCGGCTCTTCATTCGTACCTTGACAGTGGACATTGGGACATGGGTGACACTGGTGCTTTTGTCAGTACTTAATTACTATGTTTTTAATAAATAAATAAATATGCCTAAACATCTTGTCAGCGTCATTTTTCCAATAGGACTTTTTACTTCCCTGTGGGGTTCATTTAAAGTGGCTGTTCTCACACATACTTTTCACTCATGTTCATTTGCTGCCCTCAAACATCATAATTTTATATAAGTGCGCCCCATGTGGCCACTTTCCTTCATTACTTGTCTTGAAAGTTTGAAAATGCACCTCCAAACTATTCCATCTGTCAGACATGAGCATTTTTATTATTGTAGGCAGTGTTGGGAAGGATACTTTCAAAACGTATTCCGTTACAGAATACAGAATACATGCCCAAAAATGTAATCTGTAACGTATTCCATTACATTAACTAATCTGAGTAACGTATTCTGAATACTTGGAATACTTCCGGTTTGTATTGCATTTTTTAAGTGTATGATTGCGGCGTTGTTATAGTCAGTGGAGAAGCAGCAGTTTAAACTCTCTCTCCAGCTGGATGTCCGGCTCCCATCCACTCCCACCTCTGTGCCGGCCCCACCGGAGGCTGAAGGACCCCCCCCCCCCCTGCGCCAAGGCTGCCTCGCACCGTGCTACGATCGTTTCGGCGTCGAGTTTATTTTTTTTTGCGCTTGACGCGAGCGTATCGCTCCATGAAACACACTGAAAAATGATTTTAAACGATATTGATGACATTTTATATGATATAAATGATAAAGTATGCATCCCATAGTTTGTATTCCCCTTCTGTTGTCCTGGAGTTTTAATTTTACCAATTTTACCGATCACATTATTAAATGCCCCCCTCTGCCCATCCACTACAGACACACAAGCAGTCATAAAGATAAAAAGAGAGGGGGGGGCGGAGAATACGTAATTTACCCTCGACACCCGACATTGAACGGAGCAAACAGCGGAGAAGTTCTTGAAGATGGATGACATTAAATTGGGACGCGGTTGCAGTTAATGTTGGAGCAACAAGTGACTATATGCTTTTATACTACTGGGTCAACGGGTGATATTATTAGCGCTGCCCGGCGCTTCAGCGTCCGGTGTGAACCCGGCGTGCCTCGCTGGTCTCCTGCAGAGCCATGACAGCAGAGCTCTGGGAGCGCAGGTCGGTCTTCTCTCACCAGGCGCTGGAAGGGCAGCTTGCGGATCAGCAGCTCCGTAGATTTCTGGTAGCGACGGAACTCTCTCAGAGCCTCGGTCCCGGGCCTGTAACGGTCCCGAGCGGGTAGCGGTGAGGCTTCTTCACGCCGCCGGGGGCCGGGGCGCTCTTACGGCAGCCCTGGTCTCCAGCTGCTTCCTGGGGGCTTTGCCGCCGGTGGATTTACGCCGAATAAACTCGAGAAGTACCGTCATGTAATCCACTGATTTCAACAATGTAACTGTATTCTGAATACCATCTATTTAATTTGTAACTGTAACGGAATACAGTTACTCATAATTTGTATTCTAAATACGTAACGCCGTTACATGTATTCCGTTACTCCCCAACACTGATTGTAGGTTACATATAAATGTATCTCAAATAAAAAATAAAGCTTTAAATGACCTTTTACAGTTATGTTTGTCACCATCCACTGTTTGTTCTGCAATTAATTCACCTGGTATACGTGAAACATGTTTGGGACGGGGACTTGCAGGAACAATTTCTCTACACAAGAGAGCTCCCTACTACTACGACTGCAGAGGACATGTTCAGCTCCGTGGACTTGTATCTGAGTTCAGTGGGACGAAGCTGGGACTTGTGCGTCGGTAACACAACTGATGGCACTGCCTGCATGACAGGAAAAAACTCTAGGGTTGTGAGGAGAATACTGGACAAAGCGCAGAAAGCAACTTGGAACCATTGTATTTAGTATGAAATTAAATTTAAAAAAAACAATATCTCAAAGAAACAAACTGAAAATAAGTTCAAAAACTGAATCACAACCCTCGTGGGTCTACTTCAGGTCTTGTTAGGCATGTGTAAAAGTAAAAATATTTCTATCTGAGCTGTGAGGTCCTTCCACTACAACATTCAGAGCAAGAGTGAGTGAGCAGACTGAGGGCTCCTCTATATATAGGCTGCCTCTCACAGACTCCTCCCCCTTGTCTATTTCAATGTGATCCTTAAATTCTATAACTGTGAATAAAAATAAACGTATCATTCATGATACCGTGTATCTATGAATATATTATATTTTATTGGACTTAAATTATATATTTATAAGTAAATCATGATGTTATTACTACTTTGTGACGACTTCTGATTTTAAACGAATTTCTTATAGATAAACCGATTGTTTTAACTTACATATCAAATTACATATTTATTTCCTTAGTGTTTATTTGAGTTGTCTACGTTCATGTATTCTTTTTGTGATACAGCGTGTTGTTATTACTACTTTGCAAAATCCACAAATTGTAAATGTAAATTGTTTTCTTGACCATTAATTAAATACTTTGATATCATTGAATTGATCACTCAGTGTACACCCATGTACCTCTAAGACATGAATGCTATGCATATTCATTTAAGTAGAGTCCATCCTAAACAAAATTCCCAGGAGCTGCTGGAAGTGTCATCATTCAGATGTACGTTATGCACCTGCAGAGGTATATCTACTGAAAAGGATTATTTCATACACATTGGCACTCATTTGAAGAGTAATGAAACTGTTACTCGTATGTTTATGGGTTGCAGTTTTAAAACAAATGTATACGGAACCTTTCACTCTCACAAAAACAGAAAGCACAACCGACATACCTTGAAAAATGTCAAGCCAGGTGTAGTTACAACCAATCTAGTTTCCTCTGATAGTCCAGAGGAAGATACATATCATCTAGATGACTCTGCAGTTGAAGCAGACCCTGCATGTATAAGTAGTGATGTGGATTTAAACAAAAAACTTGCCTGAAGTAATTGAGAAAAATGTTTCTGTAGCATGGCTCAAGTTGGAGCATTTTGCACATGTTCCAGGCAGAAAGATGGATGAGTTTCTGGAGGAACTGCATTACTTGTCAAGTTCTCCATGAGGCTGATTTAAAACTGACGTGAGATTTGCCCTCACGCAGATCTCTCTGGATGAAGCCAGAATAAGTCTGGATATGTCGTTCTCATTTGGCTCGGTGAGAACAACGACTGCAGCCATGTTGGAAAAAGTTGAGCTGCATCTTTGTTTTCACAGAACTCAGGAGATTTCCAACATTTGCAGGTGCGTGTCACAGCTTTTTAAAATATATGGTTACATGTGATACGAGTTACGCTTATTAGTTCATTAGTCTGTATAATAAACTCACATTTTCTCATTTTGAGTTGTACGTTTGTCAGAAAAACGTCAAACTAAGATTTCGCAGCCGTTTTTTTCCAATTTCCTATTTTGAAAATGTTAGATAGGAAACTGAGAGATTTTTTATCGTGGTATGAAAACAAGAGACGATTCTATTTATGCACCGGATCCATCAGCAAATTTTCCGTATTTCACTACATCTCTAAAACTTGATTCTTTGAATGCTTATATTTTCTGAAGTTGTCCATATGATATGCATCACGATTCTATTTCCATTATTCTGTTGTGTTTTTGTGCAGTGGATGTGAAGCTCGACCCAGCTACAGCTCATCACTGCCTGAAGATAACCGACGATTCCAAGAAGGTGCAAGGTGGAGGGAGGCACTATGCTGAGGTTATTCCGAAGAGCGTCCTGGGGCTCAACGGCCTGAAAGGCATGGCCTACTGGGAGGTGGAGGTCAGCAGCAAGCCGGGGTGGTTCCTGGGCGTGGCCAGACGGGACGCCAACCGGAGGTGGTCCGTCTGGCTGAGCCCAGAAAACGGCCACTGGCTCATACATTACACTGGCCTCAAAAATATGACAGCCCTGGCAGCTCCACGGGTCAACCTGACTCTGAGAGGGGAACCTCAGATGGTGGGGGTGTTTGTGAATTACAAGGAGGGTCTGGTGTCATTTTATGACAAGACGGCTCGGGCCCATATTTATTCGTTCAGGAAGTGTTAGTTCGGTGGAGAGATCTACCCTTATTTCAGCCCGCATCTCCACCGAGGAGGTGAAGAAGCAGGTCCATTAATCATCTCTCCGGTAGTTAGACAGTAAATGAACGAGTCCAAACTGGACTCTTCATTTACTTTCTACTTATTTCTTACTATTTTCAGATGCTGTTTTTAGATTGACGAATGATTCCTTCCTCTTCGTTTTAACTTTGTTAACATGGTGTTGTATATAATAGTTTGTTATTAATTGCTCATGTTCATTTGTTCCTTGATTAGTTGATTGGTCCATGTCACTAAAACTGTTTATTGGGTCATCACTGTACTGTTTAATGTAATTTGTATGACAGTTTGATGAATACAAATAAAGTTGTAAAATGCTAAGAATGAGTTTGTAATTTAATGAGATAAATTTATTTATCCCTTTTCTTCCTTTAAGGCAAAGCAAGACAATGTCAAAGTCAATTTTATTTATATAGCACATTTAAAACAACTTGGTTGAGCAAAGTGCTTTACAGGATGAGTGGCACGACCAAAGGACAGTTAAACGTAATACATTCAAATTCAAGTAATACATTAAAGTTCAAGTAATACATATAAAATACAATAAATCTACCTCTGACTACTGAGATTTGTTTATCAAAATCAAAAGCCCTGTCAAAAAGAACACCAACTCTTTACAGTTGAGGAAGTATAAGAAGCCAACGGCCCAAGATTGTCCACATCTTCAATTCAGATTGTCCAAAAACTATAACCTCAGATTAGAAAAGGGCCTGAAATTAGAGAACAGAGGGAACAAGGTTGTCTTTCTTTAACAAGGGCTGTACAACAGCATGTTTAAAGGAAGCTGGGACACTACCAGAGAAGACTGGTGTTAATCAGACATAACACATGGACCAACAATTGCAAATGGTTTCTTAAACTTTTTGCGAACCCGACCTTGAAGACCCCCGGCCCCAGGATCAGGTAGGTTTTTTGATCAATGTTACATTAGATGTTTGGAAAAGTTTAAATTATGTTAGTATTACTGATGGGAAATTACGATTATACCATTTTGTTGGCATTTTAAAAATAAGTGAAGCAGTGTTTTGTTTATAATTCTCAAGTCTTGACACTGAGCAAGCTCTAGAATTCATTGAACCTCCGTTTCTGATGAAATTGTTCACTGTTAACATTATAACTATGTTATAATGGGGCTACTAGACATTGCCCCATTGACGAAGCTGGGACATGTGCGTCGGTATCACAACTGATGGCACTGCCTGCACGACAGGAAAAAACTCGACAAAGCGCAGAAAGCAACTTGGAACCATTGTATTTAGCATGAAATTAAATTTAAAAAAAACAATAACTCAAAGAAACAAACTGAAAATAAGTTCAAAAACTGAAACACAACCCTCGTGGGTCTTCTTCAGGTCTTGTTAGGCATGTGTAAAAGCTAAAATATTTCTATCTGAGCTGTGAGGTCCTTCCACTACAACATTCAGAGCAAGAGTGAGTGAGCAGACCAGTGTTGCCAACTCCTCAGCAAGGAAAGTAGCTATTGGCTGTCCTAAAAATCGCTAGAAGTCGCTAAATGACGTCATCGCCTAATTTGCATAATCTTAATGGTCGGTGTAGGACATACAAACAGTGAGAAAAAAACACCCTTAATATGTTTAGAACTACAAATGAGCTTTCTTCTACAGAAGCGTATTGCATTCACTTGAAAAGCAAACTGAACTCAATGACTCATGTTTTCCAGTGACAGTGAAGATACATTGACACTTACATCTCGCTCTGTAAACCAGGGCAGGATCAGCGGCGGCTTTGCGCATGCGCAATTCATTTGCAGTATGCTCTCCTCTCTGCTCTGACTGCAGCTACTGGGAGACTGACCGCCTGTGAGTGCTCTGGGACGGCGGAGGGGATTAGGGCAGCACCCGCTGCTCGTTGAGGACAGTAACTGCAGAACGATACGTGCTTTCACGTCAGTCTCCAAAACACCAGAAAGTCTCCAACAACACCAGAAAAAGTCGCTAGATTTGTCGCTAGTATCTTTTGACAAAAAAAGTCGCCATGAGGGTTTGGAAAGTCGCCAGATATAGCGACAAAGTCGCCAAGTTGGCAACACTGGAGCAGACTGAGGGCTCCTCTATTTATAGGCTGCCTCTCACAGACTCCTCCCCCTTGTCTATTCCAATGTGATCCTTAAATTCTATAGCTGTGAATAAAAATAATCATATCATTCATGATACCGTGTATCTATGAATATATTATATTTTATTGGACTTAAATTATATATTTATAAATAAATCATGATGTTATTACTACTTTGTGACGTCTACAAAGTCTTTTTTTTATAACTGAACTGTGACTTCTGATTTAAAGCGAATTTCTTATAGATAAACTGATTGTTTTAACTTACATATCAAGTTACAAATGTATTTCCTTAGTGTTTATTGGAGTTTTGTGATCCATCATGTTGTTATTACTATTTCTAAACATCCAGCAATTGTCTTTTTTTCAATAGTCTTTGTGAGTTTCTTTCTTGTTCTTGAGAGTAAATCAATATATATATATATATGTGTGTGTGATTATTCTTTTCGATAAGTGTAATTTTGAGAATATGTTGTACAGAATATGTGGACTTAGATAAACACTGTTGTTCTCAAGTTAGAAGGTTTAGGTTGAGGCAATAGTAGAGGAGACTTAGGTTTAGGCATGGGTTAAAAATGGTTCAGGTTTGGGCAATAGGCCACGGCCAGTCTTATTTAGTCTAGTCGAAGGTTAGGTTTAGGCAAGGGTCTATAGTGGTTAGGGTTAGGGCAAGAGTCTAAGGTTAGGTTTAGGAAGAGAGAGACTGTGAGTCAGGTTTAGGCAATAATAGAGTAGGTTTAGGTTTAGGCTCAGGTAGAAAATGATAAGGATTAGGTCCCTAGTCCACGTCCAGGATTCTAAACCCACAATACAAGAAACAGAACAAAGGATGACAGATGTTAAATCTTCTGCGTTCAACTTGAAGGTTAGAATTCACTTTTTACAATATGGTTTCTTTCCATGTTTCTCTTGACATGTCCACTGTCCATCATCAGGTTAGGTTGGACACCGAGTGCCTGCAGATCAACAACGTCTTCTCCGAGGTGAAGAAAGTCGTGGAGGACGCTAAGCAAAGATCTCTGCAGCCTGTGGAGGAGAGGTTGGATCTACGTGGCTCACAGTGAAGTGTGGTCAGACGTATTATTGATCCATCAGCGTAACGTCCTGTATTTGACCTTAAAGGAGAGAAAGGGTGAACAGGGAGAGAGATGATCTTCTTAAGAGGCTGGAGAGAAAAACTGATCTACTCCAGCACAACATCAGTTTGTTGGACAGAAACCCAGACCTTCAGGTGAGTCGAGGATCTGACGTGCAAAGACATCATCACGTCTCCATGAGGTTGATTTGAAACTGAAGCTTAGCGTACGTTCAGTCAGGAAAACTTAACCTGCAGATGATCAGCTGATTGTGGGCGTTCCTAAATGTCCAATCAGGTCTGGCACGGTCTCTTCAGCCAATCATTCAGCACCTGTCGACCTTTAAAAATCCCTTCTCCTCTCTTCGGCAGTCAGCCGTCCTCCAGTGACGCCCCTAACCCCCCCCCCCCTCCACCCAAATCTCCTCCTTCCCGTTCGATGCTCCACCCCCTTCTAATCCTGATGGCATCTCACAGGGGTCTAAAATGCCAAAGACTGTAAAAATATCACATTTCTTCTGTGTTTGCCAAAATAAATATTGTAAATTGTGAATCAAGTCTCTCCTGATTGATCTGACGTTGTGAGATTTCCCCTCACGCAGATCTCTCTGGATGAAGCCACCGATAGGAGCAACACCAGTGTGGAGACGTCCTTCTCCTTCGGTTCCTTGAGAACTACAACGTCAGTCATAATGGAACCAATTCAGCTGCAACTGGAACAGCTCTCCTCTGTAGGTGAGTCCTTTGTGTTTATCCAGGTTTGTGTTTCATCTGATGAAGACTTGTGTGACTTTAACTTCATCTTTGTTTCCACAGAACTCAAGAGATTTCCCACATGTGCAGGTGCAGTGGATGTGAAGCTGGACCCAGCTACAGACCATCATTGCCTCACTCTCTCTAACGATGGGAAGGAGGTGCAGGACGGAGGAACAAACCAGGAAGTCCACGACACTCCACAGAGATTCAACAAGTTGAAGAGCGTCCTGGGGCTCAACGGCTTGACCTCTGGGAGGTCATACTGGGAGGTGGAGGTCTGCAACAAGACCGGGTGGGACCTGGGCGTGGCCAGAGGGGACGCCAACCGCAAGGGGAACGTCAGGGTGAACCCAGACAACGGCTACTGGGCGACTGTCTGCTATGAGGTCAAAGGTTACGCAGCCCTGACAGAGAGAGGAACCTCAGCAGGTGGGGGTGTTCGTGGATTACCAGGAGGGTCTCATTGTGGTTTAATGTAAACTGTATTTCATGTCTTTTATTTCTGTGTTGTTGGTAGAAAACAAATAAAACTTTATAACCTGACGACCCCCCCCCCTCGCACTCGCCTGCTTGTGTTTACTGGACGACGGGTTCGAGCATCTTCTCACTTTAGTGACTCGTGACTGATATGTTTGTTAGAGGTGGAGGGGAATTAAACACTCACAACTTTGGGTTACAATAGTTACTCTTATGGTCAGACTGTAAATACAGATGGCCGACGCAACTCTCCTCACGCTAAACAAATATGAACTATAAATATCCCTGATTTGAATAACCTGAAGAGAGAAAACACAGAGGAGGAGAGTCAGGAAACGACAGAGAGATCATCACTCGGACTGAGGAGCATCGAAGCTGCAGAGCACGGTGAGACTTGATCAACTTTATAAAGAACTTTGTGACATTTAGTAACTGTGAAAGTTAAAGGATGAATTATGAAACTTGTTCTTGTTCAGGGATGTTTAATAAAACTCTTCAGGCTGTGATGCTGCAGGTAGAAAACACAAAGTAGGATGTGTCAATAAATATAATACTTCAAAATGCTGCTGTCAGGAGGAAACACATCGAGTTTCCTGTTGTAAACGTAAAAAAGTGTTAATGTTAAATTGTTCATGTCCAAGATCCTCTCACAAAACACGATGTCAGTACAGAAGAATAATTGTTCTGCTTTTTTCCTGGTTAGTTAAGTTTGATTCAGGTTCTATTTGTTGTCACTATAATACAACATGTCCCTCCAGAGATCAGTTCACTTTGATTCTGCTGCTTTTACTGGTTTAAACACTTTAGTTGTAACTTGTTAAGCACCTTGTGTTTTATAAATAAAGTTAGTTATTATTGATTCCACTCACTCCATAGTTACAGTTTATTCATGAAAGATTGGCTCCTGTCATACTGAGCTTCTGTTGTTTGACGTCACACACACACGCACACACCCTGATTCAACACAGATAAGACATCAATGAAATGAAAGTAAATGTGTAAAAAACGTATGTGCGACTTGTGAGAATAAAAGTTTCTTCACAGGGACTAACACTTTTACAAAGATCCAGAGAAAAAAAATTCAGTAAAAACAATATGTTAAAACTTTTCTATCTGACACATAAAAGTAATGGACAAAAATTTTTTTTTTTCATTTGCCACAATTCTGTATTTTAACATCTTTTAAATAAACAAAATCACGTTTATAGTCAATGTGAGAATGACAAAGTTTTCATTCCAAAACATTAAACTCCACTACATTTAGTAGAAAGATGAGCAAAGTGTGAAACTGTCCATGTTGGATTCAGTTCTTCTCCAGATGTAAATGTAAAACAATGTAAAAACTTGTTTTTCAACAGATACTGAACACGTTCGCTCAAACTTCCTCCATGGATCCAAACAATCTGACCGAGCCGGACGAGTCTGAGATGATTTCTATAGACTCTGGTGAGTGGTTCTTAGTAAATGTATAAACTATATCAATATTTATATGCTGCCAAAAAGGTGAAATGTGCTAAATTAAATTTACGATACAGAAAACAAAGTGGAAACCAAATCAAGCACTTTACCAAAATATCGAATATATAATAGTTGTATTTTCTGGTTCTGAATGCGAATTTGAAAAGGAAATAAAGACCAAATGTTGATTGAATTCTTCCATAATATCTCAAACAGACGACTCAGACGAGAGCCTCCAGGTCCACCAGGGAAAGAGGGGATGCATGCAGAAAGGAATGAAGGACCCAGAGAGGAGGAGTTGCCCTCGTCAAACCCCCCCCACGGGACCTCCAATCCAGCTGAACGAGCCTGAGAACTTTATTCTCGTAAACTTAATTTGCCTTTTTTTCAATCATTAGGATTATTGAGTATAAGAAGTTTGTAAAGTCCTGCAGACTGAAAACGATTGAATCTTGCACTCTTTTCTTAGCCGACCATCAACTTATCGCAGATGACGCTCAACGATCACATTCTTCCGGCAGCTGCCGACGTCACCGTGGACGAGACAAGCGAAACATGTACGAGTTTTAACATTACACGAATAAACACAGTCACATTAAAGCAGCTTTGATTGACAGCTTTGTTTCCACAGTTTTCCAGACTCCTGAGCCCCCCCCACGTCATCAAACCGCCACCAACACGGACAGACCTCGAGTGCTCGATTACTCCACCGACGCCGAGCAGGTGCAGGCACAGCTGTTCGACCTGTTGAAACGTCACAATGTGAATCAGATCATAAGAACAAAGAGTTTGATTCTTCATCATTATATTATCCAATGTTTTTCTCCTTTTAGACGACGCCTCCAACAACCGCAGTCCGCCCAAGAGAGGACGAAGAGGAGGAGCAGAGGGAGGCGGAAACCCTGGACACGAAGGTTATTATTACACTTCTAATAACACTAAATAAAACTGTTTATTGGGTCATCAATCTGAAAAATCTGAAATTTGGTACAGACACCACATGGTCCCCAGAGGATGAATCCTTTTTTTAAAAGATATATTTGGGGTATGTGTGAGAAATAGGGAAAGAAAATGGACTTCACCTGTGTGTTAAAGGCATAGTACACGTTAAATAAGATTTTCTTAAAGATATTTACTATAATTTTCATGACAGAGTATGAAGAAAACAAGAATAAAGTTGTAAAATGCTAAGAATGAGTTTGTAATTTAATGAGAAAACATAGTCGTGTTTCACGATTTTCGTAATGTGACTTTATTCTCATAAATATTGCAAATTGTTCTTAGACTGTTTTGTTATTTTTGTGATGCGATTAAAATGCGGTGACACGTTATGATTGACAGCTGAGAGGGATTGGCTCCAAATCACCAGCACAAGATGGCAGCAGCAGAATATTTGGGATATTTTGGCTTAATTTTCATGCAGCGGGAGGAAGTGGAGACACGTCGTCCATCTTTCACGTCTACGGTTCTATTACACTTTATTTATTTGTCCTCTTTCTTCCTTTAAGGCAAAGCAAGACAATAAGAGGGCGGAGCTACAGCAGAAAATTCGCAAAACGGAACTCAAGATGGCAGAAGAGAAATCATCTCTGTTCAACTTGAAGGTAAGAATACACTTTTTACAATATGGTTTCTGTCCATGTTTCTCTTGACATGTCCACTGTCCATCATCAGGTTAGCTTGGACAACGAGTGTCTGGAGATGTATAACGTCTTCTCCGAGGTGAAGAAAGTCGTGGAGGACGCTCTGCAAAGATCTCTGCAGCCTGTGGAGGAGAGGTTGGTTCTACGTGGCTCACAGTGAAGTGTGGTCAGACGTATTATTGATCCATCAGCGTAACGTCCTGTATTTGAACTTAAAGGAGAGAAAGGGATAAGAGAGAAGGAGAGGAACGGCTTCAGAAGCTGACAAGAGAAACTGAAGAACTCCAGAAGACCCTCGCTGAGTTGGACAGAAACCCAGACCTTCAGGTGAGTCGAGGATCTGACGTGCAAAGACATCATCACGTCTCCATGAGGTTGATTTGAAACTGACGTTGTGAGATTTCCGCTCACGCAGATCCCTCTGGATGAAACCACCGATAGGAGCAACACCAGTGTTGATACTTCGGAGAGAGGATTACCCTTGCCTCTACCGATGATCCTCCTCTCCAATGTCAACACCCTGTGCAACAAGATGGACGAACTGCGCCTTCTCATCACGACAAATACAGAATTTGCCCATTCTTCTGTTTTGTGTTTTACGGAATCGTGGCTGACCGTAGATATACCGAACTCTGCCGTACAGCTGAACGGCTTTAAGCTGTTACGTGCAGACCGCAACCCGAAACTCTCACGCAAAAAGAGAGGGGGAGGGATTTGTTTCTATATAAACGATGGCTGGTGCAGCGACGTGAAAGAGACACGTGAACGTTACTGTTCTTCTGACCTGGAAACTTTTTTCATCACCTGCCGACCGTTCTACCCTCCCCCTGAATTCACCTCTTTTATTCTGGCCGGAGTTTATATCCCATCAGACGCTAACGTGTGCAAGGCTCAACGTAAACTCGCTAATCAGATACAAGAAGTGGAGAGAAGGAGTGAGAACAAGTCTTCCACTGTTATCGTCCTTGGGGACTTTAATCAGGCCAACTTATCTCACAAACTCCCCGAATACAAACAGTTTGTCAAATGCCCGACTAGGGGGAAGAATACTCTGGACCACTGCTACAGCACCATCAGCAAGGCGTATCATGCAGTTCCCCGTGCTCCTCTGGGTCGATCCGACCACGCTCTCATTCACCTGATCCCACCTTACATACTGGAACACAACCTTCTTAAACCTGCTGTGCTGAGATCTAAGAACTGGAGCAGCAGAGCAGCTGTGAAAGAGCTGCGTGACAGCCTGGACAAATACACAGACGCTGTGACGTCCTCCATCAGCGTCGGTGAGGACAGATGTATTCCAACAAGCACCTGGGTGAGTTACAACAACGACAAGCCCTGGTTCACAGCAGAACTCAAACATCTTCGTTTGGAGAAAGAGGCGGCCTTCAGGAGTCGGGACCAGAAAAGGTTCAGACTGAACAAATACTTGTTTGACACGGCGATGGAGGAGGCCAAACAACAGTATTCAAAGAAGCTGGAACAACAATTTGCTGCAAAACCAAATTCCCCCAAGACCTGATTTTTTGGGTTGGTCCATGTACCATCCATTAACATGGAGCTATGCCCTATAGGCAGCCAGCCACCTGGGGGCGCCCCAGATGATATAGCCCTAAGTGAGCTGACGTGTGTATGTAGCTGCATGTTGGTACTCAGGTGTTCAAGGGCTGAATTCTATTTCTTCCATAAATAGATTAATATATATTCCTAAGATGTTGTGTATGTTGGTTGTGGTTTGATGTAAACTGTATTTCATAAATCATGTTATAGGAAGAGGTTTTAAATGACGAGAGCTTTTTTCTATGTCTTTTTTATTTCTGTGGTGTTGGTATAAAACAAATATACTTTATAACCTGACGACCCCCCCCCCCCGCACTCGCCTGCTTGTGTTTACTGGACGACAGGTTTGAGCATCTTCTCACTTTAGTGACTCGTGATCTGATTCAGAGACAAGAGGCGCTAGACAACTGATTTGTTTGTTAGAGGTGGAGGGGAATTAAACAAACAACTTTCGGTTACCATAGTTACTGTTTTCAGCAGACTGTAAATAAAGATGGCCGACGCGTCTCCACTTCCTCACGCTGCACAAATATGAAGCAAAAATATCCCTGATACAGGCGTCGCCATCTTCAGCTGGTGAAGTCATTTGATTTTAAATCGTGTTCCATGATTAATTGATTGGTCCATGCTCCATTCACTAACATGGAGGTGTGGTTTGTGACCTATTATACAGCCAGCCACCAGGGGGCGATCATACTTTCTGTCTTTACTTTTCGGAGCTGTCATGTCCTCCATTTTTACACACGATTGTTTAAGAGTAGAAACCAAAGTCTGTCATGTGATTATTTACCAACTAATGAACTTGTACACGTGGTGTCCTGTTTGACCACTAGAGGCGCTATGGAGACACGTTACAGATTTTCAATATTTAGTTTGATATGTTTTATGATCATTAAATCCATGTCACAACTTTGAGGCTGAGAAGACATTTTTGTTGTACATATGTGAAACTTGATGTTGCTCAGTAAAGTGTGGTTTTCTAATTTCTCATTTCGACAAAACGTGTTTGGGTGAAGGAACCAAATAAAAATACCTAATTCCAAAAATAGAAACCGGATCATATTCATGTTCCTGTGAAACGGTTGAGCAAAATGTCACATTTATGACCTCATGATAATTAACTTCGGTTTATATCAGTTTCTTCACAAAATTACACTGAATAAAACTGTTTATTGGGTCATCACTGTACTGTTTAATGTAATTTTTTATGCCAGAGTATGAATACAAATAAAGTTGTAAAACACTAAGAATGAGTTTGTAATTTAATGAGTGTTGACAATACAGCACTGTTCACACACATACACTCACTTTAACGTGTAGTCAGATACACATAGCGTAAACACACAAACATAACACATAGTTCTTCTCCTGCTTCTCAACCTCAGAATGTTTCATACTCCTTAAAAAGGGAGTCTGGCATAGCGGACAGATAACAGGTTTTCAAACCTCTGGCTTCATGAATCACTTCATTATATTAGTTCTGAGACTCCCTCACACACACACAGCGGACAGATTAGACTAGAGGTTTTCATGCCTTTCTCACAGTTTTCTATGACCTCACTTCACTTCACACACACATAGAATAAGCGCACACGCGAGGCAATATGCTCATGAACTTTAGTAACCGCAACACGGCTTGCACGTCATCACGCAACGCCAGGAGGAGGACCAAACGACGCCAGGAGGACGACCCAACGACATCCGACCAATCCCAATCCAAGAAGAACCTCTGTCATGCCCAGTATCAATATATAAGCTTTCTGCGTACTCTGCCTCACTGCCATTTTTCCTGTACAGGATCAGTGGACCATGCATGATCATTTGCTAGACACCGCAGTTTCCTGACCTGTGACCTCTGAATAAACCTGCTTAATTTTAACTTGAGAACGACGCCTCCTGCCTTTGATTTCCACCCGCAACATGAGACAAGTCATGTTTCAAGATTTTCATTGTGACTTTATTCTCACAAATATTGCAAATTTTTTCTCACTTTTTTCTCATTATTGTGATGCGATGAAACGTTATGACTGACAGCTGAGTGATGGCTCCAAATCACCAGCACAAGATGGCAGCAGCAGAATTTTTGGGATATTTTGGTTTCATTTTCATGCAGCGGGAGGAAGTGGAGACACGTCTACGGTTGTATTACACTTTGTTTATTTTTCCCTTTTCTTCCTTTAAGGCAAAGCAAGACAATGTCAAAGTCAATTTTATTTATATAGCACATTTAAAACAACTTGGTTGAGCAAAGTGCTTTACAGGATGAGTGGCACGACCAAAGGACAGTTAAAACGTAATACATTCAAATTCAAGTAATACATTAAAGTTCAAGTAATACATATAAAATACAATTATTAATGTAAAATGAAAAATTCCAATATATGAGAATAATAATAAATCTACCTCTGACTACTGAGATTTGTTCATCAAATTAAAAGCCCTTTCAAAAAGAACAAGACTCTTTACAGTTGAGGAAGTATACGAAGCCAACTTGTCCAAAAACTATGACCTCAGATTAGAAAAGGGCCTGAAATTAGAGAACAGAGGGAACAAGGTTGTCTTTCTTTAACAAGGGCTGTACAACAGCATGTTTAAAGGAGGCTGGGACACTACCAGAGAAGACTGGTGTTAATCAGACATAATACATGGACCAATAATTGGACCACTTCCTCCTGTTACAAATATGAAGCTAAAATAGGCTGAATACAGGTGATACCATTAAAATGTCCCCGTTGTCTCAAAGATTAAGCCATGCAAGTCTAATTACACACGTCTGGTACAGTGAAACTGCGAATGGCTCATTAAATCAGCCAATAAGCGAAATATAGCATTTACATTAAGCAGAATACACACAGAAAGATGGAGACATTCCGATAAAGGATTTTATTTTATTATCTTATCTTGCCATAATATTTTCTGTCTGCTCCTGTGATCATCTCACCTGTAGTTAGACAGTAAATGAAGAGTCCTAACTGGACTCAGAAGCTGTTTTTAGATTGACGAACCGTTTATATTTTAACTTCTCTCGCACTGACGGTAGTCTTAGTTTAACCTGCGCAGCTTTTTCCATCTTTATGGTAGTTAAAGGAAAGTTAAAGTGTTTTAGTTGTGAAGTCTTTATAAGGGAGGATTCATGACCTTAAAGCATTTGATTCAGAGCAATAAACCATTGTGAATGATTCCTTCCTCTTCACTTTAACCTCGTTAACCTAGTGTTGTTATATATCATAATTTGTATTTAATAACTCATGTCTTGACAGTTTAAATGTCACCTTCAAACTTGCTGGCGTTACACTTTAACTGATTCCTCCTCGTACAGACATTTCAAATAAAGATCAGTTCATCTTAGTTTGATCTTTAGATTCAATAAGTTTGTTAATAATTATATTTTGAGGATTATATGTGAGGACATGTTGAGCCGCATGTTGTCTTTTACCCGCTGGCTGTCCAGGTGCTGTCCTGTAAACGGTTCCAAGCTTTGTAGATAATTGGCAAACTTTTTGGAGGAAACCTGGTCTTGTTAGGAGAGACGCGTTCATCCCACTTGGGATGGAGCAGCTCTCTTATCTAGGAATATTACCCAGTCTATCACATGGCAACCCAGAGTTGGGACCAGGAAGCAGAGCTGCAGTGCTAAACACTTCTCTGCTCTCTCTGGATCAGTCACACAACCACAACCCCATAGAGACTCTGTCTGTCCACTGTCCAATTAAATTATTTAAATTAAACAATAACAGAACGAGAACTCCACATAATAATCTTATACAAATTAACACAACCTCTGAAACAACACAGGAAACTAAGACTTTCAAATGTGGTCTCTTAAACCAGGGGTGTCAAACTCATTTTTGTTACGGGGCCACATAGTGCCCACTTTGATCTCAAGTGGGCCAGACCAGTAAAATCATAGCATAATAGCCTCGTACCCCCGTTTTTTTCACCGCCGCCACCACGCCCCTCTGCCCTGGATTACGTCGCGTCGGACCCTTCTTGGAACACGGACCTAGGAGTCTATCACACGCATTGAGAGTGAAAGGTGAGGGCTGAGGTGGGATTCCAGCCCCCCGGGGCTCCGTGCACACCACTGCGTACCCCCTGGACCACTTTGCGTACCCCGTACTCCAGTTTGGGAACCGATGGTCTATGGCAGGGGTCACCAACCTTTTTGAAACTGAGAACTACTTTGAAGGTACTGAGTAGTACGAAGGGCTACTTGTTTGATACAAACTTCCTGAATAACAAAGTTGCAAAGATCACATTTTAATAATACTAATAATATATGTGAAGAGAATGTCTGATCACATCAATTTAAATAATTTCTCGCAATAATCATTAACAACGATTTCCACAACAATAATGGTAGGAAACAGATATATTAAAACAGGCTTTATTTTTTTGTTAAGCTGTTTCAACTTTGCTTAAATTCAACCTTATTGAAGTACTTTTGGTGCTATTTATCACTACATTCCTCCATCAATCTGTACTTTTTCAAAAATAGAGAAACAATAAATTAAATTAGAATCACTTTGTTACAACGATGATGAAGTTCAACCAAAAATAACACATGCATGTGACTGGGGTGTAATGTTTCTAAGTGTCTTCTTAATTTGTTGGGTCTAATACTGTCAGCTGCCAGAGTTTTCAGACCTAAAATATACACTAGTCTCTCCTCATCCCCCCCTTCATTCACTGTGAACCCAAGAGCAAGACAGGCTTCATCATACGTTATTTTCAACTTGGTTGGCGGTTTTGACTTTTTTTTTTTATTATTTAAAATTTTAAAAAAAAGGTTTTTTTTTAAATTTCGAACAAGCCTTGCATCCAGCGGGCCAAGCTGGACCCCCTGGCGAGCCGTATCCGGCCCATGGGCCGTATGTTTGACACCCCTGTCTTAAACATTAGTACACTGTCCTCAAAGGATATTTTAGTTAATGAACTAGTCTCAGACTACAACATAGATGTATTGTCCCTCACTGAGACGTGGCAGCATCCTGATGAATATGTCAGTTTGAATGAATCTACTCCCCCCAGTCATATAAATTCACACGTTCCCAGAGAACTCGGGCGAGGAGGTGGAGTTGCTGCTATTTTTAACTCCAGTCTATCAATTAATCCTAAACCTAAACTCAGCTACAACTCATTTGAATGTCTTGTTCTTAATCTTCCACGTCAATCCAGGAAACACCAACAGCCAATCATATTTGCTGTAGTTTATCGTGCTCCTGGGGCTTATACTGAATTTCTAACAGAATTCCCTGAGTTTTTATCAAACCTAGTCCTAAAGACCGATAAAATTATTATTGTTGGTGACTTTAATATTCATGTTGACAATAATAAAGATAGCCTGAGCGTAGCATTTATTTCGATACTAGACCCAATTGGTTTCAGTCAGTGTGTGCATCAACCTACTCATTGTTGTAACCACACACTTGACCTTGTGTTATCATACGGTGTCGGAATTGAACATTTAAAAGTACTTCCGCGCAATCCAGTACTATCAGACCATAATTTAAAAACCTTCGATTTTTCATTATCTGAGTATATGCCCCTAATAAAAAACTCATTTTCTAGATGTCTACCTGATAGTGCTGTAGCTAAATTTAAGGAAATAATTCCGATTACATTTAAACCCGTATTATCCGTCGACATAAACAACAAATTCTTTAAAAACCTGAGCTCTACTGAGATTGACCACCTCGTAGATAGCTCTGCAGACTCATTACGATTAACATTAGACTCAATAGCGCCTCTAAAAAAGAAATGTGTAAAACATAGTCAATTAGCTCCGTGGTATAATTCCAAGACACATGAGTTGAAACAAATATCAAGAAAATTAGAAAGGAAGTGGCGCTCTAGCAACAGTGTTGAAAATCTCCTAGACTGGAAGAGTCTTGTTAAAGAATATAAAAAGGCTCTCCACAAAGCAAGAGCTGCCTACTATTCAAAACTAATAGAAGAGAATAAAAACAACCCCATGTTTCTCTTCAGCACTGTAGCCAGGCTGACAGAGAGTCGCACCTCCAACGAACCCAGTATTCCTCGATCCCTAAATAGCAATATATTTATGATTTTTTTAATGATAAAATTCTAACTATTAGAAATAAAATCAACCTTCTCCTGCCCTCAATTGGCACTAATACCCAACCAACAACAGAGATCTCAGAAACGGCTGAGAATCTTTCCCATTATTTAGACAGCTTCTCTCTGATCATTCACAATAATCTCAGGTTCTAAACCAACAACCTGTATCTTAGATTCGATTCTAACTAAATTACTTAAAGAAATTCAAAACAAAGTAATCAATGAACTAAACTTCGAGCATGTCTCAAGGACATAAAAACCTGGATGACCCGCAATTTTCTCTTATTAAACTCAGATAAAACGGAGGTTATAATACTTGGTCCCAAACACCTTAGAGAGACATTATCTAATGATATAGCTGCGCTAGACGACATTGCCCTTGCTTCCAATGAAACAGTCAGGAACTTGGGAGTGATCTTCGATCCTGATTTGTCCTTTAATTGTTACTTAAAGGTGACATATTATGTTCATTTTACCGCAGTTGATGTGATTCATTGGGGTCTTAATGAAATGTCTGAAACATATTTTGGTAAAATACCACAAGGATCATTTAAAACAGCACCCTTTTTACCCTGTCGAAAGCAGCCCTCCTCAGATTGACCTGTTTTGAGTGTTCACGCTTCAGTCTCCCTCAAAATACATTTGTGTAACAACAGCCCCCCCCTGAAGATATTTGTATGGCTTAAGGAATGGGCGTGACAACATAACTGACTAGCGCCCCCTAAAGTGAAGCCCCGGCACTAAGATTGGCCGACATTTACAAAAATCGATGGGGACATTTGTCTTTTCATGACAAACAAATTAGTCTGATGAACTTGTCGTAGGGCTTTCATTAGATCAACGTCAACTTCTGTAAATCTGCTAATCTCAACAAGATGGAGATATAAACTACCTCGGTATATATGATCTCCTCACACGGTGTGACCTTGGGGTGACATTTAAATGATTTGCCAAAAAAAAGGGATTTATTATAACTCCTCTGTGCATTGTTCTTTCAGCCTCAAACATCATTCACACATTCACAGTCCCGGCACGATCAGATCCATATCAATATTGACTCATCATTACAGCGCCACCTGCTGGCTATAGGAAGTGACATGTTTTAAACTTTGAACTGCTCTGGGCTGCTTCACAATATACAGCTCAAATGAGCCGTGTATAAAAGAACACTTCAAAGGGTTCATTAAGCAAATCCTTCTTTGTTGTCAGTTTGCTTTAATGTCACAGTTTCAGTGATGTTAGATTCCTTTGATGTCTTAGATTCAAAGACGAAAGCTTTTAGACAAAAGAGTGTTTTTACCTGATCAGATCTATTAGTCTAGTATAGTGATAGCGTTTATCCTTGCCGCAGTGAGCAAAACGCATGCAATGCAGAGACTTGCACTTGGTCATTGATCGCTCTCTCCACTAACCGCTTAGACATAAAGGCAGCAGTTGCTGAGGAGAGGTAAGACTGTTGCTCTTTTCAATAGTGTGTTAAAACGTGAGAAAAAGAGGAAGTGAAGGAGAGAGGGAGGAGCAGAGATCTGTTTCTGTTCAGAGGAAGTGAATCTGTTCTACAGTCTCTGGCAGCAGCTGAAATGGAGCAGCAAGAAAATCACCTGGACAGAGAAAGATTCTCCTGTTGGATCTGTGTGGATCTACTGGAGGATCCGGTGACTACTGTCTGTGGACACAGCTACTGTAAGAGCTGTATTAACACCCACTGGGACAAAGAGGAGGAGAGAGGAAGCTACAGCTGTCCTCAGTGTAGACAGACCTTCACACCGAGGCCTGTCCTGGAGACAAGCACCATGTTAGCTGATTTACTGGAGGAGCTGAAGAAGACTGGACTCCAAGCTGCTCCTGCTGATCACTGCTATGCTGGACCTGAAGATGTGGCCTGTGATGTCTGCACTGGGAGAAAACTGAAAGCTCTCAAGTCCTGTTTGAATTGTTTGGCCTCTTATTGTGAAAAACACCTCCAGCATCATCTTCAGTCCCCTCCATTGAAGAAGCACAAGCTGGTGGAGCCCTCGGAGCTCCAGGGGAACATCTGCCCTCGTCACGACGAGGTGATGAAGATGTTCTGCCGCACTGATCAGCTGTATATCTGTTATCTCTGCTGTGCGTACGAACATCAAGACCACGAAATAGTGTCAGCTGCAGCAGAAAGGACTGAGAGGCCGAGGACACAAACAATCCAGCAGAGAGTCCAGGACACAGAGAGAGACGTGAAGCTGCTTCAACAGGAGGAGGAGGCCATCAATGGCTCTGCTGATAAAGCAGTGGAGGAGAGTGAGGAGATCTTCACTGTGATGATCCGTCTGCTGAAGAAAAGAAGCTCTGATGTGGAGCAGCAGATCAGATCCAGGCAGGAAACTGTAGTGAGTCGAGTCAGAGAGCTGGAGCAGGAGATCACTGAGCTGAAGAGGAAAGACCATGAACTGAAGCAGCTCTCAGACACAGAGGATCACAACCAGTTTCTACACAACTACCCCTCACTGTCACCACTCAGTGAATCTACACACTCATCCAGCTTCAGGTTCCGTCCTCCGAGGGACTTTGAGGACGTGACAGCAGCTGTGTCCCATGTCGGAGGTCGACTACAGGACATTCTGAGTGAGACAGAGACACAGATTTTACAGATTGTGTCTCACGTGGATGTTTTACTGCGACACCCAGAGCCCAGAGCTGACTTCTTAAAATATTCACAGGAAATCACAATGGATCCAAACACAGCACACTGGCGTCTGTTATTATCTGAGGGAAACAGAAAAGTAACAGGACAGAATGAATATCAGTCTTACCCTTATCACCCAGACAGATTCACTTATTGGCGTCAGGTCCTGAGTAGAGAGAGTCTGACTGGACGTTGTTACTGGGAGGTGGAGGTGGAGACGGGGTGGGGAGGAGTTCGTGTAGCAGTCACATACAAGAATATCAGCAGAGCAGGACACTCACCTGACTGTGGATTTGGATACAATGATAAATCTTGGTCATTATATTGTGGTGGAAACAGTTATACCTTTTGCTACAAAAACATCGGAACCCCAGTGTCAGGTCCTGTGTCCTCCAGAGTAGGAGTGTACCTGGATTACAGTGCAGGTGTTCTGTCCTTCTACAGCGTCTCTGACACACTGACTCTCCTCCACAGAGTCCAGACCACATTCACTCAGCCTCTCTATGCCAGAGTCAGGGTTTATCCTGAATCCACAGCTGAGTTCTGTAAACTCAAATAGACTTGAGTCCTTAAAAGCAATGATTTAGATTCTGTGTGTAAATCTTTAATTTCTTTAGTCTCCATGTTTGTTGATCAAAGTTCTTCGTGGTGACGTTTCTGCTCCGCACAGAGATCAGCTGTCAATCAAACACTGACCTTCCTTTATCACACATATTTAGTTCTCACTTTGTAAAGACAGCTACAACTCATTTGTCCTCACGGAGTTCTCAGCCGACCTGTCTACCTCCACGCTGAAGTCCTCACGGAGTTCTCAGCCGACCTGTCTACCCCCCCGCAGAAGACCTCCCGGAGAGTCCGCGGACCTGCCTATCTGTTCTCTCCTACATCAATAAACTTCCTTGAACGCACCACCCTCTTTGGCTCTGTTTTGACTCTGCTCTGGGGTCCCGCTCGAGACCTCAGTCGTCACAGATACTAGACTCAATTGGTTTTAGTCAGTGTGTACATCAACCTACTCATTGTTGTAACCACACACTTGATCTTGTATTATCATACGGTGTCGGAATTGAACATTTAACAGTAGTTCCGCGCAATCCAATACTATCAGACCATAATTGAAAAACCTTCGATTTTTCATTATCTGAGTATATGCCTCTTATAAAAAACGCATTTTCTAGATGTCTACCTGATAGTGCTGTAGCTAAATTTAAGGAAATAATCCCGATTACATTTAAACCCGTATTATCCGTCGATATATAAACAACAAATTCTTTAAAAACCTGAGCTCTATTGAGATTGACCACCTCGTAGAAAGCTCTGCAGACTCATTACGATTAACATTAGACTCAATAGCACTTCTAAAAAAGAAATGTGTCAAACATAGTCAATTAGCTCCGTGGTATAATTCCAAGACACATGAGTTGAAACAAATATCAAGAAAATTAGAAAGGAAGTGGCGCTCGAGCAACAGTGTTGAAAATCTCCTAGACTGGAAGAGTAGTGTTAAAGAATATAAAAAGGCTCCACAAAGCAAGAGCTGCCTATTATTCAAAACTAATAGAAGAGAATAAAAACAACCCCATGTTTCTCTTCAGCACTGTAGCCAGGCTGACAGAGAGTCACACCTCCACCGAACCCAGTATTCCTCGATCCCTAAATAGCAATATATTTATGATTTTTTTTAATGATAAAATTCTAACTATTAGAAATAAAATCAACCTTCTCCTGCCCTCAATTGGCACTAATACCCTCCCAACAACAGAGATCTCACAAACGGCTGAGAATCTTTCCCATTATTTAGACAGCTTCTCTCTGATCACTCACAATAATCTCAGGTTCTAAACCAACAACCTGTATCTTAGATTCGATTCCAACTAAATTACTTAAAGAAATTCAAAACAAAGTAATCAATGAACTAAACTTCGAGCATGTCTCAAGGACATAAAAACCTGGATGACCCGCAATTTTCTCTTATTAAACTCAGATAAAACAGAGGTTATAATACTTGGTCCCAAACACCTTAGAGAGACATTATCTAATGATATAGCTGCGCTAGACGACATTGCCCTTGCTTCCAATGAAACAGTCAGGAACTTGGGATTGATCTTCGATCCTGATTTGTCCTTTAATTGTTACTTAAAGGTGACATATTATGCTCATTTTACCGCAGTTGATATGATTCATTGGGGTCTTAATGAAATGTCTGAAACATATTTTGGTAAAATACCACAAGGATCATTTAAAACAGCACCCTTTTTACCCTGTCGAAAGCAGCCCTCCTCAGATGGACCTGTTTTGAGTGTTCACGCTTCAGTCTCCCTCAAAATACATTTGTGTAACAACAGCCCCCCCCTGAAGATATTTGTATGGCTTAAGGAATGGGCGTGACAACATAACTGACTAGCGCCCCCTAAAGTGAAGCCCCGGCACTAAGATTGGCCGACATTTACAAAAATCGATGGGGACATTTGTCTTTTCATGACAAACAAATTAGTCTGATGAACTTGTCGTAGGGCTTTCATTAGATCAACGTCAACTTCTGTAAATCTGCTAATCTCAACAAGATGGAGATATAAACTACCTCGGTATATATGATCTCATCACACGGTGTGACCGTGGCGTGACATTTAAATGATGGATGGATCCGGCCCGATCAGATCCATATCAATATTGACTCATCATTACAGCGCCACCTGCTGGCTACAGGAAGTGACATGTTTTAAACTTTGAACTGCTCTGGGCTGCTTCACAATATACAGCTCAAATGAGCCGTGTATAAAAGAACACTTCAAAGGATTCATTAAGCAAATCCTTCTTTGTTGTCAGTTTGCTTTAATGTCACAGTTTCAGTGATGTTAGATTCCTTTGATGTCTTAGATTCAAAGACGAAAGCCTTTAGACAAAAGAGTGTTTTTACCTGATCAGATCTATTAGTCTAGTATAGTGATAGCGTTTATCCTTGCCGCAGTGAGCAAAACGCATGCAATGCAGAGACTTGCACTTGGTCATTGATCGCTCTCTCCACTAACCGCTTAGACATAAAGGCAGCAGCTGCTGAGGAGAGGTAAGACTGTTGCTCTTTTCAATAGTGTGTTAAAATGTGAGAAAAAGAGGAAGTGAAGGAGAGAGGGAGGAGCAGAGATCTGTTTCTGTTCAGAGGAAGTGAATCTGTTCTACAGTCTCTGGCAGCAGCTGAAATGGAGCAGCAAGAAAATCACCTGGACAGAGAAAGATTCTCCTGTTGGATCTGTGTGGATCTACTGAAGGATCCGGTGACTACTGTCTGTGGACACAGCTACTGTAAGAGCTGTATTAACACCCACTGGGACAAAGAGGAGGAGAGAGGAAGCTACAGCTGTCCTCAGTGTAGACAGACCTTCACACCGAGGCCTGTCCTGGAGACAAGCACCATGTTAGCTGATTTACTGGAGGAGCTGAAGAAGACTGGACTCCAAGCTGCTCCTGCTGATCACTGCTATGCTGGACCTGAAGATGTGGCCTGTGATGTCTGCACTGGGAGAAGACTGAAAGCTCTCAAGTCCTGTTTGGTTTGTTTGGACTCTTATTGTGAAAAACACCTCCAGCATCATCTTCAGTCAGCTCCATTGAAGAAGCACAAGCTTGTGGAGCCCTCGGAGAAGCTCCAGGAGAACATCTGCCCTCATCACGACGAGGTGATGGAGATGTTCTGCCGCACTGATCAGCTGTATATCTGTTATCTCTGCTGTGTGGACGAACATCAAGACCACGACACAGTGTCAGCTGCAGCAGAAAGGACTGAGAGGCCGAGGACACAAACAATCCAGCACAGAGTCCAGGACAGAGAGAAAGACGTGAAGCTGCTTCAACAGGAGGAGGAGGCCATCAATGGCTCTGCTGATAAAGCAGTGGAGGACAGTGAGGAGATCTTCACTGCGATGATCCGTCTGCTGGTGAAAAAGAAGCTCTGATGTGAAGCAGCAGATCAGATCCAGGCAGGAAACTGTAGTGAGTCGAGTCAGAGAGCTTCAGGAGAGACTGGAGCAGGAGATCACTGAGCTGAAGAGGAAAGACCATGAACTGAAGCAGCTCTCAGACACAGAGGATCACAACCAGCTTCTACACAACTACCCCTCACTGTCACCACTCAGTGAATCTACACACTCATCCAGCTTCAGGTTCCGTCCTCCGAGGGACTTTGAGGACGTGAGAGCAGCTGTGTCCCATGTCGGAGGTCGACTACAGCACATTCTGAGTGAGACAGAGACACAGATTTTACAGATTGTGTCTCAAGTGGATGTTTTACTGCGACACCCAGAGCCCAGAGCTGACTTCTTAAAATATTCACAGGAAATCACAATGGATCCAAACACAGCAAACAATGATCTGTTATTATCTGAGGGAAACAGAAAAGTAACAGGACAGAATGAATATCAGTCTTACCCTTATCACCCAGACAGATTCACTTATTGGTGTCAGGTCCTGAGTAGAGAGAGTCTGACTGGACGTTGTTACTGGGAGGTGGAGGTGGAGGTGGGGGGGAGAGAAGAAGTTGATGTAGCACTGGCTCATAAATTACACTGGCCTAAAAAATATGAGAGCCCTGGCAGTTCCACGGGTCAACCTGACTCTGAGAGGGGAACCTCAGATGGTGGGGGTGTTTTTAAATTACACGGAGGGTCTGGTGACATTCTATGACACGACGGCTCGGGCCCACATTTTTTCTTTCAGTAAGTGTGTGTTCGGTGGACATGTCGGGATCTACCCTTATTTCAGCCCGCATCTCCACCGAGCAGGTGAAGAAGCGGGCCCGTTGATCATCCGGTAGTTAGAAAGTAAATGATGGTCAGATAGATGAGGCTTCCCACTGCCTCTCTATATTTGTTCACATCAGTCATCTTTTCAGCACCATTAGTATAGTCTAATTTTTGTTCACAGGGTGTCGCTCTAGGTTTGCAATCCTGCATGTTAAACCTGTCCAATATTTTTCCCACATATTTTGTTTGTGACATTCTCACACAGTTGTCACTCTGGTTAAAATCAATACCCAAAAAATGCCTTAGTTTGCCCAAGTCCTTCATTTTGAATCTTTCTGTAAGCATGTCCTTCACCTCTCTAAGAACATTTTCATCACTTGCAGCAATCATCAAATCATCAACCCATATTACAATTATCACTTTTGCATTTTCTGTTTCCCATGTGTAAACACAGTGGTCAGCTTGATTCTGCTCAAAAGGGTTTTTGGTTAGGTACTCATGTAGCGCCTTGTTCCAGTTTCTGCCAGATTGCTTTAGCCCATACAATGATCTTTCCAACTTACAGACCAATTTTTCATTTGTGCCAGATTTCACCTCATAGCCTTCTGGCTGTTCCATGTAAATTTCATGGTCTATTGGTGCGTTCAGGTAGGCAGTTTTAACCATAGACATATATAAGGCTAGATGCCTCGGCCAATGGAGTTGAACATCACCACATGGCAGCCATCTTGTTGCGGGCAGCTCGCTCACCCATAACATTGTGTTGTAGTGGTGCGTACTTTTTAAAATAACCATAACTTGCTCAATTTTCAACCGATTTTTAAACTGTTTGGTTTGTTATAAACGTCGGAGATGTAGTTATGACACTGCATACATTATTAAATTGTTTAGAAAATAACATAATTATTCAAAAGTATGCAGTGTCATAGCTACATCTCTGACGTTTATAACAAACCAAACAGTTTAAAAATCGGATGAAAATTGAGCAAGTTAGGGCTATTTAAAAAGTATGCACCACTACAACACAATGTTATGGGTGAGCGAGCTGCCTGCAGCAAGATGGCCGCCATGTGGTGACGTTCGTCTCCGTTGGCCGGCAACGCGGCCGAGTCATCTAGTGTTCATATCTATGGTTTTAACATCCATTTGGTGCAGAATCAGGTTTTCTTGCGCTGCTTTTTGTATGACCACTCGTATACTTGTCAAGTTAGCTGTAGGGGAAAATGTCTCCTCAGAACCTGGTCACTTACTGGACTTGCATTCACATTCTGCCTAGTTCTATTGGCCCTCTGCTCCAGATCATCATCATCATCCACAATGCTGGTCTGAGTCTGTTGCTCAACACAGATAACATATGCTGGACTGCTTTGTCATAACCAATAAAAACACCCTTTTCACATCTTGGATCCAGATTTCTTTTATCTTGTTTATAAGCAAAACACTCTGAACCAAACCTTTGCATCCTGGATAGATTGGGCCGTCTCCCTGTTAACATCTGAACTGGTGTCTGTTTGGTGCGGTTGTTAAAACACCTGTTCCTGGTTATGGCTGCTGTCTGCACTGCGTAAGGCCACAAACCTTTAGGTAACCCACTCTCTATCAGCATGCACCGTGCCATGTCAAATAGTGTACGCCAATTTCGCTCCGCTGTACCATTTTGATGGGGAGCATATGGTGCAGAGGTCTCGTGTCTAATACCATTCTTAACCAACAGAGTTTTGTAATGGTTTCCTGTAAACTCAGTGCCATTATCAGATCGAAGACGTTGAATTTTACCATATGGGGCCGTATCTGCAAGAAACCTCTCTGTTGCTTGCAGTGTGTCACTATTATTCTTAAGGGCATATACAAACACTGCACTGGAAAATCATCAGTGAATGACTGGACATATTTGTACCCCTCTCTGGACTCTGGGTGAATTGGACCTGCCAAATCTGTGTGCACTGTCATCGTAGCTTCGAAGCTTTGTTTTAAATTGGGCAAACCCCATTGTCTCATCTGATTGCGTTACATGGATGGAGAAAGGTTAAAATGTCTCAGGAAGCCCCTTCAGAACCATCGCTACAAGCAGCCCGTCACTCAAAGTCTCTCCAGCATTTCGTAATGCCGTGATAGCGGTTTCCGCACGAATAACATATTCAGTCACACTCTCGCTGCTTGATTTTTGAAGCGAGGTCAGCTCAGTATACAGGCTTATTACTCGTGGCTTTCCTTTACCTGCATAATAGTCTCTCAAAATCTTTAGCGCCGCGCGCCCATCATCTGCTGCCTCTCGCATCACTAGCGATAAACTTTTGTCATCCAAGAATTGAATCAATTCAGCATATGCCTCAGCATTTGAGGCCGCTTCTGCCTCTGTCTCCACACCCTCGGGCTCCGTCTTGATAATCCCATGCAGCCTTTGCAGCCGGAGGTGGCCCAAATACTTAGTCTCCCAGAGTTCGTAATTCTCAAACATGTCAAACACAAGCCGCGTCCAGCGACCGCTATGTTCTGCTCCTCTTCTTGCGTTACTCATGGTGCTTTACTTCATCACGCTAACAATGTGTATCTTGACTCTGGGCCCATAACCTGTTAACAGAGTTGACGTGACTGACTTGGAACACACAGCAACAGCTGTGCTCACTCAAGGAGATTTATTAACACAACACTCCAATCACAACACAGGGACACACCCACACCAACACTCACAGGTGTCCGTATTTAATTAATAAACAAAACGTATTCATTTACTTTCTAACTATTTACTTTCTAACTATTTCTTTGTTAACAGTGTACTCTCAACTTGTATTATGTTTTGGTTCTGTTTATTAACTGAATACGTTTTGTTTATTAATTAAATACGGACACCTGTGAGTGTTGGTGTGGGTGTGTCCCTGTGTTGTGATTGGAGTGTTGTGTTAATAAATCTCCTTGAGTGAGCGCAGCTGTTGCTGTGTGTTCCAAGTCAGTCACGTCGTTGCGTCAACTCTGTTAACATTCTTACTATTTTGAGACGCTGTTTTTAGATTGACGAATGATTCCTTCTTCTTCGTTTTAACTTTGTTAACATGGTGTTGTATATAATAGTTTGTTATTAATTGCTCATGTTCATTTGTTCCTTGATTAGTTGATTGGTCCATGTCACTAAAACTGTTTATTGGGTCATCACTGTACTGTTTAATGTAATTTGTATGACAGTTTGATGAATACAAATAAAGTTATAAAATGCTAAGAATGAGTTTGTAATTTAATGAGATAAATAGTCATGTTTCAAGATTTTAATAATGTGACTTTATGCTCATAAATATTGCAAATTTGTTCTCACTTTTTTCTCATTATTGTGATGCGATGAAACGTTATGACTGACAGCTGAGTGATGGCTCCAAATCACCAGCACAAGATGGCAGCAGCAGAATTTTTGGGATATTTTGGTTTCATTTTCATGCAGCGGGAGGAAGTGGAGACACGTCTACGGTTGTATTACACTTTGTTTATTTTTCCCTTTTCTTCCTTTAAGGCAAAGCAAGACAATGTCAAAGTCAATTTTATTTATATAGCACATTTAAAACAACTTGGTTGAGCAAAGTGCTTTACAGGATGAGTGGCACGACCAAAGGACAGTTAAAACGTAATACATTCAAATTCAAGTAATACATTAAAGTTCAAGTAATACATATAAAATACAATTATTAATGTAAAATGAAAAATTCCAATATATGAGAATAATAATAAATCTACCTCTGACTACTGAGATTTGTTCATCAAATTAAAAGCCCTTTCAAAAAGAACAAGACTCTTTACAGTTGAGGAAGTATACGAAGCCAACTTGTCCAAAAACTATGACCTCAGATTAGAAAAGGGCCTGAAATTAGAGAACAGAGGGAACAAGGTTGTCTTTCTTTAACAAGGGCTGTACAACAGCATGTTTAAAGGAGGCTGGGACACTACCAGAGAAGACTGGTGTTAATCAGACATAATACATGGACCAATAATTGGACCACTTCCTCCTGTTACAAATATGAAGCTAAAATAGGCTGAATACAGGTGATACCATTAAAATGTCCCCGTTGTCTCAAAGATTAAGCCATGCAAGTCTAATTACACACGTCTGGTACAGTGAAACTGCGAATGGCTCATTAAATCAGCCAATAAGCGAAATATAGCATTTACATTAAGCAGAATACACACAGAAAGATGGAGACATTCCGATAAAGGATTTTATTTTATTATCTTATCTTGCCATAATATTTTCTGTCTGCTCCTGTGATCATCTCACCTGTAGTTAGACAGTAAATGAAGAGTCCTAACTGGACTCAGAATCTGTTTTTAGATTGACGAACCGTTTATATTTTAACTTCTCTCGCACTGACGGTAGTCTTAGTTTAACCTGCGCAGCTTTTTCCATCTTTATGGTAGTTAAAGGAAAGTTAAAGTGTTTTAGTTGTGAAGTCTTTATAAGGGAGGATTCATGACCTTAAAGCATTTGATTCAGAGCAATAAACCATTGTGAATGATTCCTTCCTCTTCACTTTAACCTCGTTAACCTAGTGTTGTTATATATCATAATTTGTATTTAATAACTCATGTCTTGACAGTTTAAATGTCACCTTCAAACTTGCTGGCGTTACACTTTAACTGATTCCTCCTCGTACAGACATTTCAAATAAAGATCAGTTCATCTTAGTTTGATCTTTAGATTCAATAAGTTTGTTAATAATTATATTTTGAGGATTATATGTGAGGACATGTTGAGCCGCATGTTGTCTTTTACCCGCTGGCTGTCCAGGTGCTGTCCTGTAAACGGTTCCAAGCTTTGTAGATAATTGGCAAACTTTTTGGAGGAAACCTGGTCTTGTTAGGAGAGACGCGTTCATCCCACTTGGGATGGAGCAGCTCTCTTATCTAGGAATATTACCCAGTCTATCACATGGCAACCCAGAGTTGGGACCAGGAAGCAGAGCTGCAGTGCTAAACACTTCTCTGCTCTCTCTGGATCAGTCACACAACCACAACCCCATAGAGACTCTGTCTGTCCACTGTCCAATTAAATTATTTAAATTAAACAATAACAGAACGAGAACTCCACATAATAATCTTATACAAATTAACACAACCTCTGAAACAACACAGGAAACTAAGACTTTCAAATGTGGTCTCTTAAACCAGGGGTGTCAAACTCATTTTTGTTACGGGGCCACATAGTGCCCACTTTGATCTCAAGTGGGCCAGACCAGTAAAATCATAGCATAATAGCCTCGTACCCCCGTTTTTTTCACCGCCGCCACCACGCCCCTCTGCCCTGGATTACGTCGCGTCGGACCCTTCTTGGAACACGGACCTAGGAGTCTATCACACGCATTGAGAGTGAAAGGTGAGGGCTGAGGTGGGATTCCAGCCCCCCGGGGCTCCGTGCACACCACTGCGTACCCCCTGGACCACTTTGCGTACCCCGTACTCCAGTTTGGGAACCGATGGTCTATGGCAGGGGTCACCAACCTTTTTGAAACTGAGAACTACTTTGAAGGTACTGAGTAGTACGAAGGGCTACTTGTTTGATACAAACTTCCTGAATAACAAAGTTGCAAAGATCACATTTTAATAATACTAATAATATATGTGAAGAGAATGTCTGATCACATCAATTTAAATAATTTCTCGCAATAATCATTAACAACGATTTCCACAACAATAATGGTAGGAAACAGATATATTAAAACAGGCTTTATTTTTTTGTTAAGCTGTTTCAACTTTGCTTAAATTCAACCTTATTGAAGTACTTTTGGTGCTATTTATCACTACATTCCTCCATCAATCTGTACTTTTTCAAAAATAGAGAAACAATAAATTAAATTAGAATCACTTTGTTACAACGATGATGAAGTTCAACCAAAAATAACACATGCATGTGACTGGGGTGTAATGTTTCTAAGTGTCTTCTTAATTTGTTGGGTCTAATACTGTCAGCTGCCAGAGTTTTCAGACCTAAAATATACACTAGTCTCTCCTCATCCCCCCCTTCATTCACTGTGAACCCAAGAGCAAGACAGGCTTCATCATACGTTATTTTCAACTTGGTTGGCGGTTTTGACTTTTTTTTTTTATTATTTAAAATTTAAAAAAAAAGGTTTTTTTTTAAATTTCGAACAAGCCTTGCATCCAGCGGGCCAAGCTGGACCCCCTGGCGAGCCGTATCCGGCCCATGGGCCGTATGTTTGACACCCCTGTCTTAAACATTAGTACACTGTCCTCAAAGGATATTTTAGTTAATGAACTAGTCTCAGACTACAATATAGATGTATTGTCCCTCACTGAGACGTGGCAGCATCCTGATGAATATGTCAGTTTGAATGAATCTACTCCCCCCAGTCATATAAATTCACACGTTCCCAGAGAACTCGGGCGAGGAGGTGGAGTTGCTGCTATTTTTAACTCCAGTCTATCAATTAATCCTAAACCTAAACTCAGCTACAACTCATTTGAATGTCTTGTTCTTAATCTTCCACGTCAATCCAGGAAACACCAACAGCCAATCATATTTGCTGTAGTTTATCGTGCTCCTGGGGCTTATACTGAATTTCTAACAGAATTCCCTGAGTTTTTATCAAACCTAGTCCTAAAGACCGATAAAATTATTATTGTTGGTGACTTTAATATTCATGTTGACAATAATAAAGATAGCCTGAGCGTAGCATTTATTTCGATACTAGACTCAATGGGTTTTAGTCAGTGTGTACATCAACCTACTCATTGTTGTAACCACACACTTGACCTTGTGTTATCATACGGTGTCGGAATTGAACATTTAAAAGTACTTCCGCGCAATCCAGTACTATCAGACCATAATTTAAAAACCTTCGATTTTTCATTATCTGAGTATATGCCCCTAATAAAAAACTCATTTTCTAGATGTCTACCTGATAGTGCTGTAGCTAAATTTAAGGAAATAATTCCGATTACATTTAAACCCGTATTATCCGTCGACATAAACAACAAATTCTTTAAAAACCTGAGCTCTACTGAGATTGACCACCTCGTAGATAGCTCTGCAGACTCATTACGATTAACATTAGACTCAATAGCGCCTCTAAAAAAGAAATGTGTAAAACATAGTCAATTAGCTCCGTGGTATAATTCCAAGACACATGAGTTGAAACAAATATCAAGAAAATTAGAAAGGAAGTGGCGCTCTAGCAACAGTGTTGAAAATCTCCTAGACTGGAAGAGTCTTGTTAAAGAATATAAAAAGGCTCTCCACAAAGCAAGAGCTGCCTACTATTCAAAACTAATAGAAGAGAATAAAAACAACCCCATGTTTCTCTTCAGCACTGTAGCCAGGCTGACAGAGAGTCGCACCTCCAACGAACCCAGTATTCCTCGATCCCTAAATAGCAATATATTTATGATTTTTTTAATGATAAAATTCTAACTATTAGAAATAAAATCAACCTTCTCCTGCCCTCAATTGGCACTAATACCCAACCAACAACAGAGATCTCAGAAACGGCTGAGAATCTTTCCCATTATTTAGACAGCTTCTCTCTGATCATTCACAATAATCTCAGGTTCTAAACCAACAACCTGTATCTTAGACTCGATTCCAACTAAATTACTTAAAGAAATTCAAAACAAAGTAATCAATGAACTAAACTTCGAGCATGTCTCAAGGACATAAAAACCTGGATGACCCGCAATTTTCTCTTATTAAACTCAGATAAAACGGAGGTTATAATACTTGGTCCCAAACACCTTAGAGAGACATTATCTAATGATATAGCTGCGCTAGACGACATTGCCCTTGCTTCCAATGAAACAGTCAGGAACTTGGGAGTGATCTTCGATCCTGATTTGTCCTTTAATTGTTACTTAAAGGTGACATATTATGTTCATTTTACCGCAGTTGATGTGATTCATTGGGGTCTTAATGAAATGTCTGAAACATATTTTGGTAAAATACCACAAGGATCATTTAAAACAGCACCCTTTTTACCCTGTCGAAAGCAGCCCTCCTCAGATTGACCTGTTTTGAGTGTTCACGCTTCAGTCTCCCTCAAAATACATTTGTGTAACAACAGCCCCCCCCTGAAGATATTTGTATGGCTTAAGGAATGGGCGTGACAACATAACTGACTAGCGCCCCCTAAAGTGAAGCCCCGGCACTAAGATTGGCCGACATTTACAAAAATCGATGGGGACATTTGTCTTTTCATGACAAACAAATTAGTCTGATGAACTTGTCGTAGGGCTTTCATTAGATCAACGTCAACTTCTGTAAATCTGCTAATCTCAACAAGATGGAGATATAAACTACCTCGGTATATATGATCTCCTCACACGGTGTGACCTTGGGGTGACATTTAAATGATTTGCCAAAAAAAAGGGATTTATTATAACTCCTCTGTGCATTGTTCTTTCAGCCTCAAACATCATTCACACATTCACAGTCCCGGCACGATCAGATCCATATCAATATTGACTCATCATTACAGCGCCACCTGCTGGCTATAGGAAGTGACATGTTTTAAACTTTGAACTGCTCTGGGCTGCTTCACAATATACAGCTCAAATGAGCCGTGTATAAAAGAACACTTCAAAGGGTTCATTAAGCAAATCCTTCTTTGTTGTCAGTTTGCTTTAATGTCACAGTTTCAGTGATGTTAGATTCCTTTGATGTCTTAGATTCAAAGACGAAAGCTTTTAGACAAAAGAGTGTTTTTACCTGATCAGATCTATTAGTCTAGTATAGTGATAGCGTTTATCCTTGCCGCAGTGAGCAAAACGCATGCAATGCAGAGACTTGCACTTGGTCATTGATCGCTCTCTCCACTAACCGCTTAGACATAAAGGCAGCAGTTGCTGAGGAGAGGTAAGACTGTTGCTCTTTTCAATAGTGTGTTAAAACGTGAGAAAAAGAGGAAGTGAAGGAGAGAGGGAGGAGCAGAGATCTGTTTCTGTTCAGAGGAAGTGAATCTGTTCTACAGTCTCTGGCAGCAGCTGAAATGGAGCAGCAAGAAAATCACCTGGACAGAGAAAGATTCTCCTGTTGGATCTGTGTGGATCTACTGGAGGATCCGGTGACTACTGTCTGTGGACACAGCTACTGTAAGAGCTGTATTAACACCCACTGGGACAAAGAGGAGGAGAGAGGAAGCTACAGCTGTCCTCAGTGTAGACAGACCTTCACACCGAGGCCTGTCCTGGAGACAAGCACCATGTTAGCTGATTTACTGGAGGAGCTGAAGAAGACTGGACTCCAAGCTGCTCCTGCTGATCACTGCTATGCTGGACCTGAAGATGTGGCCTGTGATGTCTGCACTGGGAGAAAACTGAAAGCTCTCAAGTCCTGTTTGAATTGTTTGGCCTCTTATTGTGAAAAACACCTCCAGCATCATCTTCAGTCCCCTCCATTGAAGAAGCACAAGCTGGTGGAGCCCTCGGAGCTCCAGGGGAACATCTGCCCTCGTCACGACGAGGTGATGAAGATGTTCTGCCGCACTGATCAGCTGTATATCTGTTATCTCTGCTGTGCGTACGAACATCAAGACCACGAAATAGTGTCAGCTGCAGCAGAAAGGACTGAGAGGCCGAGGACACAAACAATCCAGCAGAGAGTCCAGGACACAGAGAGAGACGTGAAGCTGCTTCAACAGGAGGAGGAGGCCATCAATGGCTCTGCTGATAAAGCAGTGGAGGAGAGTGAGGAGATCTTCACTGTGATGATCCGTCTGCTGAAGAAAAGAAGCTCTGATGTGGAGCAGCAGATCAGATCCAGGCAGGAAACTGTAGTGAGTCGAGTCAGAGAGCTGGAGCAGGAGATCACTGAGCTGAAGAGGAAAGACCATGAACTGAAGCAGCTCTCAGACACAGAGGATCACAACCAGTTTCTACACAACTACCCCTCACTGTCACCACTCAGTGAATCTACACACTCATCCAGCTTCAGGTTCCGTCCTCCGAGGGACTTTGAGGACGTGACAGCAGCTGTGTCCCATGTCGGAGGTCGACTACAGGACATTCTGAGTGAGACAGAGACACAGATTTTACAGATTGTGTCTCACGTGGATGTTTTACTGCGACACCCAGAGCCCAGAGCTGACTTCTTAAAATATTCACAGGAAATCACAATGGATCCAAACACAGCACACTGGCGTCTGTTATTATCTGAGGGAAACAGAAAAGTAACAGGACAGAATGAATATCAGTCTTACCCTTATCACCCAGACAGATTCACTTATTGGCGTCAGGTCCTGAGTAGAGAGAGTCTGACTGGACGTTGTTACTGGGAGGTGGAGGTGGAGACGGGGTGGGGAGGAGTTCGTGTAGCAGTCACATACAAGAATATCAGCAGAGCAGGACACTCACCTGACTGTGGATTTGGATACAATGATAAATCTTGGTCATTATATTGTGGTGGAAACAGTTATACCTTTTGCTACAAAAACATCGGAACCCCAGTGTCAGGTCCTGTGTCCTCCAGAGTAGGAGTGTACCTGGATTACAGTGCAGGTGTTCTGTCCTTCTACAGCGTCTCTGACACACTGACTCTCCTCCACAGAGTCCAGACCACATTCACTCAGCCTCTCTATGCCGGAGTCAGGGTTTATCCTGAATCCACAGCTGAGTTCTGTAAACTCAAATAGACTTGAGTCCTTAAAAGCAATGATTTAGATTCTGTGTGTAAATCTTTAATTTCTTTAGTCTCCATGTTTGTTGATCAAAGTTCTTCGTGGTGACGTTTCTGCTCCGCACAGAGATCAGCTGTCAATCAAACACTGACCTTCCTTTATCACACATATTTAGTTCTCACTTTGTAAAGACAGCTACAACTCATTTGTCCTCACGGAGTTCTCAGCCGACCTGTCTACCTCCACGCTGAAGTCCTCACGGAGTTCTCAGCCGACCTGTCTACCTCCACGCTGAAGTCCTCACGGAGTTCTCAGCCGACCTGTCTACCCCCCCGCAGAAGACCTCCCGGAGAGTCCGCGGACCTGCCTATCTGTTCTCTCCTACATCAATAAACTTCCTTGAACGCACCACCCTCTTTGGCTCTGTTTTGACTCTGCTCTGGGGTCCCGCTCGAGACCTCAGTCGTCACAGATACTAGACTCAATTGGTTTTAGTCAGTGTGTACATCAACCTACTCATTGTTGTAACCACACACTTGATCTTGTATTATCATACGGTGTCGGAATTGAACATTTAACAGTAGTTCCGCGCAATCCAATACTATCAGACCATAATTGAAAAACCTTCGATTTTTCATTATCTGAGTATATGCCTCTTATAAAAAACGCATTTTCTAGATGTCTACCTGATAGTGCTGTAGCTAAATTTAAGGAAATAATCCCGATTACATTTAAACCCGTATTATCCGTCGATATATAAACAACAAATTCTTTAAAAACCTGAGCTCTATTGAGATTGACCACCTCGTAGAAAGCTCTGCAGACTCATTACGATTAACATTAGACTCAATAGCACTTCTAAAAAAGAAATGTGTCAAACATAGTCAATTAGCTCCGTGGTATAATTCCAAGACACATGAGTTGAAACAAATATCAAGAAAATTAGAAAGGAAGTGGCGCTCGAGCAACAGTGTTGAAAATCTCCTAGACTGGAAGAGTAGTGTTAAAGAATATAAAAAGGCTCCACAAAGCAAGAGCTGCCTATTATTCAAAACTAATAGAAGAGAATAAAAACAACCCCATGTTTCTCTTCAGCACTGTAGCCAGGCTGACAGAGAGTCACACCTCCACCGAACCCAGTATTCCTCGATCCCTAAATAGCAATATATTTATGATTTTTTTTAATGATAAAATTCTAACTATTAGAAATAAAATCAACCTTCTCCTGCCCTCAATTGGCACTAATACCCTCCCAACAACAGAGATCTCACAAACGGCTGAGAATCTTTCCCATTATTTAGACAGCTTCTCTCTGATCACTCACAATAATCTCAGGTTCTAAACCAACAACCTGTATCTTAGATTCGATTCCAACTAAATTACTTAAAGAAATTCAAAACAAAGTAATCAATGAACTAAACTTCGAGCATGTCTCAAGGACATAAAAACCTGGATGACCCGCAATTTTCTCTTATTAAACTCAGATAAAACAGAGGTTATAATACTTGGTCCCAAACACCTTAGAGAGACATTATCTAATGATATAGCTGCGCTAGACGACATTGCCCTTGCTTCCAATGAAACAGTCAGGAACTTGGGATTGATCTTCGATCCTGATTTGTCCTTTAATTGTTACTTAAAGGTGACATATTATGCTCATTTTACCGCAGTTGATATGATTCATTGGGGTCTTAATGAAATGTCTGAAACATATTTTGGTAAAATACCACAAGGATCATTTAAAACAGCACCCTTTTTACCCTGTCGAAAGCAGCCCTCCTCAGATGGACCTGTTTTGAGTGTTCACGCTTCAGTCTCCCTCAAAATACATTTGTGTAACAACAGCCCCCCCCTGAAGATATTTGTATGGCTTAAGGAATGGGCGTGACAACATAACTGACTAGCGCCCCCTAAAGTGAAGCCCCGGCACTAAGATTGGCCGACATTTACAAAAATCGATGGGGACATTTGTCTTTTCATGACAAACAAATTAGTCTGATGAACTTGTCGTAGGGCTTTCATTAGATCAACGTCAACTTCTGTAAATCTGCTAATCTCAACAAGATGGAGATATAAACTACCTCGGTATATATGATCTCATCACACGGTGTGACCGTGGCGTGACATTTAAATGATGGATGGATCCGGCCCGATCAGATCCATATCAATATTGACTCATCATTACAGCGCCACCTGCTGGCTACAGGAAGTGACATGTTTTAAACTTTGAACTGCTCTGGGCTGCTTCACAATATACAGCTCAAATGAGCCGTGTATAAAAGAACACTTCAAAGGATTCATTAAGCAAATCTTTCTTTGTTGTCAGTTTGCTTTAATGTCACAGTTTCAGTGATGTTAGATTCCTTTGATGTCTTAGATTCAAAGACGAAAGCCTTTAGACAAAAGAGTGTTTTTACCTGATCAGATCTATTAGTCTAGTATAGTGATAGCGTTTATCCTTGCCGCAGTGAGCAAAACGCATGCAATGCAGAGACTTGCACTTGGTCATTGATCGCTCTCTCCACTAACCGCTTAGACATAAAGGCAGCAGCTGCTGAGGAGAGGTAAGACTGTTGCTCTTTTCAATAGTGTGTTAAAACGTGAGAAAAAGAGGAAGTGAAGGAGAGAGGGAGGAGCAGAGATCTGTTTCTGTTCAGAGGAAGTGAATCTGTTCTACAGTCTCTGGCAGCAGCTGAAATGGAGCAGCAAGAAAATCACCTGGACAGAGAAAGATTCTCCTGTTGGATCTGTGTGGATCTACTGAAGGATCCGGTGACTACTGTCTGTGGACACAGCTACTGTAAGAGCTGTATTAACACCCACTGGGACAAAGAGGAGGAGAGAGGAAGCTACAGCTGTCCTCAGTGTAGACAGACCTTCACACCGAGGCCTGTCCTGGAGACAAGCACCATGTTAGCTGATTTACTGGAGGAGCTGAAGAAGACTGGACTCCAAGCTGCTCCTGCTGATCACTGCTATGCTGGACCTGAAGATGTGGCCTGTGATGTCTGCACTGGGAGAAGACTGAAAGCTCTCAAGTCCTGTTTGGTTTGTTTGGACTCTTATTGTGAAAAACACCTCCAGCATCATCTTCAGTCAGCTCCATTGAAGAAGCACAAGCTTGTGGAGCCCTCGGAGAAGCTCCAGGAGAACATCTGCCCTCATCACGACGAGGTGATGGAGATGTTCTGCCGCACTGATCAGCTGTATATCTGTTATCTCTGCTGTGTGGACGAACATCAAGACCACGACACAGTGTCAGCTGCAGCAGAAAGGACTGAGAGGCCGAGGACACAAACAATCCAGCACAGAGTCCAGGACAGAGAGAAAGACGTGAAGCTGCTTCAACAGGAGGAGGAGGCCATCAATGGCTCTGCTGATAAAGCAGTGGAGGACAGTGAGGAGATCTTCACTGCGATGATCCGTCTGCTGGTGAAAAAGAAGCTCTGATGTGAAGCAGCAGATCAGATCCAGGCAGGAAACTGTAGTGAGTCGAGTCAGAGAGCTTCAGGAGAGACTGGAGCAGGAGATCACTGAGCTGAAGAGGAAAGACCATGAACTGAAGCAGCTCTCAGACACAGAGGATCACAACCAGCTTCTACACAACTACCCCTCACTGTCACCACTCAGTGAATCTACACACTCATCCAGCTTCAGGTTCCGTCCTCCGAGGGACTTTGAGGACGTGAGAGCAGCTGTGTCCCATGTCGGAGGTCGACTACAGCACATTCTGAGTGAGACAGAGACACAGATTTTACAGATTGTGTCTCAAGTGGATGTTTTACTGCGACACCCAGAGCCCAGAGCTGACTTCTTAAAATATTCACAGGAAATCACAATGGATCCAAACACAGCAAACAATGATCTGTTATTATCTGAGGGAAACAGAAAAGTAACAGGACAGAATGAATATCAGTCTTACCCTTATCACCCAGACAGATTCACTTATTGGTGTCAGGTCCTGAGTAGAGAGAGTCTGACTGGACGTTGTTACTGGGAGGTGGAGGTGGAGGTGGGGGGGAGAGAAGAAGTTGATGTAGCACTGGCTCATAAATTACACTGGCCTAAAAAATATGAGAGCCCTGGCAGTTCCACGGGTCAACCTGACTCTGAGAGGGGAACCTCAGATGGTGGGGGTGTTTTTAAATTACACGGAGGGTCTGGTGACATTCTATGACACGACGGCTCGGGCCCACATTTTTTCTTTCAGTAAGTGTGTGTTCGGTGGACATGTCGGGATCTACCCTTATTTCAGCCCGCATCTCCACCGAGCAGGTGAAGAAGCGGGCCCGTTGATCATCCGGTAGTTAGAAAGTAAATGATGGTCAGATAGATGAGGCTTCCCACTGCCTCTCTATATTTGTTCACATCAGTCATCTTTTCAGCACCATTAGTATAGTCTAATTTTTGTTCACAGGGTGTCGCTCTAGGTTTGCAATCCTGCATGTTAAACCTGTCCAATATTTTTCCCACATATTTTGTTTGTGACATTCTCACACAGTTGTCACTCTGGTTAAAATCAATACCCAAAAAATGCCTTAGTTTGCCCAAGTCCTTCATTTTGAATCTTTCTGTAAGCATGTCCTTCACCTCTCTAAGAACATTTTCATCACTTGCAGCAATCATCAAATCATCAACCCATATTACAATTATCACTTTTGCATTTTCTGTTTCCCATGTGTAAACACAGTGGTCAGCTTGATTCTGCTCAAAAGGGTTTTTGGTTAGGTACTCATGTAGCGCCTTGTTCCAGTTTCTGCCAGATTGCTTTAGCCCATACAATGATCTTTCCAACTTACAGACCAATTTTTCATTTGTGCCAGATTTCACCTCATAGCCTTCTGGCTGTTCCATGTAAATTTCATGGTCTATTGGTGCGTTCAGGTAGGCAGTTTTAACCATAGACATATATAAGGCTAGATGCCTCGGCCAATGGAGTTGAACATCACCACATGGCAGCCATCTTGTTGCGGGCAGCTCGCTCACCCATAACATTGTGTTGTAGTGGTGCGTACTTTTTAAAATAACCATAACTTGCTCAATTTTCAACCGATTTTTAAACTGTTTGGTTTGTTATAAACGTCGGAGATGTAGTTATGACACTGCATACATTATTAAATTGTTTAGAAAATAACATAATTATTCAAAAGTATGCAGTGTCATAGCTACATCTCTGACGTTTATAACAAACCAAACAGTTTAAAAATCGGATGAAAATTGAGCAAGTTATGGCTATTTAAAAAGTATGCACCACTACAACACAATGTTATGGGTGAGCGAGCTGCCTGCAGCAAGATGGCCGCCATGTGGTGACGTTCGTCTCCGTTGGCCGGCAACGCGGCCGAGTCATCTAGTGTTCATATCTATGGTTTTAACATCCATTTGGTGCAGAATCAGGTTTTCTTGCGCTGCTTTTTGTATGACCACTCGTATACTTGTCAAGTTAGCTGTAGGGGAAAATGTCTCCTCAGAACCTGGTCACTTACTGGACTTGCATTCACATTCTGCCTAGTTCTATTGGCCCTCTGCTCCAGATCATCATCATCATCCACAATGCTGGTCTGAGTCTGTTGCTCAACACAGATAACATATGCTGGACTGCTTTGTCATAACCAATAAAAACACCCTTTTCACATCTTGGATCCAGATTTCTTTTATCTTGTTTATAAGCAAAACACTCTGAACCAAACCTTTGCATCCTGGATAGATTGGGCCGTCTCCCTGTTAACATCTGAACTGGTGTCTGTTTGGTGCGGTTGTTAAAACACCTGTTCCTGGTTATGGCTGCTGTCTGCACTGCGTAAGGCCACAAACCTTTAGGTAACCCACTCTCTATCAGCATGCACCGTGCCATGTCAAATAGTGTACGCCAATTTCGCTCCGCTGTACCATTTTGATGGGGAGCATATGGTGCAGAGGTCTCGTGTCTAATACCATTCTTAACCAACAGAGTTTTGTAATGGTTTCCTGTAAACTCAGTGCCATTATCAGATCGAAGACGTTGAATTTTACCATATGGGGCCGTATCTGCAAGAAACCTCTCTGTTGCTTGCAGTGTGTCACTATTATTCTTAAGGGCATATACAAACACTGCACTGGAAAATCATCAGTGAATGACTGGACATATTTGTACCCCTCTCTGGACTCTGGGTGAATTGGACCTGCCAAATCTGTGTGCACTGTCATCGTAGCTTCGAAGCTTTGTTTTAAATTGGGCAAACCCCATTGTCTCATCTGATTGCGTTACACGGATGGAGAAAGGTTAAAATGTCTCAGGAAGCCCCTTCAGAACCATCGCTACAAGCAGCCCGTCACTCAAAGTCTCTCCAGCATTTCGTAATGCCGTGATAGCGGTTTCCGCACGAATAACATATTCAGTCACACTCTCGCTGCTTGATTTTTGAAGCGAGGTCAGCTCAGTATACAGGCTTATTACTCGTGGCTTTCCTTTACCTGCATAATAGTCTCTCAAAATCTTTAGCGCCGCGCGCCCATCATCTGCTGCCTCTCGCATCACTAGCGATAAACTTTTGTCATCCAAGAATTGAATCAATTCAGCATATGCCTCAGCATTTGAGGCCGCTTCTGCCTCTGTCTCCACACCCTCGGGCTCCGTCTTGATAATCCCATGCAGCCTTTGCAGCCGGAGGTGGCCCAAATACTTAGTCTCCCAGAGTTCGTAATTCTCAAACATGTCAAACACAAGCCGCGTCCAGCGACCGCTATGTTCTGCTCCTCTTCTTGCGTTACTCATGGTGCTTTACTTCATCACGCTAACAATGTGTATCTTGACTCTGGGCCCATAACCTGTTAACAGAGTTGACGTGACTGACTTGGAACACACAGCAACAGCTGTGCTCACTCAAGGAGATTTATTAACACAACACTCCAATCACAACACAGGGACACACCCACACCAACACTCACAGGTGTCCGTATTTAATTAATAAACAAAACGTATTCATTTACTTTCTAACTATTTACTTTCTAACTATTTCTTTGTTAACAGTGTACTCTCAACTTGTATTATGTTTTGGTTCTGTTTATTAACTGAATACGTTTTGTTTATTAATTAAATACGGACACCTGTGAGTGTTGGTGTGGGTGTGTCCCTGTGTTGTGATTGGAGTGTTGTGTTAATAAATCTCCTTGAGTGAGCGCAGCTGTTGCTGTGTGTTCCAAGTCAGTCACGTCGTTGCGTCAACTCTGTTAACATTCTTACTATTTTGAGACGCTGTTTTTAGATTGACGAATGATTCCTTCTTCTTCGTTTTAACTTTGTTAACATGGTGTTGTATATAATAGTTTGTTATTAATTGCTCATGTTCATTTGTTCCTTGATTAGTTGATTGGTCCATGTCACTAAAACTGTTTATTGGGTCATCACTGTACTGTTTAATGTAATTTGTATGACAGTTTGATGAATACAAATAAAGTTATAAAATGCTAAGAATGAGTTTGTAATTTAATGAGATAAATAGTCATGTTTCAAGATTTTAATAATGTGACTTTATGCTCATAAATATTGCAAATTTGTTCTCACTTTTTTCTCATTATTGTGATGCGATGAAACGTTATGACTGACAGCTGAGTGATGGCTCCAAATCACCAGCACAAGATGGCAGCAGCAGAATTTTTGGGATATTTTGGTTTCATTTTCATGCAGCGGGAGGAAGTGGAGACACGTCTACGGTTGTATTACACTTTGTTTATTTTTCCCTTTTCTTCCTTTAAGGCAAAGCAAGACAATGTCAAAGTCAATTTTATTTATATAGCACATTTAAAACAACTTGGTTGAGCAAAGTGCTTTACAGGATGAGTGGCACGACCAAAGGACAGTTAAAACGTAATACATTCAAATTCAAGTAATACATTAAAGTTCAAGTAATACATATAAAATACAATTATTAATGTAAAATGAAAAATTCCAATATATGAGAATAATAATAAATCTACCTCTGACTACTGAGATTTGTTCATCAAATTAAAAGCCCTTTCAAAAAGAACAAGACTCTTTACAGTTGAGGAAGTATACGAAGCCAACTTGTCCAAAAACTATGACCTCAGATTAGAAAAGGGCCTGAAATTAGAGAACAGAGGGAACAAGGTTGTCTTTCTTTAACAAGGGCTGTACAACAGCATGTTTAAAGGAGGCTGGGACACTACCAGAGAAGACTGGTGTTAATCAGACATAATACATGGACCAATAATTGGACCACTTCCTCCTGTTACAAATATGAAGCTAAAATAGGCTGAATACAGGTGATACCATTAAAATGTCCCCGTTGTCTCAAAGATTAAGCCATGCAAGTCTAATTACACACGTCTGGTACAGTGAAACTGCGAATGGCTCATTAAATCAGCCAATAAGCGAAATATAGCATTTACATTAAGCAGAATACACACAGAAAGATGGAGACATTCCGATAAAGGATTTTATTTTATTATCTTATCTTGCCATAATATTTTCTGTCTGCTCCTGTGATCATCTCACCTGTAGTTAGACAGTAAATGAAGAGTCCTAACTGGACTCAGAATCTGTTTTTAGATTGACGAACCGTTTATATTTTAACTTCTCTCGCACTGACGGTAGTCTTAGTTTAACCTGCGCAGCTTTTTCCATCTTTATGGTAGTTAAAGGAAAGTTAAAGTGTTTTAGTTGTGAAGTCTTTATAAGGGAGGATTCATGACCTTAAAGCATTTGATTCAGAGCAATAAACCATTGTGAATGATTCCTTCCTCTTCACTTTAACCTCGTTAACCTAGTGTTGTTATATATCATAATTTGTATTTAATAACTCATGTCTTGACAGTTTAAATGTCACCTTCAAACTTGCTGGCGTTACACTTTAACTGATTCCTCCTCGTACAGACATTTCAAATAAAGATCAGTTCATCTTAGTTTGATCTTTAGATTCAATAAGTTTGTTCATAATTATATTTTGAGGATTATATGTGAGGACATGTTGAGCCGCATGTTGTCTTTTACCCGCTGGCTGTCCAGGTGCTGTCCTGTAAACGGTTCCAGGCTTTGTAGATAATTGGCAAACTTTTTGGAGGAAACCTGGTCTTGTTAGGAGAGACGCGTTCATCCCACTTGGGATGGAGCAGCTCTCTTATCTAGGAATATTACCCAGTCTATCACATGACAACCCAGAGATCCTGTCTGTCCACCGTCCGATTAAATTATTTAAATTAAACAATAACAGAACGAGAACTCCACACAATAATCTTATACAAATTAACACAACCTCTGAAACACCACAGTAAACCAAAACTTTCAAATGTGGTATTTTAAACATAAGATCACTGTCATCAAAGGCTATTTTAGTTAATGAACTAGTCTCAGACTACAATATAGATGTAATGTCCCTTACTGAGACGTGGCTGCATCCTGATGAATATGTCAGTCTAAGTGAATCTACTCCCCCCAGTCATATAAATTCACACGTCCCCAGGGAACTCGGGCGAGGAGGTGGAGTTGCTGCTATTTTTAACTCCAGTCTATCAATTAATCCTAAACCTAAACTCAGCTACAACTCATTTGAATGTCTTGTTCTTAATCTTCCACGTCAATCCAGGAAACACCAACAGCCAATCATATTTTCTGTAGTTTATCGTGCTCCTGGGGCTTATACCGAATTTCTAACAGAATTCCCTGAGTTTTTATCAAACCTAGTCCTAAAGACCGATAAAATTATTATTGTTGGTGACTTTAATATTCATGTTGACAATAATAAAGATAGCCTGAGCGTAGCATTTATTTCGATACTAGACTCAATTGGTTTCAGTCAGTGTGTACATCAACCTACTCATTGTTGTAACCACACACTTGACCTTGTGTTATCATACGGTTAACAGTACTTCTGCGCAATCCAGTACTATCAGACCATAATTTAATAACCTTCGATTTTTCACTATCTGAATATATGCTCCTAATAAAAAACTCATTTTCTAGATGTCTACCTGATAGTGCTGTAGCTAAATTTAAGGATATAATTCCGATTACATTTAAAACCGTATTATCCGTCGACATAAACAACAAATCCTTTAAAAACCCGAGCTCTATTGAGATTGACCACCTTGTAGAAAGCTCTGCAGACTCATTACGATTAACATTAGACTCAATAGCGCCTCTAAAAAAGAAATGTGTAAAACATAGTCAATTAGCTCCGTGGTATAATTCCAAGACACATGAGTTGAAACAAATATCAAGAAAACTAGAAAGGAAGTGGCGCTCCAGCAACAGTGTTGAAAATCTCCTAGACTGGAAGAGTAGTGTTAAAGAATATAAAAAGGCTCTCCACAAAGCAAGAGCTGCCTATTACTCAAAACTAATAGAAGAGAATAAAAACAACCCCAGGTTTCTCTTCAGCACTGTAGCCAGGCTGACAGAGAGTCACACCTCCACCGAACCCAGTATTCCTCGATCCCTAAATTGCAATATCTTTATGACCTTTTTTAATGATAAAATTCTAACTATTAGAAATAAAATCAATCATCTCCTGCCCTCAATTGGCACTAATACCCTCCCAACAATAGAGATCTCAGAAACGGCTGAGAATCCTTCCCATTATTTAGACAGCTTCTCTCTGATCACCCGTGATCAGTTTACCAAAATAGTCTCAGGTTCTAAACCAACAACCTGTATTTTAGATCCGATTCCAACTAAATTACTTAAAGAAATTCTGCCCCTAATAGATAATTCGTTACTTAACACAATCAATCTGTCATTATCATCAGGTTATGTACCACAGTCTTTTAAAATAGCTGTAATCAAACCCCTACTCAAAAAACCCACCCTAGACCCAGAGGTTTTAGCAAATTACAGGCCAATATCTAATCTCCCCTTCCTATCTAAAATCTTAGAAAAAGTTGTAGCCAATCAGCTGTGTGAGTTTCTCCAGGAAAATAATATATATGAAGACTTTCAGTCTGGGTTTAGAACCAATCACAGCACAGAGACAGCCCTGGCAAAAGTCACTAATGACCTTCTAATAGCTTCAGATCAGGGACTTGTGTCTGTCCTCGTTCTGTTAGATCTCAGTGCAGCATTCCACACAATTGACCATCAAATTTTATTAGAGAGACTAAAACAGTTAATTAACATTAAAGGAACGGCCTTAAACTGGTTTAAATCTTATTTTGCTGATCGCTCCCAATTCGTTCAAATCAATGATGAGTCATCGGTGCGCACCAAAGTTAACTATGGTGTCCCACAGGGGTCTGTGCTCGGCCCAATTTTATTCTCATTATATATCCTTCCACTAGGAAACATTATCAGGACACACTCGGTAAATTTTCACTGCTTTGCGGATGACACCCAGTTATATTTGTCAATAAAACCTGATCAAAGTAATCAATTAACTAAACTTCGAGCATGTCTCAAGGACATAAAAACCTGGATGACCCGCAATTTTCTCTTATTAAACTCAGATAAAACAGAGGTTATAATACTCGGCCCTAAACACCTTAGAGAGACATTATCTAATGATATAGCTGCGCTAGATGACATTGCCCTTGCTTCCAATGACACAGTCAGGAACTTGGGAGTGATCTTCGATCCTGATTTGTCCTTTAATAGTCACTTAAAAGTAATTTCTAGGACCGCGTTTTTCCACTTGCGTAATATCTCAAAAATCAGACATGTCCTTTCGCAAAAAGATGCAGAAAAACTAGTCCACGCCTTTGTTACATCGAGACTGGACTATTGTAATTCATTATTATCAGGCTCCAGCAGCAAGTCGTTAAAGACTCTGCAGCTGGTCCAAAATGCCGCAGCACGTGTCCTGACGAGAACTAAGAAAAGAGAGCACATTTCTCCAGTATTAGCATCGCTACACTGGCTTCCTGTTAAATCTAGAATAGAATTTAAAATTCTCCTCCTCACCTTCAAGGCCCTTAATGATATGGCACCTCTTTACCTTAAAGAGATGTTAGTTCCATATCAACCTACTAGAGCACTCCGATCCCAGAACTCAGGTTTACTTGTTGTCCCTAAAGTCTCTAAAAGTAGAGTAGGAGCCAGAGCTTTTAGCCATCAAGCCCCACTGCTGTGGAATAATCTCTCACTTTCAGTTAGGGAAGCAGACACGCTCTGTTCCTTTAAAAGTAGACTCAAAACCTTCCTTTTTTATAAAGCTTATAGTTAGAGCTAATTTGTGCGATGTTCCAAATTTGATTAAATGGCAAAAACCCCTGATGATGCTAAGACGCACAGGGAATTTATGACACAAGACACACGGAGCTTCTCTTTCCTGCTTCTCCTTCCTTTTTCTCCATATTTATCACATCAAGATAATTCTTATCTGATCAGTACATGTTACTAACTTGACCCCTTTTCCCGGAGTTTCTGTGCCTTAGCGCCCGCGGATGCAGGGCCACAGCTGTGGCCGCACCATGGATTATGATTGTGGATCGCGTGTCGGAGGTCGCAATGGTGGATCCAGTTCGGTGGATTCTGTATCGTGCCAGCTGATCGTCGTTGTAATGGAGGATCCTTTGTCGCGTTGGCATCGGATGATGAGGGACCACGACCGAGGCGGCAGCTGATAATGGATTCTAACTGGCGGCGGTGGACAATGACTGTGGATTATAGTGGATCCCATCCTGATGCTGGATCGTGGTCTTGCTGGCTGCTGGCCAGAGACTGTGATATGCAGCGGGACTGCCTGACACATAGTATTGAAAAATGTTTACCCTCATGGATGCTGCTAAAAATCCTGATGATGTTTTCTTACACTTGACATCTATTGCACTTCTGTCCGTCCTGAGAGAGGGATCCCTCACATGTGGCTCTCTGAGGTTTCTACATATTTTTACCTGTGAAAAGGGTTTTTAGTAGTTTTTCCTTACTCTTGTTGAGGGTTAGGGACAGAGGATGTCACACAATGTTAAAGCCCCATGAGACGAATTGTTATTTGTGAATGTGGGCTATACAAATAAAACTTGATTGATTGATTGATTGACTTCCAAACCTCAAACAAATCTAGATATATCTACTTAAAAACCTCAAAGAAATCTAGAAAAATCTGTGTAAAAACGGTTGATTTTCAGTGCTTAAGAATTGAAAACAAAATTAAAATGCAGTTTGTAGTTGTACTGCATCTCAGAACCATATGTACATCAATATATAACGTTCATGACTTAAATGTACAGACATGTAGCTGACATTGACGTTGAGAGAACGTTAAAATAACGGTGATCAATAACAATCAACATAAACTGGGGCTACAACTGAAGAGGGAAGATGACAAAGTAATGCAGAATATGTCACAAATGAAAATCATAAAATATCACACAATTGAGGCCTACTTAAGTTTAACCTCATGATCAACAGCACCTTTATATTATTTTAGACACATTTTTCTTATTTTAGATATTTTTCACAATATTCAAGAATAATCTGGAAATGTGTTGAAATATCAAAGCGAATTTCGCGGACCCCCTGCAATGCTGTCGCGGACCACCAGGGGGTCACGGACCCCCGGTTGAAAACCCCTGCACTACAGCCACACAAGCAGTCATATAGATAAAAAGGAGCAAACAGCGGAGAAGTTCTTCAACATGGATGAGATTAAATTAATAATTACATTCTGAGCTTCTGTTGTTTGAGATTACACACACACACACACACACACACAACTTTGTTTGTGACAGTCACCAGCAGCAGTGAGATGATAGTGTACAGTCAGCGCCTGAGTCAACACAGATAAGACATATCAATGAAATAAAGTAAAAGTGTAAAAAGTAGGCAGTAAAAAGTTATGTTTGACTTGTGAGAATAAAAGTTTCTTCACAGGGACTAACACTTTGACAAAGATCCAGAAAAAAATATTTCAGTAAATCAATTAAAAACTTTTCTATCTGACACATAAAAGTTGTGGACAGAAATTATTTTTTTCATTTGCTACAATTCTGTATTATAACATCTTTTAAACAAACAAAATCATGTTGATAGTCAATGTGAGAATGATAAAGTTTTCATTCCAAAGCAAAATGTCTCATTTATGATCTCATGATGATAATTAACTTCAGTTTATATCAGTTTCTTCACCAAATTACAACTTTATTCTTTTTACTTTAATAACATTTTATTACTTTATTCTCATAGAATGGTGATTTAATTCTAAAAATGACCTCCTTTGACTTAACTTCTGTAAAATTAAGTCTTTATCCTTATAAAGTTATGACTTTTGTCTTGTAAAATATGACTATTCTTGTAAAACTTCTTCTTTGTTTGTGTAGTTTTGACTCAATTCTCTTTAAGTTTCATCACTACTCTTGTAAAGTTAGTGTCTGACTGTGTCTGCTGCTGCTGTAGTTTGTAAATGTAGTTGGTAAATCTCCTGAGACAAGTTGAACCTGTTTGTTTCGTATAAAACAAAAGTGACTAACCTGAAGAGAGAGAACACAGAGGAGGAGAGTCGGGAAACGACAGAGAGATCATCACTCGGACTGAGGAGCATCGAAGCTGCAGAGCACGGTGAGACTTGATCAACTTTATAAAGAACTTTGTGACTTTTAGTAACTGTGAAAGTTAAAGGATGAATTATGAAACTTGTTCTTGTTCAGGGATGTTTAATAAAACTCTTCAGGCTGTGATGCTGCAGGTAGAAAACACAAAGTAGGATGTGTTAATAAATATAATACTTCAAAATGCTGCTGTCAGGACGAAACACATCAAGTTTCCTGTTGTAAATGTAAAAAAAACAGTTAATGTTAAATTGTTCATGTCCAAGATTCTCACACAGAACACGATGTCAGTACAGAAGAATATTTGTTCTGCTTTTTTCCTGGTTAGTTAAGTTTGATTCAGGTTCTATTTGTTGTCACTATAATACAACATGTCCCTCCAGAGATCAGTTCACTTTGATTCTGCTGCTTTTACTGGTTTAAACACTTTAGTTGTAACTTGTTAAGCACCTTGTCATTTTTATAAATAAAGTTAGTTATTATTGATTCCACTCACTCCACAGTTACAGGTTATCATAAAGATTAGCTCCTGTCATACTGAGCTTCGGTTGTTTGACGTCACGCACGCACACACACAAACACAAACACACAGACACACACCAACAAATACACACATCCAAGGCTGGATTTTCTTGCAGGTGTGTCACCACAGGTGTGTCACTCAGAGACATAGTTTGTTACAGTCACCAGCAGCAGTGAGATGATAGTGTACAGTCAGCGCCTGAGTCAACACAGATAAGACATATCAATGAAATTAAAGTAAAAGTGTAAAAAGTGGTGGAGAAAGTACTGAAGTTTAGTACTTAAGTAAAAGTACAAGTACCCAGGAAAATATATACTTAAGTAAAAGTAAAAGTACTACATCAACAATCATACTTAAGTAAAAGTAAAAAGTACTTACTTTTAAATTTACTTTAAGTATTAAAAGTAAAAGTACTCACGCAATGTGTTGTCTCTCAATGTCTAGGCTGTGCCATTTTGATAAAGAATGCAGATATAGCTACTGCTAATACTCATGCCTCTACAGATGTCACTACTAGTAATAATTATAAGCAACAACATTTGCAGGTATGGCCTGCCCCTTTAAGGAACGGGCCCAGAGAGTGACGTAGTGCACCTGGGTAACTTGCGCAAGAAGTGTGTGAATACGAGAAGTGAACGAGCACCTGGAGGTGATGAGAGTGTTGCTCCGGTGGACAGTCAATAAATAAAGTGGCGGCGTTAAAACTAAAGAAACGTCTCCTCCTCCTTCTTCACGGAGTGGTCCGGACGGCTGCTTACCGGCCACTGTGTGTGACTGTGTGTGTGTGTGCGTGTGTGTGTGCGCGTGTGTGTGTGTGTGTGTCACCCAGATGCGTATGTGTATGTGTGTGTGTGTGTGTCACCCAGATGCGGAGCACCCTCCGTCGGCCCAGCGCTAAACAGAGTAGCTGATGGTTAGATAGTGATCAACTACGAACTGTAACAGGAAGAGTGGAAATATTTGTTGGCGTGTGTGTGACTGTGTGTGACTGTGTGGAGCGCTGGCAGAGCCGCTCCGTCACAGCAACATTTTGGCAAAACCGTGTTCATGAAATGTAACGAGTAACGACTCATATTGTAGAAATGTAGCGGAGTAAAAGTATAGATAATAGCTGCAAAATGTAACGGAGTAAAAGTAAAAAGTATGCACTATTATTTTTACTTAAGTAAAGTACAGATACGTAAAAATTTACTTAAGTACAGTAACGAAGTAAAAATACTTCGTTACATTCCACCACTGTAAAAGTAGGCAGTAAAAAGTTATGTTGGACTTGTGAGAATAAAAGTTTCTTCACAGGGACTAACACTTTGACAAAGATCCAGAGAAAAACATTTCAGTAAATCAAAGTTTTAAAACTTTTCTATCTGACACATTAAAGTTGTGGACAGAAATTATTTTTTTTCATTTGCCACAATTCTGTATTATAACATCTTTTAAATAAACAAAATCACGTTCATAGTCAATGTGAGAATGATAAAGTTTACATTCCAAAAGATTAAACTCCACTACATTTAGTAGAAAGATGAGCAAAGTGTGAACTGTCCATGTTGGATTCAGTTCTGCTCCAGATGTAAATGTCAAACAACGTAAAAACTTGTTTTTCAACAGATACTGAACACGTTAGCTCGAAGTTCCTCCATGGATCCAAACAATCTGACCGAGCCGGACGAGCCTGAGATGACTTCTACAGAGTCTGGTGAGTGGTTCTTAGTAAATGTATAAACTATATCAATATTTAAATGCTGCCAAAAAGGTGAAATGTGCTAAATTAAATTTACGATACAGAAAACAAAGTGGAAACCGAATCAAGCACTTTACCAAAATATCGAATATATAATAGTTGTATTTTCTGGTTTTGAATGCGTATTTGAAAAGGAAGCAAAGACCAAATGTTGATGAATTCTTCCATAATATCTCAAACAGACGACTCAGACGAGAGCCTCACCAGCCACATTCATCCGGCAGCTGCCGACGTCACCGTGGACGAGACACATGAACCATGTACGAGTTTTAACATTACAGGAATACACAAAGTCACATTAAAGCAGCTTTGATTGACAGCTTTGTTTCCACAGTTTTCCAGACTCCTGAGCCCCCCCCACGTCATCAAACCGCCCCCAACACGTACAGACCTCGCCGAGCGCTCGTTTACTCCACCGGCGCCGAGCAGGTGCAGGCACAGATGTTCGACCTGTTGAAACGTCACGCTGTGAATCAGATCATAAGAACAAAGAGTTTGATTCTTCATCATTATATTATCCAATGTTTTCCTCCTTTTAGACGACGCCTCCAACAACCGCAGTCCGCCCAAGAGAGGAGGAAGAGGAGGAGCAGAGGGAGGTGGAAACCCTGGACATGAAGGTTATTATTACACTTCTAATAACACTGAATAAAACTGTTTATTGGGTCATCAATCTGAAAAATCTGAAACTTGGCACAGACACCACATGGTCCCCAGAGGATGAATCCTTTTTTAAAAAGATATATTTGGTGCATGTGTGAAAGATGGGTAAAGAAAATGGACGCCACCTGTGTGTTAAAGGCAAAGTACACGTTACATAACATTTTCTAAAAGATGTTTACTGTAATTTTTTACGACAGAGTATGAAGAAAACAAGAATAAAGTTGTAAAATGCTAAGAATGAGTTTGTAATTTAATGAGACAATATCATCGTGTGTCAAAATTTTCGTAATGTGACTTTATTCTCATAAATATTGCAAATTTGTTCTAAGACTTTTTTCTTATTATCGTGATGCGATTAAAATGAGGTGACACGTTATGATTGACAGCCGAGAGGGATTGGCTCCAAATCACCAGCACAAGATGGCAGCAGCAGAATATTTGGGATGTTTTGGCTTAGTTTTCATGCAGCGGGAGGAAGTGGAGACAAGTCGTCCATCTTTCACGTCTACGGTTCTATTACACTTTATTTATTTTTCCCTTTTCTTCCTTTAAGGCGGAGCTACAGAAGAGAATTAAAAGTAGGCAACGCAAGTTGGCAGAAGTGGAATCATCTGTGAAACGCTCAAAGGTATGAATTCACGTTTTACAATATAGTTACTGTCCATGTTTCTCTTGACATGTCCACTGTCCATCATCAGGTTGACTTGGACACCGAGTGTGAGGAGATCAACAACGTCTTCTCCCAGGTGACGAAAGTCGTGGAGGCCGTTCGGCAAAGATCTCTGCAGACTGTGGAAGAGAGGTTGGTTCTACGTGGCTCACAGTGAAGTGTGTTCAGACGTATTATTGATCCATCAGCGTAACGTCCTGTATTTGACCTTAAAGGAGAAAAAGGGTAAACAGGAAGAGAGGCGCTCTGCTTAAGAGGCTGGAGCGAGAGACTGATGGACTGAAGACCCTCGCTGAGTTGGACAGAAACCCAGACCTTCAGGTGAGTCGAGGATCTGACGTGCAAAGACATCATCATGTCTCCATGAGGTTGATTTGAAACTGACGTTGTGAGATTTCCCCTCACGCAGATCCCTCTGGATGAAACCACGGATAGGAGCAACACAAGTGTTGATACTTCGGAGAGAAGATTACGCTCGCCTCTACCAATGATAATCCTCTCCAATGTTCGCTCACTGTTCAACAAGATGGACGAACTGCGCCTTCTCATCACGAGAAATACAGACTTAGCGAGAAATGCCCTTTCTTCTGTTTTGTGTTTTACGGAATCGTGTCTGACCAAAGCTTTACCAAGCACTGCCATAAAGCTGCCCGGGTTTAAGCTGTTACGTGCAGACCGCGACCTGATCCGCTCAGGCAAAAAGAGTGGGGGAGGGATTTGTTTCTATATAAACGATGGCTGGTGCAGCGAAGTGAAAGTGATTAAACGATCCTGTTCTTCTTATCTGGAAACTTTTTTCATCACCTGCCGACCGTTCTACTCTCCCCGTGAATTCACCTCTTTTATTCTGGCCGGAGTTTACATCCCACCAAACATTAAAGCTAAAGTGCGCAAGGCTCAACTAGAACTCGCTGATCAGATACTAGAAGTGGAGGGAAGGAGTGAGAACAAGTCTTCCACTGTTATTGTCCTCGGGGACTTTAATAAGGCCAAATTATCTCCTAAACTCTCCAAATACAAACAGTTTGTCAAATGCCCGACCAGGGGGAAGAATACTCTGGACCACTGCTACAGCACCATCAGCGAGGCGTATCATGCAGTTCCCCGTGCTCCTCTGGGTCAATCCGACCACGATCTCATTTTCCTGATCCCGGCTTACAGACAGAAACTCAACCACTCTAAACCTGCTGTGCTGAGAACTAAGAACTGGAGCAGAAGAACAGCTATGGAGGAGCTGCGTGACTGCCTGCACAAAACAGACTGGGACAACTGTTTGGGATTTAAATTTTAGCTTGTCTGTGTGTCTGTGAAGATCTTTATGGAACTGTATTCAAAATAAATGAAAGGAGGGTGGGGCAGGAGCAGTTTGGGCCAGATATATGGCTTTCCCACCATGATTTAAAATAACCTTTGTTGCGTAGTGTTAATCTTGAAGTTAGGGGAGATTTGTCCAGCAACCATCAGAGGAGGAGCGTGACTGGGAGCGGCTTCTTGTCACTTCCTGGTTCCAGTGCCAAGAGGCGTGGATCTACGCCTTTGCACCAACCAAGGAGAACCAAATTGATTTGCGGCGACACCCCTTCATTATTTTAACCAATCAAATTATACCTTCTGTTATAATTATTAACGCCTTCTGTTCGGGGCAACTATAGACTACCCCGTGCTACTGATTTAGCCGAGGCTGTGCATGAGTGCCCATAGCTATGCTGTTAACTTTTTATTGCTTCTTAATAAATACTTGTGGAATCAGACCAGACCGGCTCTTCTCATATTTTGCATAAACGAACATGTTGACACAACACAGACTGGGACATTTTTAGAACTGCTTCCAACAGCCTGGACGAAAACACAGATGCTGTGACATCATCATCGTCGGTGAAGACAGATGTATTCCCACATGCACCAGGGTGAGCTACAACAACGACAAGCCCTGGTTCACAGCAGAACTCAAACAGCTTCGTTTGGAGAAAGATGCGGCCTTCAAGAGTGGGGACATGGAAAGGTTCAGACTGATTAAATACTTGTTTTACACGGCGATGGAGGAGGCCAAACGACAGTATTCAAAGAAACTGTAACAACAATTTGCTGCAAAACCAAATTCCCCCAAGACCTAAACTTGCAAAAGACCTGAATGACTTTTACTGCAGATTCGACAGATAATGGACCAGTTCTTACTCTAACCCACATTCCCAATCCCCTTTTTATTTCTGTGGTGTTGGTATAAAACAAATAAAACTTTATAACCTCACCAACGTTCCTCCCAACCGCAATAAGACTGTACAACTCCTCTCCCTCTGTCAGAGCCACCATCACAGAACTGCACTAAACCTGTCTCCTTGCACTGTGGACCTGTACAACACTCTGCTCCATATACACTTACTTCACATCATATGTGATATGTGTTAATATAAACCATATTGATATTATATATCATTTTATACAACAATATTGTCTTTTGCACACTCTGTCTACATATTCTTACACTCATAGTATATTATATCATCTATTGTATAGTCAAATACTTATATTCATCTTACCACTGCACCTTACCTACCTATTTATCTTGTGTTTCTGTTTTTTATTCTTTTGTTGCGGGTGGAAATCAAAGGCTGGAGGCGTCGTTCTCAAGTTAAAATTAAGCAAGTTTATTCAGAGGTCACAGGTCAGGAAACTGCGGTGTCTAGCAAATGAGCATGCATGGGTCCATGCATGGGCCATCAGTCCTGCTCAGGAAAAATGGCGCTTAGTCAGAGTACGCACAAAGGTTATATATTGATACTGGGCATGACAGAGGTTCTTCTTGGATTGGGATTGGTCGAGACTAGACGGTCCTGCCTTCCTGGCGTTGGGTCCTCCTCCTGGCGTTGCGTGATGACGTGCAAGCCATGTCGCGGTTACTAGAGTTCGGTGTGTGTGCTTATTTAATGTGTGTGTACTGATGTGTGGGACGTACCATGCACAGGAGACAGAGGGTGTCTCAGAACTAATATAATGAAGTGATTCATGAAGCCAGAGGTTTGAAAACCTGTTATCTGTCCGCTATGGTAGACTCCCTTTTTAAGGAGTATGAAACATTCTGAGGTTGAGAAGCAGGAGAAGAACTATGTGTTATGTTTGTGTGTTTACGCTATGTGTATCTGACTACAAGTTAAAGTGTGTGTATGTGTGTGAACAGTGGTGTATTGTCAATACTTTCTACCTCCATATTTTCTATTTTATTCTATTGTATTGTATTTTATTGTCTATCTATCTATCTATCTATCTATCTATCTATCTATCTATCTATCTATCTATCTATCTATCTATCTATCTCAGTTTATATCAGTTCCTTCACAAAATTACACTGAATAAAACTGTTTAATGGGTCATCACTGTACTGCTTAATGTAATTTTTATGAACGTTTGATGAATACAAATAAAGTTGTAAAATGCTAAGAATGACTTTGTAATATAATGAGACAATTAGTCATGTTTCAAGATTTTCATAATGTGACTTTAATCTCATAAATATTGCAAATTTATTCTCACTTTTTCTCATTATTGTGATGCGATGAAACCTTATGATTGACAGCTAAGTGATGGCTCCAAATCACCAGCACAAGATGGAAGCAGCAGAATTTTTGGGATGTTTTGGCTTCATTTTCATGCAGCGGGAGGAAGTGGAGACACTTCTACGGTTCTATTACACTTTGTTTATTTTTCCCTTTTCTTCCGTTAAGGCAAAGCAAGACAATGTCCAAGTCAATTTTATTTATATAGCACATTCAAAACAACTTGGTTGAGCAAAGTGCTTCACAGGATGAGTGGCACGACCAAAGGACAGTTAAACGAAATACATTCAAATTCAAGTAATACATAGAAAATACAATTATTAATGTAAAATAAAAAATTCAAATAAATGATAATAATAATAGAACAAAATAAAATAAGAGTACGATATGAAAAATAAAATCAGCTCCACTGAAACGCACTCAATGGAAAGCCTGAGAGAACAGGTGTGTTATTACTAATGATTAACAGTGTTAAAGACGGGGCAGATCTAATGTGAAGTGGTAGGTTGTTCCACAGGTTTGGGACGAAACTGCGAATGTATAAATGTCTCCATGTCCTTTTGTGGTAGGTAGGCCTTTACTTTTGCAATTTGCCACAGTTGAAAAGCTTCCTCTGACTACTGAGATTTGTTTATCAAAATTAAAAGCCCTGTCAAAAAGAACACCAAGACTCTTAACAGTTGAGGAAGTATAAGAAGCAAACGGCCCAAGATTGTCCACATCTACAATTCAGATTGTCCAAAAACTATAACCTCAGATTAGAAAAGGGCCTGAAATTAGAGAACAAGGTTGTCTTTCTTTAACAAGGGCTGTACAACAGCATGTTTAAAGGAAGCTGGGACACTACCAGAGAAGACTGGTGTTAATCAGACATAATACATGGACCAACAATTGCAAATGGGTTCTCAAACTTTTTTGTTATTATTGTGATGCGATTTAAATGTGGTGACACGTTATGATTGACAGCTGAGAGGGATTGGCTCCAAATCACCAGCACAAGATGGCAGCAGCAGAATATTTGGGATATTTTGGCTTAATTTTCATGCAACGGGAGGAAGTGGAGACACGTCGTCCATCTTTCACATCTACAGTTCTATTACACTTTATTTAATTCTCCTTTTTAAGTCGGAGCTACAGCTTAAAATATAAGAAACAGAACAAAAGATGGCAGATGTTAAATCATCTGTGTTCGACTTGAAGGTAAGAATTCACTTTTTACAATATGGTTTCTGTCCATGTTTCTCTTGACATGTCCACTGTCCATCATCAGGCTAGCTTGGACACCGAGTGGCTGGAGACGTATAACGCCTTCTCCAAGGTGAAAGAAGTCGTGGAGAACGCTCTTCAAAGATCTCTGCAGTCTGTGGAGGAGAGGTTGGTTCTACGTGGCTCACAGTGAAGTGTGGTCAGACGTATTATTGATCCATCAGCGTAACTTCCTGTATTTTACCTTAAAGGAGAGAAAGGGTAAACGGGGAGAGAGACGCTCTCCTCCAGGGGCTGGACAGAGAAATTCTCGAACTCCAGTACACCATCAAGTTGATGGAAATAAACCCAGACCTTCAGGTGAGTCGAGCATCTGACGTGTAAAGACATGACGTCTCCATGAGGTTGATTTTAAACTGACGTGAGATTTGCCCTCACGCAGATCCCTCTGGATGTAGCCAGGAGAACAAGTCTGGATACGTCCTTTTCATTTGGCACGGTGAGAAGTGTAACATCAGCCCTGATAGAACAAGTTGAGCTGCAGCTGGACGAGCTCTCCTCCTCTGGTGAGTCCTTTGTGTTTATCCAGGTTTGTGTTTCATCTGATGAAGATTTGTGTGACTTTAACTTCATCTTTGTTTTCACAGAACTCAGGAGATTTCCAGCTTTTGCAGGTGCGTGTCTCAGCTTTTTAAAATATATGGTTACATGTGATACGAGTTACGCTTATTAGTTCATTAGTCTGTATAATAAACTCTCATTTTCTCATTTTGAGTTGTACGTTTGTCAGAAAAACGTCAAACTAAGATTTCGCAGCCGTTTTTTTCCAATTTCCTATTTTGAAAATGTTAGATAGGAAACTGAGAGATTTTTTATCGTGGTATGAAAACAAGAGACGATTCTATTTATGCACCGGATCCATCAGCAAATTTTCCGTATTTCACTACATCTCTAAAACTTGATTCTTTGAATGCTTATATTTTCTGAAGTTGTCCATATGATATGCATCACGATTCTATTTCCATTATTCTGTTGTGTTTTTGTGCAGTGGATGTGAAGCTGGACCCATCAACAGCTCATCACTGCCTCAAAATCACAGTCGATGGGAAGAAGGTGCAAGGTGGAGGGAGGCACTATGCTGAGGTTATTCCGAAGAGCGTCCTGGGGCTCAACGGCCTGAAAGGCATGGCCTACTGGGAGGTGGAGGTCAGCAGCAAGCCGGGGTGGTTCCTGGGCGTGGCCGGACGGGACGCCAACCGGAGGTGGTCCGTCTGGCTGAGCCCAGAAAACGGCCACTGGCTTATAAATTACACTGGCCTCAAAAATATGACAGCCCTGGCAGCTCCACGGGTCAACCTGACTCTGAGAGGGGAACCTCAGATGGTGGGGGTGTTTGTGAATTACAAGGAGGGTCTGGTGTCATTTTATGACAAGACGGCTCGGGCCCATATTTATTCGTTCAGGAAGTGTTAGTTCGGTGGAGAGATCTACCCTTATTTCAGCCCGCATCTCCACCGAGGAGGTGAAGAAGCAGGTCCATTAATCATCTCTCCGGTAGTTAGACAGTAAATGAACGAGTCCAAACTGGACTCTTCATTTACTTTCTACTTATTTCTTACTATTTTCAGATGCTGTTTTTAGATTGACGAATGATTCCTTCCTCTTCGTTTTAACTTTGTTAACATGGTGTTGTATATAATAGTTTGTTATTAATTGCTCATGTTCATTTGTTCCTTGATTAGTTGATTGGTCCATGTCACTAAAACTGTTTATTGGGTCATCACTGTACTGTTTAATGTAATTTGTATGACAGTTTGATGAATACAAATAAAGTTGTAAAATGCTAAGAATGAGTTTGTAATTTAATGAGATAAATTTATTTATCCCTTTTCTTCCCTTAAGGCAAAGCAAGACAATGTCAAAGTCAATTTTATTTATATAGCACATTTAAAACAACTTGGTTGAGCAAAGTGCTTCACAGGATGAGTGGCACGACCAAAGGACAGTTAAACGTAATACATTCAAATTCAAGTAATACATTAAAGTTCAAGTAATACATATAAAAATACAATAAATCTACCTCTGACTACTGAGATTTGTTTATCAAAATCAAAAGCCCTGTCAAAAAGAACACCAACTCTTTACAGTTGAGGAAGTATAAGAAGCCAACGGCCCAAGATTGTCCACATCTTCAATTCAGATTGTCCAAAAACTATAACCTCAGTTTAGAAAAGGGCCTGAAATTAGAGAACAGAGGGAACAATGTTGTCTTTCTTTAACAAGGGCTGTACAACAGCATGTTTAAAGGAAGCTGGGACACTACCAGAGAAGACTGGTGTTAATCAGACATAACACGTGGACCAACAATTGCAAATGGTTTCTTAAACTTTTTGCGAACCCGACCTTGAAGACCCCCGGCCCCAGGATCAGGTAGGGTTTTTTGATCAATGTTACATTAGATGTTTGGAAAAGTTTAAATTATGTTAGTATTACTGATGGGAAATTACGATTATACCATTTTGTTGGCATTTTAAAAATAAGTGAAGCAGTGTTTTGTTTATAATTCTCAAGTCTTGACACTGAGCAAGCTCTAGAATTCATTGAACCTCCGTTTCTGATGAAATTGTTCACTGTTAACATTATAACTATGTTATAATGGGGCTACTAGACATTGCCCCATTGACGAAGCTGGGACATGTGCGTCGGTATCACAACTGATGGCACTGCCTGCACGACAGGAAAAAACTCGACAAAGCGCAGAAAGCAACTTGGAACCATTGTATTTAGCATGAAATTAAATTTAAAAAAAACAATAACTCAAAGAAACAAACTGAAAATAAGTTCAAAAACTGAAACACAACCCTCGTGGGTCTTCTTCAGGTCTTGTTAGGCATGTGTAAAAGCTAAAATATTTCTATCTGAGCTGTGAGGTCCTTCCACTACAACATTCAGAGCAAGAGTGAGTGAGGAGACTGAGGGCTCCTCTATTTATAGGCTGCCTCTCACAGACTCCTCCCCCTTGTCTATTCCAATGTGATCCTTAAATTCTATAACTGTGAATAAAAATAAACGTATTATTCATGATACCGTGTATCTATGAAGATATTATATTTTATTGGACTTAAATTATATATTTATAAATAAATCATGATGTTATTACTACTTTGTGACGTCTACAAAGTCTTTTTTTTATAACTGAACTGTGACTTCTGATTTTAAGCGAATTTCTTATAGATAAACTGATTGTTTTAACTTACATATCAAGTTACAAATTTATTTCCTTAGTGTTTATTGGAGTTTTGTGATCCATCATGTTGTTATTAATATTTCTAAACATCCACGAATTGTCTTTTTTTCAATAGTCTTTGTGAGTTTCTTTCTTGTTCTTGAGAGTAAATCAATATATATATATATTTGTGTGTGATAATTCTTTTTAATAAGTGTAATTTTGAGAATATGTTGTACAGAATATGTGGACTTAGATAAACACTGTTGTTCTCAAGTAAGAAGGTTTAGGTTGAGGCAATAATAGAGGAGACTTAGGTTTAGGCATGGGTTAAAAATGGTTCGGGTTTGGGCAATAGGCCACGGCCAGTCTTATTCAGTCTAGTCGAAGGTTAGGTTTAGGCAAGGGTCTATAGTGGTTAGGGTTAGGGCAAGAGTCTAAGGTTAGGTTTAGGAAGAGAGAGACTGTGAGTCAGGTTTAGGCAATAATAGAGTAGGTTTAGGTTTAGGCTCAGGTAGAAAATGATAAGGATTAGGTCCCTAGTCCACGTCAAGGATTCTAAACCCACAATACAAGAAACAGAACAAAGGATGGCAGATGTTAAATCTTCTGCGTTCAACTTGAAGGTTAGAATTCACTTTTTACAATATGGTTTCTTTCCATGTTTCTCTTGACATGTCCACTGTCCATCATCAGGTTAGGTTGGACACCGAGTGCCTGCAGATCAACAACGTCTTCTCCGAGGTGAAGAAAGTCGTGGAGGACGCTAAGCAAAGATCTCTGCAGCCTGTGGAGGAGAGGTTGGTTCTACGTGGCTCACAGTGAAGTGTGGTCAGACGTATTCTTGATCCATCAGCGTAACGTCCTGTATTTGACCTTAAAGGAGAGAAAGGGTGAACAGGGAGAGAGATGATCTTCTTAAGAGGCTGGAGAGAGAAACTGATCTACTCCAGCACAACATCAGTTTGTTGGACAGAAACCCAGACCTTCAGGTGAGTCGAGGATCTGACGTGCAAAGACATCATCACGTCTCCATGAGGTTGATTTGAAACTGAAGCTTAGTGTACGTTCAGTCAGGAAAACTTAACCTGCAGATGATCAGCTGATTGTGGGCGGTCCTAAATGTCCAATCAGGTCTGGCGCGGTCTCTTCAGCTAATCATTCAGCACCTGTCGACCTTTAAAAATCCCTTCTCCTCTCTTCCGCAGTCAGCCGTCCTCCAGTGACGCCCCTAACCCCCCCCCACCCCCACCCAAATCTCCTCCTTCCCGTTCGATGCTCCACCCTCTTCTAATCCTGATGGCATCTCACAGGGGTCTAAAATGCCAAACACTGTAAAAATATTCACATTTCTTCTGTGCCTTTGCCAAAACAAATATTGTAAATTGTGAATCAAGTCTCTCCTGATTGATCTGACGTTGTGAGATTTCCCCTCACGCAGATCTCTCTGGATGAAGCCACCGATAGGAGCAACACCAGTGTGGAGACGTCCTTCTCCTTCGGTTCCTTGAGAACTACAACGTCAGCCATGATGGAACAAATTGAGCTGCAACTGGAAGAGCTCTCCTCTGTAGGTGAGTCCTTTGTGTTTATCCAGGTTTGTGTTTCATCTGATGAAGACTTGTGTGACTTTAACTTCATCTTTGTTTCCACAGAACTCAAGAGATTTCCCACATGTGCAGGTGCAGTGGATGTGAAGCTGGACCCAGCTACAGACCATCACTGCCTCACTCTCTCTAACGATGGGAAGGAGGTGCAGGACGGAGGAACAAACCAGGAAGTCCACGACACTCCACAGAGATTCAACAAGTTGAAGAGCGTCCTGGGGCTCAACGGCTTGACCTCTGGGAGGTCATACTGGGAGGTGGAGGTCTGCAACAAGACCGGGTGGGACCTGGGCGTGGCCAGAGGGGACGCCAACCGCAAGGGGAACGTCAGGGTGAACCCAGACAACGGCCACTGGGCGACTGTCTGCTATGAGGTCAAAGGTTACGCAGCCCTGACAGAGAGAGGAACCTCAGAAGGTGGGGGTGTTCGTGGATTACCAGGAGGGTCTCGTTGTGGTTTAATGTAAACTGTATTTCATGTCTTTTATTTCTGTGGTGTTGATATAAAACAAATAAAACTTTATAACCTGACGACCCCCCCCCTCGCACTCGCATGCTTGTGTTTACTGGACGACGGGTTTGAGCATCTTCTCACTTTAGTGACTCGTGATCTGATTCAGAGACAAGAGGCGCTAGACAACTGATATGTTTGTTAGAGGTGGAGGGGGAATTAAACACACACAACTTTGGGTTACCATAGTTACTGTTTTTAGCAGACTGTAAATAAAGATGGCCGACGTGTCTCCACTTCCTCACGCTGCACAAATATGAAGCCAAAATATCCCTGATACAGGCGTCGCCATCTTCAGCTGGTGAAGTCATTTGATTTTTAATCGTGTTCCATGATTAATTGATTGGTCCGTGCTCCATTCACTAACATGGAGGTGTGGTTTGTGACCTATTCTACAGCCAGCCACCAGGGGGCGATCATACTTTCTGTCTTTACTTTTGGGAGCTGTCATGTCCTCCATTTTTACACACGATTGTTTAAAACCGTCAAAAGTTTGAGCAAAATGTCACATTTATGATCTCATGATGATAATAAACTTCAGTTTATATCAGTTTCTTCAGCAAACTACAACTTTATTCGTTTTACTTTACTTACATTTTATTACTTTATTCTCATAGAATGATGTTTAATTGTAAAATGACCTCCTCTGACTTAACTTCTGTAAAATTAACACTTTATCCTTATAAAATTATGACTTTTGTCTTGTAAAATATGACTATTCTTGTAAAACTTCGTCTTTATTTGTGTAGTTTTGACTCAATTCTCTTTAAGTTTCATCGCTACTCTTGTAAAGTTAGTGTCTAACTGTGTCTGCTGCTGCTGTGGTTTGTAAATGCAGTTGGTAAATCTCCTGAGACGAGTTGAACCTGTTTGTTTCGTATAAAACAAAAGTGACTAACCTGAAGAGAGAGAACACAGAGGAGGAGAGTCGGGAAACGACAGAGAGATCATCACTCGGACTGAGGAGCATCGAAGCTGCAGAGCACGGTGAGACTTGATCAACTTTATAAAGAACTTTGTGACATTTAGTAACTATGAAAGTTAAAGGATGAATTATGAAACTTGTTCTTGTTCAGGGATGTTTAATAAAACTCTTCAGGCTGTGATGCTGCAGGTAGAAAACACAAAGTAGGATCTGTCAATAAATATAAAACTTCAAAATGCTGCTGTCAGGAGGAAACACATCAAGTTTCCTGTTGTAAATGTAAAAAACAGTTAATGTTAAATTGTTCATGTCCAAGATCCTCTCACAAAACACGATGTCAGTACAGAAGAATAATTGTTCTGCTTTTTTCCTGGTTAGTTAAGTTTGATTCAGGTTCTATTAAATTTATATTTTACCTCTTTGTTGTCACTATAATACAACATGTCCCTCCAGAGATCAGTTCACTTTGATTCTGCTGCTTTTACTGGTTTAAACACTTTAGTTGTAACTTGTTTAGCAGCTTGTGTTTTATAAATAAAGTTAGTTATTATTGATTCCACTCACTCCACAGTTACAGTTTATTCATGAAAGATTAGCTCCTGTCATACTGAGCTTCGGTTGTTTGACGTCACACACACACACACATACACACCCAAGGCTGGATTGTCTTGCAGGTGTGTCAGCGCAGACATTGTTTGTGACAGTCACCATCAGCAGTGAGATGATAGTGTATAGACAGCTCCTGAGTCAACAGCCAAGAAAAATATTCAGTAAATCAAAGTGTTAAAACTTTTCTATCTGACGCATAAAAGTTATGAAAAATCTTTTGTATTTTTATTTGCCACAATTCTGTATTATAACAAAGTGTGAAACTGTCCATGTTGGATTCAGTTCTGCTCCAGATGTAAATGTAAAACAACGTAAAAACTTGTTTTTCAACAGATACTGAACACGTTCGCTCAAACTTCCTCCATGGATCCAAACAATCTGACCGAGCCGAACGAGTCTGAGATGATTTCTATAGACTCTGGTGAGTGGTTCTTAGTAAATGTACAAACTATATCAATATTTATATGCTGCCAAAAAGGTGAAATGTGCTAAATTAAATTTACGATACAGAAAACAAAGTGGAAACCGAATCAAGCACTTTACCAAAATATCGAATATATAATAGTTGTATTTTCTGGTTCTGAATGCGAATTTGAAAAGGAAATAAAGACCAAATGTTGATTGAATTCTTCCATAATGTCTCAAACAGACGACTCAGACGAGAGCCTCACCGGCCACATTCATCCGGCAGCTGTCGACGTCACCGTGGACGAGACACATGAACAATGTACGAGTTTTAACATTACGAATAAACACAGTCACATTAAAGCAGCTTTGATTGACAGCTTTGTTTCCACAGGTTCCCAGACTCCTGAGCCCCCCCCACGTCATCAAACCGCCACCAACACGGACAGACCTCGAGCGCTCGATTTCTCCACCGACACCGAGCAGGTGCAGGCACAGATGTTCGACCTGTTGAAACGTCACGCTGTGAATCAGATCAGAAGAACAAAGAGTTTGATTCTTCATCATTATATTATCCAATGTTTTCCTCCTTGTAGACGACGCCTCCAACAACCGCAGTCCGCCCAAGAGAGGAGGAAGAGGAGGAGCAGAGGGAGGCGGAAACCCTGGACATGAAGGTTATTATTACACTTCTAATCACACTGAATAAAACTGTTTATTGGGTCATCAATCTGAAAAATCTGAAACAGGAATCCGGAACAGACACCACATGGTCCCCAGAGGATGAATCCTTTTTTTAAAAGATATATTTGGGGCATGTGTGAAAGATGGGTAAAGAAAATGGACGTCACCTGTGTGTTAAAGGCAAAGTACACGTTACAAAACATTTTCTAAAAGATGTTTACTTAAATTTTTACGACAGAGTATGATGAAAACAAGAATAAAGTTGTAAAATGCTAAGAATGAGTTTGTAATTTAATGAGAAAACATAGTCGTGTTTCGTAATGTGACTTTATTCTCATAAATATTGCAAATTTTTTCTCAGACTTTTTTCTTATTATCGTGATGCGATTAAAATGTGGTGACATGTTATGATTGACAGCTGAGAGGGATTGGCTCCAAATCACCAGCACAAGATGGCAGCAGCAGAATATATTATATATATTATTAGATATTTTGGCTTAATTTTCATGCAGCGGGAGGAAGTGGAGACACGTCGTCCATCTTTCACGTCTACGGTTCTATTACACTTTGTTTGTTTCTCCCTTTTCTTCCTTTAAGGCGGAGCTACAGAAGAGAATAAAAGAAACCCAACAAAAGATGGCAGAAGTGAAATCATCTGTGTTCATGTTGAAGGTAAGAATTCACTTTTAACAATATGGTTTCTGTCCATGTTTCTCTTGACATGTCCACTGTCCATCATCAGGTTGACTTGGACACAGAGTGTCTGGAGATCCACAAAGTCTTCTCCGAGGTGAGGAAAGTCGTGGAGGACGCTCTGGAAAAAGCTCTGCAGACTGTGGAGGAGAGGTTGGTTCTACGTGGCTCACAGTGAAGTGTGGTCAGACGTATTATTGATCCATCAGCGTAACGTCCTGTATTTGACCTTAAAGGAGAAAAAGTTTAAAGAGAGAAGGAGATGAACTGCTTCAGAGGCTGAAAAGAGAAACTGCAGAACTCCAGAAGACCATCACTGAGTTGGACAGAAACCCAGACCTTCAGGTGAGTCGAGGATCTGACGTGCAAAGAAGTCATCATGTCTCCATGAGGTTGATTTGAAACTGACGTTGTGAGATTTGCCCTCACGCAGATCCCTCTGGATGAAACCACGGATTGGAGCAACACAGGTGTTGATACTTTGGAGAGAGGATTACGCTCATCTCTACCGATGATCCTCCTCTCCAATGTCAACACACTGTGCAACAAGATGGACAAACTGCGCCCTCTCATCACGACAAATACAGACTTTTTCTTTTCTTCTGTTTTGTGTTTTACTGAATCGTGGCTGACCAAAGATAACCCGGACTCTGACGTACAGCTGAACGGGTTTCAGCTGTTTCGTGCGGACCGCAACCTGGAGCTCTCAGACAAATCAAAAGGGGGAGGGATTTGTTTCTATATAAACGATCGCTGGTGCAGCGACGTGGAAGTGATTTCACGTTACTGTTCCCCAGAACTGGAAACTTTTTTCATCACCTGCAGACCGTCCTACTCTCTCTGTCAATTCACCTCTTTTATTCTGGCTGGAGTTTACATCCCACCAAACAATAAAGCTAAAGTGTGCGAGGCTCAACGTCAACTCGCTGCTCAGATACAAGAAGTGGAGAGAAGGAGTGAGAACACGTCTTCCACTGTTATCGTCCTTGGGGACTTTAATCAGGGGAACTTATCTCACGAACTTGACAGATACAAACAGTTAGTCAAATGCCCGACTAGGGGGAAGAACACTCTGGACCACTGCTACAGCACCATCAGCAAGGCGTATCATGCAGTTCCCTGTGCTCCTCTGGGCCGATCCGACCACGCTCTCATTCAACTGATCCCACCTTACAAACTGGAACTCAACCTTTCTGAACCTGTTGTTCTGAGAACTAAGAACTGGAGCAGAAGAACAGCTATGGAGGAGCTGCGTGACTGCCTGTACAACACAAACTGGGACAACTGTTTGGAATTTAAATTTTAGCTTCTCTGTGAAGATGTTTATGAAACTGTACTCAAAATAAATTAAAGGAGGGTGGGGGCAGGAGCAGTTTGGACGCAGAGTGGCGTTGTGTTGGTTTGGAGAATACGAATGTTTACACAAACAGAACATACAGCCGATAGAGCAGTAACACAATATTCCTTACTCCAATGAACAACAACACTGACCCACAAGGCGTCACCCGAGTCAAGGCTTGTTTATGAAACACAAAATCAAACTGTCATGGTGGGGAGATTTGTCCAGCAACTATCAGAGGAGGAGCGTGACTGGGAGCAGCTCCTTGTCACTTCCTGGTTCCAGGGCCAAGAGGCGTGGATCTACGCCTTTGCACCAACAAGGGAGAACCACATTGATTCGCGGCAACACCCCTTCATTATTTTAACCAATCAAATTATACCTTCTGTTATAATTATTACAAACGCCTTCTGTTCGGGGCCACTATAGACTACCCCGTGCTACTGATTTAGCCGAGGCTGTGCATGAGGGCCCATAGCTATGTCGTTAACTTTTTATTGCTTCTTAATAAATACTTGTTGAATTAGACCAGACCGGCTCTTCTCATATTTTGCATAAACGAACATGTTGACACAACACAGACTGGGACATTTTTAGAACGGCTTCCAACAGCCTGGACGAAAACACAGATGCTGTGACGTCATCAGCGTCGGTGAGGACAGATGTATTCCCACATGCACCAGGGTGAGCTACAACAACGACAAGCCCTGGTTCACAGCAGAACTCAAACAGCTTCGTTTGGAGAAAGAGGCGGCCTTCAAGAGTGGGGACCAGGAAAGGTTCAGACTGATTAAATCCTTGTTTGACACGGCGATGGAGGAGGCCAAACGACAGTATTCAAAGAAACTGTAACAACAATTTGCCGCAAAATCAAATTCCCCAAAGACCTAAACTTGCAAACGACCTGAATGACTTTTACTGCAGATTCGACAGACAATGGACCAGTTCTAACCCTAACCCACATTCCCAATCCCCCTTTTATTTCTGTGGTGTTGGTATAAAACAAATAAAACTTTATAACCTCACCAACGTTCCTCCCAACCGCAATAAGACTGTACAACTCCTCTCCCTCTGTCAGAGCCACCATCACAGAACTGCACTAAACCTGTCTCCTTGCACTGTGTACCTGTACAACACTCTGCTCCATATACACTTACTTCACATCATATGTGATATGTGTTAATATAAACCATATTGATATTATATATCATTTTATACAATAATATTGTCTTTTGCACACTCTGTCTACATCTTACACTCATAGTATATTATATCATCTATTGTATAGTCAAATACTTATATTCATCTTACCACTGCACCTTACCTACCTATTTATCTTGTGTTTCTGTTTTTTATTCTTTTGTTGCGGGTGGAAATCAAAGGCAGGAGGCGTCGTTCTCAAGTTAAAATTAAGCAAGTTTATTCAGAGGTCACAGGTCAGGAAACTGCGGTGTCTAGCAAATGAGCATGCATGGGTCCATGCATGGGCCATCAGTCCTGCTCAGGAAAAATGGCGCTTAGTCAGAGTACGCACAAAGGTTATATATTGATACTGGGCATGACAGAGGTTCTTCTTGGATTGGGATTGGTCGAGACTAGACGGTCCTGCCTTCCTGGCGTTGGGTCCTCCTCCTGGCGTTGCGTGATGACGTGCAAGCCATGTCGCGGTTACTAGAGTTCATGAGCATATTGCCTCGGTGTGTGTGCTTATTTAATGTGTGTGTACTGATGTATGGGACGTACCATGCACAGGAGAGAGAGGGTGTCTCAGAACTAATATAATCAAGTGATTCATGAAGCCAGAGGTTTGAAAACCTGTTATCTGTCCACTAAGGCAGACTCCCTTTTTAAGGAGTATGAAACATTCTGAGGTTGAGAAGCAGGAGAAGAACTATGTGTTATGTTTGTGTGTTTACGCTATGTGTATCTGACTACAAGTTAAAGAGTGTGTATGTGTGTGAACAGTGGTGTATTGTCAATACTTTCTACCTCCATATTTTCTATTTTATTCTATTGTATTGTATTCAAATATACCGGCTGCTATGACAACTTAATTTCCCTTCGGGGATGAATAAAGTAATCTATCTATCTATCTATCTATCTATCTATCTATCTATCTATCTATCTATCTATCTATCTATCTATCTATCTATCTATCTATCTATCTATCTATCTATCTATCTATCTATCTATCTATCTATCTATCTATCTATCTATCTATCTATCTATCTATCTATCTATTTATCTATCTATCTATCTATCAATGAACTTGTACACATGCACTAGAGGCGCTATGGAGACAGATGATATATTTTAACATTTAGTTTTATAAATTTAGTTATTTAAATTCATCTGTCACAACTTTGAGGCTGAAAAGACTTTTTTTGTACATATGTGAAACTTGATGTTGCTCAGTAAAGTGTGGTTTTCTAATTTCTAATGACCACGTGTTTGGGTGAAAAGACCAAATAAAAATACCTAATTCCAAAAATAGAAACCGGATCATATTCATATTCCCGTGAAAAGTTTGAGCAAAATGTCTCATTTATGACCTCATGATGATAATTAACTTCAGCAAAATACAACTTTATTCTTTCTACTTTACTTACATTTTATCACTGTATTCTCATAAAATGATGATTTACTGTAAAATTACCTCTTGACTTAACTTCTGTAAAATTAAGACTTTATCCTTATAAAAAAATATGACTATTCTTATAAAACTTATTCTTTACTTGTGTAGTTTTGACTCAATTCTCTTTAGGTTTCATCGCTACTCTTGTAAAGTTAGTGTCTGACTGTGTCTGCTGCTGCTGTGGTTTGTAAATGCAGTTGGTAAATCTCCTGAGAGCGAGTTGAACCTGTTTGTTTTGAATGAAACAAAAGTAATTAACCTGAAGAGAGAGAACACAGAGGAGGAGAGTCGGGAAACGACAGAGAGATCATCACTCGGACTGAGGAGCATCGAAGCTGCAGAGCACGGTGAGACTTGATCAACTTTATAAAGAACTTTGTGACATTTAGTAACTGTGAAAGTTAAAGGATGAATTATGAAACTTGTTCTTGTTCAGGGATGTTTAATAAAACTCTTCAGGCTGTAATGCTGCAGGTAGAAAACACAAAGTAGGATGTGTCAATAAATACTTCAAAATGCTGCTGTCAGGAGGAAACACATCAAGTTTCCTTTTGTAAATGTAAAAAACAGTTAATGTTAAATGGTTCATGTCCAAGATTCTCACACAGAACACGATGTCAGTACAGAAGAATAATTGTTCTGCTTTTTTCCTGGTTAGTTAAGTTTGATTCAGGTTCTATTAAATTTATATTTGACCTCTTTGTTGTCACTATAATACAACATGTCCCTCCAGAGATCAGTTCACTTTGATTCTGCTGCTTTTACTGGTTTAAACACTTTAGTTGTAACTTGTTTAGCAGCTTGTGTTTTATAAATAAAGTTATTTATTATTGATTCCATTCACTCCACAGTTACAGTTTATTCATAAAAGATTAGCTCCTGTCATACTGAGCTTCTGTTGTTTGACGTCACACACACACACACACAAACACACACACACACACACACAAACAAAGACACACATACACACACCCAAGGCTGGATTGTCTTGCAGGTGTGTCACCACAGGTGTGTCAGCGCAGACATTGTTTGTGACAGTCACCAGCAGCAGTGAGTTTTCATTCCAAAAGATTAAACTCAACTACATTTAGTAGAAAACGGAGCAAAGTGTGAAACTGTCCATGTTGGATTCAGAATAAATCACCAATTTCATGCATAAAATGTAAAAACTTGTTTTTCTACAGATACTGAACACGTTCGCTCAAACTTCCTCCTTTGAACATCCAATCAATCTGACCGAGCCGAACGAGTCTGAGATGATTTCTATAGACTCTGGTGAGTGGTTCTTAGTAAATGTATAAACTATATCAATATTTATATGCTGCCAAAAACCTGAAATGTGCTAAATTAAATTTACGATACAGAAAACAAAGTGTAAACCGATTCAGGAACTTTACCAAAATATTTAATATATAATAGTTGTATTTTCTGGTTCTGAATGCGTATTTGAAAAGGAAATAAAGAACAAATGTTGATTGAATTCTTCCATAATATCTCAAATCAGACGACTCAGACGAGAGCCTCACCGGCCACATTCATCCGCCAGTTGCCAGCGTTTTAACACTACATGAATACACAGTCACATTACAGCAGCTTTGATTGACAGCTTTGTTTCCACAGATTTCCAGACCCCTGACCCCCCCCCACGTCATCAAACCGCCACCAACACGTACAGACCTCGAGAGCTCGATTACTCCAACGGCGCCGAGCAGGTGCAGGCACAGATGTTCGACCTGTTGAAACGTCACGCTGTGAATCAGATCATAAGAATAAAGAGTTTGATTCTTCATCATTATATTATCGAATGTTTTTCTCCTTTTAGACGACGCCTCCAACAACCGCAGTCCGCCCAAGAGAGGAGGAAGAGGAGGAGCAGAGGGAGGCGGAAAAACTGCGCATGAAGGTTATTATTACACTTCTAATAACACTGAATAAAAGTGTTTATTGGGTCATCAATCTGAAAAATCTGAAACTTGTTTCGTCTATGGTTCAATTACACTTTATTTATTTTTCTTCTTTCTTCCTTTAAGGCAAAGCAAGACAATAAGAGGGCGGAGCTACAGCAGAAAATTATTTTTACAGAACTCAAGATGGAAGGAGTGAAATCATCTGTGAAAGGCTTGAAGGTATGAATTCACGTTTTACAATATGGTTTCTGTCCATGTTTCTCTTGACATGTCCACTGTCCATCATCAGGTTAGGTTGGCCACCGAGTGGCTGGAGATCAACAACGTCTTCTCCGAGGTGAAGAAAGTCGTGGAGGACGCTCGGCAAAAAGCTCTGCAGCATGTGGAGGCGAGGTTGGTTCTACGTGGCTCACAGTGAAGTGAGGTCAGATGTATTATTGAACCATCAGCGTAACGTCCTGTATTTGACCTTAAAGGAGAGAAAGGGTAAACAGGAGGAGAGACGATCTGCTTCAGAGGCTGGAGAGAGAGACTGTGGAACTCCAGAACACCCTCGCTGAGTTGGACAGAAACCCAGACCTTCAGGTGAGTCTGACGTGCAAAGACATCATCACGTCTCCATGAGGTTGATTTGAAACTGACGTTGTGAGATTTGCCCTCACGCAGATCTCTCTGGATGAAGCCACGGATTGGAGCAACACAAGTGTGGATACTTTGGAGAGAGGATTCCGCTCGTCTCTACCGATGATCCTCCTCTCCAATGTCCAATCACTGCGCTACAAGATGGTCGAACTGCGCCTTCGCATTACGACAAATAGAAACTTTGCCCATTCTTCTGTTTTGTGTTTTACGGAATCGTGGCTGACCGAAGATATACCGGACTCTGACGTAGAGCTGACCGGCTTTCAGCTGTTACGTGCAGACCGCGACCTGAACCGCTCAGGCAAAAAGAGAGGCGGAGGGATTTGTTTCTATATCAACGATGGCTGGTGCAGGGACGTGACAGAGATTTCAAAATCCTGTTCTCCTGACCTGGAAACCTTTTTCATCACCTGCCGACCGTTCTACTCTCGTGAATTCACCTCTTTTATTCTGGCCGGAGTTTACATCCATCCAAAAGCTAACGTGGGCGAGGCTCAACGTCAACTCGCTGATCAGATAAAAGAAGTGGAGGGAAGGAGAGAGCATAGGTATTCCACTGTTATCGTCCTTGGGGACTTTAATCAGGCCAACTTATCTCAAGAACTCAAAGAATACAAACAGTTTGTCAAATGCCCGACGAGGGGGAAGAACACTCTGGACCACTGCTACAGCACCATCAGCGAGGCGTATCATGCAGTTCCCTGTGCTCCTCTGGGTGGATCCGACCACGCTCTCATTCACCTGGTCCCGGCTCACATACTGGAACTCAACCTTTCTGAATCTGCTGTGCGCAGAATTACGAGCTGGAGCAGAAGAACAGCTATGGAGGAGCTGCGTGACTGCCTGCACAAAACAGACTGGGACAACTGTTTGGAATTTAAATTTTAGCTTGTCTGTGTGTCTGTGAAGATGTTTATGGAACTGTACTCAAAATAATGAAAGGAGGGTGGGGGCAGGAGCAGTTTGGGCCAGATATATGGCTTTCCCACCATGATTTATAATAACCTTTGTTGCGTAGTGTTAATCTTGAAATTAGCTAGAAATGTGTGTGCGTCACATCGCTGGTCAGTCTCACACCTGTCTTGATAAAAGGTCTGATAAGTTCTTGAGGACAGACAGAGTGGCGTTGTGTTGGTTTGGAGAATACGAATGTTTACACAAACAGAACATACAGCCAATAGAGCAGGAACACAATATTCTTTACTCCAATGAACAACAACACTGACCCACAAGGCAGCAGCCGAATCAAGGCGTGTTTATGAAACACAAAATCAAACTGTCATGGTGGTGAGATTTTTCCAGCAACTTTCAGAGGAGGAGCGTGACTGGGAGTGGCTTCTTGTCACTTCCTGGTTCCAGTGCCAAGAGGCGTGGATCTACGCCTTTGCACCAACAACGGAGAACCAGATTGATTTGCAGCGACACCCCTTCATTATTTTAACAAATCAAATTATACCTTCTGTTATAATTATTACAAACGCCTTCTGTTCGGGGCAACTATAGACTACCCCGGGCTACTGATTTAGCCGCGGCTGTGCATGAGTGCCCATAGCTATGCTGTTAACTTTTTATTGCTTCTTAATAAATACTTGTGGAATCAGACCAGACCGGCTCTTCTCATATTTTGCATAAACGAACATGTTGACACAACACAGACTGGGACATTTTTAGAACTGCTTCCAACAGCCTGGACGAAAACACAGATGCTGTGACGTCATCAGTGTCAGTGAAGACAGATGTATTCCCACATGCACCAGGGTGAGATACAACAAGGACAAGCCCTGGTTCACAGCAGAACTCAAACAGCTTCGTTTGGAGAAAGAGGCGGCCTTCAAGAGTGGGGACCAGGAAAGGTTCAGACTGATTAAATCCTTGTTTGACTGGGAAATGGAGGAGGCCAAACGACAGTATTCAAAGAAGCTGTAACAACAATTTGCTGCAAAACCAAATTCCCCCAAGACCTAAACTTGCAAAAGACCTGAATGACTTTTACTGCAGATTTGACAGATAATGGACCAGTTCTAACCCAAACACACATTCCCAATCCCCCTTTTATTTCTGTGGTGTTGGTATAAAACAAATAAAACTTTATAACCTCACCAACGTTCCTCCCAACCGCAATAAGACTGTACAACTCCTCTCCCTCTGTCAGAGCCACCATCACAGAACTGCACTAAACCTGTCTCCTTGCACTGTGTACCCTGTACAACACTCTGCTCCATATACACTTACTTCACATCATATGTGATATGTGTTAATATAAACCATATTGATATTATATATCATTTTAAACAATAATATTGTCTTTTGCACACTCTGTCTACATCTTACACTCATAGTATATTATATTATCTATTGTATAGTCAAATACTTATATTTATACCTCTACTATATATCATATATTATATCTTACTCTCTGTATATTCTTTGTATATATAAGTCACATATTTATACATGTGTACATGTTATTATTATTATTATATTTACTACTATTATTATTATATATACTGTTGCTGCCATTATTACTATAAACTGTTATTATATTGGTATAATTACTATCATATATAAATATATATGTTATATTATATACTATATATACTGTGCTACTTTTATATACTGTCTAACAATAACATTACCATCATATCATCATTACCTTCATCTTGCCACTGCACCTTATCTACCTATTTATGTTGTGTTTCTTTATTTTTATTCTTTCTACCTCAATATTTTCTATTTTATTCTATTGTATTGTATTTTATTGTATTCAAATATACCGGCTGCTATGACGACTTAATTTCCCTTCGGGGATGAATAAAGTAATCTATCTATCTATATATCTATCAATGAACTTGTACACATGGTGTCCTGTTTGACCACTAGAGGCGCTATGGAGACAGATGATATATTTTAATATTTAGTTTTATATGTTTTATGATCATTAAATTCATCTGTCACAACTTTGAGGCTGAAAATACTTTTTTTGTACATATGTGAAACTTGATGTTGCTCAGTAAAGTGTGTTTTTCTAATTTCTAATGAGCACGTGTTTGGGTGAAAGGACCAAATAAAAATACCTAACTCCAAAAATAGAAACCGGATCATATTCATATTCCCGTGAACAGTTTGAGCAAAATGTCATATTTCTGACCTCATGATGATAATTAACTTCAGTTTATATCAGTTTCTTCACAAAATTTCACTGAATAAAACTGTTTTTTGGGTCATCACTGTACTGTTTAATGTAATTTTTATGACAGAGTATGATTACAAATAAAGTTGTAAAATGCTAAGAATGAGTTTGTAATTTAATGAGACAATAAAGTTGTGTTTCAAGATTTTTGTAACGTGACTTTATTCTCAAATATTGCAAATTTGTTCTCACTTTTTTCTCATTATTGTGATGCGATGACACGTTATGATTGACAGCTGAGAGTTATTGGCTCCAAATCACCAGCACAAGATGGTAGCAGCAGAATATTTGGGTTATTTTGGCTTCATTTTCATGCAGTGGGAGGAAGTGGAGACACGTCTACGGTTCTATTACGCCGTTTATTTTTTCCTTTTCTTCCTTTAAGGCAAAGCAAGACAATGTCAAAGTCAATTTTATTTATGTAGCACGTTTAAAACTACTCGGTTGAGCAAAGTGCTTCACAGGATGAGTGGCACGACCAAAGGACAGTTAAAACGTAATACATTCAAAGTCAAGTAATACATTAAAGTTCAAGTAATAAATATAAAAATATAATACAACTACCTCTGAATACAGATATTTGTTTATCAAAATTAAAAGCCCTGTCATAAAGAACACCAAGACTCTTTACAGTTGAGGAAGTATAAGAAGCAAACGGCCCAAGATTGTCCACATCTTCAATTCAGATTGTCCAAAAACTATAACTTCAGATTAGAAAAGGGCCTGAAATTAGAGAACAGAGGGAACAAGGTTCTTTCTTTAACAAGGGCTGAACAACAGCATGTTTAAAGGAAGCTGGGACACTACCAGAGAAGACTGGTGTTAATCAGACATAATACATGGACCAACAATTGCAAATGGGTTCTCAAACTTTTTTGTTATTATTGTGATGCGATTCAAATGCGGTGACACTTTATGATTGACAGCTGAGAGGGATTGGCTCCAAATCACCAGCACAAGATGGCAGCAGTAGAATATTTGGGATGTTTTGGCTTAATTTTCATGCAACGGGAGGAAGTGGAGACACAACTCTCACAGCTATCCTCTGTTGGTGAGTCCTTTGTGTTGTTTATCAAGGTTTGTGTTTCATCTGATGAAGACTTGTGTGACTTTAACTTCATCTTTGTTTTCACAGAACTCAGGAGATTTCCAGCTTTTGCAGGTGCGTGTCTCAGCTTTCTAAAATATATGGTTACATGTGATTCAAGTTACGCTTATTAGTTCATTAGTCTGTATAATAAACTCACATTTTCTCATTTTGAGTTGTACGTTTGTCAGAAAAACGTCCAACTAAGATTTCGCAGCCGTTTTTTTCCAATTTCCTATTTTGAAAATGTTAGATAGGAAACAGAGAGATTTTTTATCGTGGTATGAAAACAAGAGACGATTCTATTTATGCACCGGATCCATCAGCAAATTTTCCGTATTTCACTACAGCTCTAAAACTTGATTCTTTGAATGCTTATATTTTCTGAAGTTGTCCATATGATATGCATCACGATTCTATTTCCATTTTTCTGTTGTGTTCTTGTGCAGTGGATGTGAAGCTGGACCCAGCTACAGCTCATCACTGCCTGAAAATCACAGTCGATGGGAAGAAGGTGCAAGGTGGAGGGAGGCTGTACGCTGCCGATATTTCAAAGAGCGTCCTGGGGCTCAACGGCCTGAAAGGCATGGCCTACTGGGAGGTGGAGGTCAGCAGCAAGCCGGGGTGGTACCTGGGCGTGGCCAGACGGGACGCCAACCGGAGGGGGTCTGTCTGGCTGAGCCCAGAAAACGGCCACTGGACTCTTCATTTACTTTCTACTTATTTCTTACTATTTTCAGATGCTGTTTTTAGATTGACGAATGATTCCTTCCTCTTCGTTTTAACTTTGTTAACATGGTGTTGTATATAATAGTTTGTTATTAATTGCTCATGTTCATTTGTTCCTTGATTAGTTGATTGGTCCATGTCACTAAAACTGTTTATTGGGTCATCACTGTACTGTTTAATGTAATTTGTATGACAGTTTGATGAATACAAATAAAGTTGTAAAATGCTAAGAATGAGTTTGTAATTTAATGAGATAAATTTATTTTTCCCTTTTCTTCCTTTAAGGCAAAGCAAGATGTCAAAGTCAATTTTATTTATATAGCACATTTAAAACAACTTGGTTGAGCAAAGTGCTTTACAGGATGAGTGGCACGACCAAAGGACAGTTAAACGTAATACATTCAAATTCAAATTCAAGTAATACATTAAAGTTCTTGCTTATCAAAATTAAAAGCCCTGTCAAAAAGAACACCAAGACTCTTTACAGTTGAGGAAGTATAAGAAGCCAACGGCCCAAGATTGTCCACATCTTCAATTCAGATTGTCCAAAAACTATAACCTCAGTTTAGAAAAGGGCCTGAAATTAGAGAACAGAGGGAACAAGGTTGTCTTTCTTTAACAAGGGCTGTACAACAGCATGTTTAAAGGAAGCTGGGACACTACCAGAGAAGACTGGTGTTAATCAGACATAATACATGGACCAACAATTGGACCACTTCCTCCTGTTACAAATATGAAGCTAAAATAGGCTGAATACGGGTGATACCATTAAAATGTCCCCGTTGTCTCAAAGATTAAACCATGCAAGTCTAAGTACACACGGCCGGTACAGTGAAACTGCGAATGGCTCATTAAATCAGCCAATAAGCGAAATATAGCATTTACATTAAGCAGAATACACACAGAAAGATGGAGACATTCCTATAAAGGATTTTATTTTATTATCTTATCTTGCGATAATACTTTCTGTCTGCTCCTCTGATCATCTCTCCAGGAGAAAGACAGTAAATGAAGAGTCCTAACTGGACTCAGAAGCTGTTTTTAGATTGACGAACCGTTTATATTTTAACTTCTCTCGCACTGACGGTAGTCTTAGTTTAACCTGCGCAGCTTTGTCCATGTTTATGGTAGTTAAAGGAAAGTTAAAGCGTTTTAGTTGTTAAGTTTTTATAAGGGATGATTCATGACCTTAAAGCATTGGATTCAGAGCAAAAAAACCATTGTGAATGATTCCTTCCTCTTCGTTTTAACCTTGTTAACCTAGTGTTATATATCATAGTTTGTTATTAATTGCTCATGTCTTGGCAGTTTAAATGTCACCTTCAAACGTGCTGGTGAAGTCATTTGATTTAAAATCGTGTTCCATGATTAATTGAGTGGTCCGTGCCCCATTCACTAACATGGAGGAGGTGTGGTTTGTGACCTATTCTACAGCCAGCCACAAGGGGGCGATCATACTTTCTCTTTTTCCTTTAGGAGCTGTCATGTCCTAATAGTCAAATTCAAGTAATACATTAAAGGTCAAGTAATACATATGAAATACAATTATTAATGTAAAATAAAAAATTCAAATATGATAATAATAATAGAACAAAATAAAATAAGAGTACAATAAGAAAAATAAAATCAGTTGCACTGAAAAGCACTCAATGGAAAGCCTGAGAGAACAGGTGTGTTATTACTAATGATTAACAGTGTTAAAGACGGGGCAGATCTAATGTGAAGTGATAGGTTGTTCCACAGGTTTGGGACGAAGCTGCGAATGTATAAATGTCTCCACGTCCTTTTGTGGTAGGTAGGCCTTTACTTTTGCAATTTGCCACAGTTCAAAAAAGCTTCCTCTGACTACTGAGATTTGTTCATCAAAATCAAAAGCCCTGTCAAAAAGAACACCAAGACTCTTTACAGTTGAGGAAGTATAAGAAGCAAACGGCCCAAGATTGTCCACATCTTCAACTCAGATTGTCCAAAAACTATAACCTCAGATTAGAAAAGGGCCTGAAATTAGAGAACAGAGGGAACAAGGTTGTCTTTCTTTAACAAGGGCTGTACAACAGCATGTTTAAAGGAAGCTGGGACACTACCAGAGAAGACTGGTGTTAATCAGACATAATACATGGACCAACAATTGCAAATGGGTTCTCAAACTTTTTTGTTATTATTCCATTTACTTCCATTAAGGCGGAGCTACTGCTGAAAATTCAAGAAACCCAACGCCAGATGGCAGAAGTAAAATCATCTGCATTTGACTTGAAGGTAAGAATTCACTTTTTACAATATGGTTTCTGTCCATGTTTGTCTTGACATGTCCACTAACCATCATCAGGTTAGCCTGGACAACGAGTGTCTGAAGACGTATAACGCCTTCTCTAAGGTGAAAGAAGTCGTTGATGCCGCTCTTCAAAGATCTCTGAAGCCTCTGAAGGAGAGGTTGGTTCTACGTGGCTCACAGTGAAGTGTGGTCAGACATATTATTGATCCATCAGCGTAACTTCCTGTATTTGACCCTAAAGGAGAGAAAGGGTAAACGCCCAGAAAACGGCCACTGGCTCATACATTACACTGGCCTAAATAATATGAGAGCCCTGGCAGTTCAACGGGTCAACCTGACTCTGAGAGGGGAACCTCAGATGGTGGGGGTCTTTGTTGATTTTGATGAGGGTCTGGTGTCATTTTATGACACAACGGCTCGGGCCCACATTTTTTCTTTCACTAAGTGTGTGTTCGGTGGAGATGTCGGGATCCACCCTTATTTCAGCCCGCATCTCCACCGAGCAGGTGAAGAAGCGGGCCCGTTGTTCATCCGGTAGTTAGAAAGTAAATAACTCTTCATTTACTTTCTAACTATTTATTTGTTAACAGTGTGCTCTCAACTTGTTTTATGTTTTGGTTTGGTTCTGTTTAATAACTGAATACGTTTTGTTTATTAATTAAATACGGACACCTGTGGGTGTGTCCCCTGTGTTGTTGGTATCACCCGTATTCAGCCTATTTTAGCTTCATATTTGTTACAGGAGGAAGTGGTCCAATTGTTGGTCCATGTGTTATGTCTGATTAACACCAGTCTTCTCTGGTAGTGTCCCAGCTTCCTTTAAACATGCTGTTGTACAGCCCTTGTTAAAGAAAGAACCTTGTTCCCCCTGTTCTCTAATTTCAGGCCCTTTTCTAATCTGAGGTCATAGTTTTTGGACAAGTTGGCTTCGTATACTTCCTCAACTGGAAAGAGTCTTGTTGTTCTTTTTGAAAGGGCTTTTAATTTGATGAACAAATCTCAGTAGTCAGAGGTAGATTTATTATTATTCTCATTTATTGGAATTTTTCATTTTACATTAAATTAATTAATTAATTTCCTATTTTGAAAATGTTAGATAGGAAGCTGAAATATTTTTTATCGTGGTATGAAAACAAGAGACGATTCTATTTATGCACTGGATCCATCAGCAAATTTTCCGTATTTCACTACATCTCTAAAACTTGATTCTTTAAATGCTTATATTTTCTGAAGTTGTCCATATGATATGCATCACGATTCTATTTCCATTATTCTGTTGTGTTTTTGTGCAGTGGATGTGAAGCTGGACCCAGCTACAGCTCATCACTGCCTGAAGATAACCGTCGATGCCAAGAAGGTGCAAGGTGGAGGGAGGCACTATGCTGAGGTTATTCCGAAGAGCGTCCTGGGGCTCAACGGCCTGAAAGGCATGGCCTACTGGGAGGTGGAGGTCAGCAGCAAGCCGGGGTGGTACCTGGGCGTGGCCAGACGGGACGCCAACCGGAGGGGGTCCGTCTGGCCACGCCCAGAAAACGGCCACTGGCTTATAAATTACACTGGCCTCAAAAACATGACAGCCCTGGCAGCTCCACGGGTCAACCTGACTAAGAGATGCTTACGCGGAGGCTTGGAGAGCGTATGTAAGTGGATACAGACGCATTAATTGCTAGAAATGTTATATTTAAATACAAAACCATTTTCCATTTACAATTCTCTCCCAGCCCAGGAACCCGACCTTGAAGACCCCCGGCCCCAGGATCAGGTAGGGTTTATGATCAATGTTACATTAGATGTTTGGAAAAGTTTAAAGTTATGTTAGTATTACTGATGGGAAATTACGATTATACCATTTTGTTGGCATTTTAAAAATAAGTGAAGCAGTGTTTTGTTTATAATTCTCAAGTCTTGACACTGAGCAAGCTCTAGAATTCATTGAAACTCCATTTCTGATGAAATTGTTCACTGTTAACATTATAACTATGTTGTAATGGGGCTACTAGACATTGCCCCATTTCTTAATAGGCCCTTTACTGTTCACTGAATCACTCTATTGTGTGAATTTGCTGCTTAATTTTGTTAATACTAAGATCCATTATGTTTGGACTTGCAATGTGCTGTTTTTTCAATTTCTCAAAAATGGGAAAGTACAGATGCATTAATTGCTAGAAATGCTATATTTAAATACAGAACCATTTACCATTTACAAATCTCAATATGGTCCTGCAGATAAATCTGCCCGCTCCAGGCCAGGCCAACCACGTCAAGGAGCTCCTAAAAGAGCTCGTCGTGGCCCTGGAGGACACCGACCTGGAAAAGGTAGGGTTTCTGATCAATGTTACATTAGATGTTTGGAGAAGCTGAAAGTTATGTTAGTATTAGTGATGGGAAATTAGGATTATACCATTTTAAAAATAAGTGAAGCAGTGTTTTGTGTATATAATATTTTTTTTCTTTACAGGGCCCAATCACACGAGACTTTTGCCTCCGGCTCTTCATTCGTGCCTTGACAGTGGACATTGGGACATGGGTGACACTGGTGCTTTTGTCAGTATTTAATAACTATGTTTTTAATAAATAAATAAATATGCCTAAACATCTTGTCAGCGTCTTTTTTCCAATAGGACTTTTTAGTTCCCTGTGGGGTTCATTTAAAGTGGCTGTTCTCACACATACTTTTCACTCATGTTCATTTGCTGCCCTCAAACATCATAATTTTATATAAGTGCGCCCCATGTGGCCACTTTCCTTCATTAATTGTCTTGAAAGTTTGAAAATGCACCTCCAAACTATTCCATCTGTTAGACATGAGCATTATTATTATTATTGTAGGTTACATATAAATGTATCTCAAATAAAAAATAAAGCTTTAAATGACCTTTTACAGTTATGTTTGTCACCATCCACTGTTTGTTCTGCAATTAATTCACCTGGTATACGTGAAACATGTGTGGGACGGGGACTTGCAGGAACAATTTCTCTACACAAGAGAGCTCCTACTACTACGACTGCAGAGGACATGTTCAGCTCCGTGGACTTGTATCTGAGTTCAGTGGGACGAAGCTGGGACATGTGCGTCGGTATCACAACTGATGGCGCTGCCTGCATGACAGGAAGAAACTCTAGGGTTGTGAGGAGAATACTGGACAAAGCGCAGAAAGCAACTTGGAACCATTGTATTTAGCATGAAATTAAATTAAAAAAAAACAATAACTCAAAGAAACAAACTGAAAATAAGTTCAAAAACTGAAACACAACCCTCGTGGGTCTTCTTCAGGTCTTGTTAGGCATGTGTAAAAGCAAGAATATTTCTATCTGAGCTGTGAGGTCCTTCCACTACAACATTCAGAGCAAGAGTGAGTGAGGAAACTGAGGGCTCCTCTATTTATAGGCTGCCTCTCACAGACTCCTCCCCCTTGTCTATTCCAATGTGATCCTTAAATTCTATAACTGTGAATAAAAATAAACGTATCATTCATGATACCGTGTATCTATGAATATATTATATTTTATTGGACTTAAATTATATATTTATAAATAAATCATGATGTTATTACTACTTTGTGACGTCTACAAAGTCTTTTTTTTTATAACTGAACTGTGACTTCTGATTTTAAGCGAATTTCTTATAGATAAACTGATTGTTTTAACTTACATATCAAGTTACAAATTTATTTCCTTAGTGTTTATTGGAGTTTTGTGATCCATCATGTTGTTATTACTATTTCTAAACATCCACGAATTGTCTTTTTTTCAATAGTCTTTGTGAGTTTCTTTCTTGTTCTTGAGAGTAAATCAATATATATATATATGTGTGTGTGATAATTCTTTTCGATAAGTGTAATTTTGAGAATATGTTGTACAGAATATGTGGACTTAGATAAACACTGTTGTTCTCAAGTTAGAAGGTTTAGGTTGAGGCAATAGTAGAGGAGACTTAGGTTTAGGCATGGGTTAAAAACGGTTCAGGTTTGGGCAATAGGCCACGGCCAGTCTTATTTAGTCTAGTCGAAGGTTAGGTGTAGGCAAGGGTCTATAGTGGTTAGGGTTAGGGCAGGGATAGGCAACCTTTACTATCGAAGGAGCCATTTTGCCCCCTCTTCCCCCAAATTAAATCTGTCTGGAGCCGCAAAACATATTTGATAACACAGGTTATAAAGTTATATATATAGTTATACAATATATATAAAAACTATAGTTTGTTACATTTATAAAGTTATAGAACAACAATAAATAAAACTGTTGACATTTAACTGCTGTTTTTACCTGTTACAAAAAAGGAAAGCACCAAACTCTTGTGAAGAGGAGAACAAAATACATGTGTAGGCCTAATTAGAAATAAATGAAACACAGAATTATGCTTTTTTTGCTCATCTCAAGCTTGGTACTTTTTCAGCAGATGCCATGTGCTTGCTCTGGCAATGTCTTTAAGCATTACTTTTTTTTTTGTTTGCCAATTCCTCGCCACACATCAAGCATACAGGTACACCAGCATTATTGGCAGTGAAAGCAAATTAATCTGTCCACGCAGAATTAAACTCTCTACTTCCCTCCCAGACTTTTCTTTTTTGGGGATTTATCCCTGGTTAGTTTACATAGGCTGGGGTCGGAAACTCTAGATTAGCGACCTGCTGGGAAGAACGCCGGGACGTAATAGGATGTGATGCATATTTTAGATGACGAAATTTGAAAAAAAAACGTGAGAGCAGGTCAGACCGGAGGCGGACACAGAAACTGTGTGAAATATGCATCCCATAGTTTGTATTCCCCTTCTGTTGACCTGGAGTTTTAATTTTACCAATTTAAACAATCACATTATTAAATGTCCCCCTCTGCCCATCCACTACAGCAGGGGTTTTCAACTGGTTTTGTCCCAGGGACCACAAGAGTGTGAGTACTTTCTTCACATTTACATCATACAGTTATGTGTATATGGCGTCGACAAATGCTTTCAGATAATTTTTGCTGCCACTAAACACGGGTAGGTATGATGAGACACACATTTGTAGCGTGTATACACCACCAGCTGGCCGAGAAACAAAAGACCTTTTTTAAATGGAGGTCTGGTCAGCTGGAGAAGAAAGTAGTCCGCGGCCTACTGATGTACCTATGCGTGTGTGTGTGTGTGTGTGTGTGTGTGTGTGTGTGTGTGTGTGTGTGTACATAGAAGGAAGTTTTAACATTTGGTATTCCATGTTGGTTTTACTTCCAAACCTCAAACAAATCTAGATATATCAACTTAAAAACCTCAAAGAAATCTAGAAAAATCTGTGTAAAAACGGTTGATTTACAGGGCTTAAGAATTGAAAACAAAATTAAAATGCAGTTTGTAGTTGTACTGCATCTCAGAACCATATGTACATCAATATATAACGTTCATGACTTAAATGTACAGACATGTAGCTGACATTGACGTTGAGAGAACGTTAAAATAACGGTGATCAATAACAATCAACATAAACTGGGGCTACAACTGAAGAGGGAAGATGACAAAGTAATGCAGAATATGTCACAAATGAAAATCATACAATATCACACAATTGAGGCCTACTTAAGTTTAACCTCATGATCAACAGCACCTTTATATTATTTTAGACACATTTTTCTTATTTTAGATATTTTTCACAATATTCAAGAATAATCTGGAAATGTGTTGAAATATCAAAGCGAATTTCGCGGACCCCCTGCAATGCTGTCGCGGACCACCAGGGGGTCACGGACCCCCGGTTGAAAACCCCTGCACTACAGCCACACAAGCAGTCATATAGATAAAAAGGAGCAAACAGCGGAGAAGTTCTTCAACATGGATGAGATTAAATTAATAATTACATTCTGAGCTTCTGTTGTTTGAGATTACACACACACACACACACACACACACACAACTTTGTTTGTGACAGTCACCAGCAGCAGTGAGATGATAGTGTACAGTCAGCGCCTGAGTCAACACAGATAAGACATATCAATGAAATAAAGTAAAAGTGTAAAAAGTAGGCAGTAAAAAGTTATGTTTGACTTGTGAGAATAAAAGTTTCTTCACAGGGACTAACACTTTGACAAAGATCCAGAAAAAAATATTTCAGTAAATCAATTAAAAACTTTTCTATCTGACACATAAAAGTTGTGGACAGAAATTATTTTTTTCATTTGCTACAATTCTGTATTATAACATCTTTTAAACAAACAAAATCATGTTGATAGTCAATGTGAGAATGATAAAGTTTTCATTCCAAAGCAAAATGTCTCATTTATGATCTCATGATGATAATTAACTTCAGTTTATATCAGCTTCTTCACCAAATTACAACTTTATTCTTTTTACTTTAATAACATTTTATTACTTTATTCTCATAGAATGGTGATTTAATTCATTCAAATGACCTCCTTTGACTTAACTTCTGTAAAATTAAGTCTTTATCCTTATAAAGTTATGACTTTTGTCTTGTAAAATATGACAATTCTTGTAAAACTTCTTCTTTGTTTGTGTAGTTTTGACTCAATTCTCTTTAAGTTTCATCGCTATTCTTGTAAAGTTAGTGTCTAACTGTGTCTGCTGTTGCTGTAGTTTGTAAATGTAGTTGGTAAATCTCCTGAGACGAGTTGAACCTGTTTGTTTTGAATGAAACAAAAGTGACTAACCTGAAGAGAGAGAACACAGAGGAGGAGAGTCGGGAAACGACAGAGAGATCATCACTCGGACTGAGGAGCATCGAAGCTGCAGAGCACGGTGAGACTTGATCAACTTTATAAAGAACTTTGTGACTTTAGTAACTGTGAAAGTTAAAGGATGAATTATGAAACTTGTTCTTGTTCAGGGATGTTTAATAAAACGCTTCAGGCTGTGATGCTGCAGGTAGAAAACACAAAGTAGGATGTGTCAATAAATATAAAACTTCAAAATGCTGCTGTCAGGACGAAACACATCAAGTTTCCTGTTGTAAATGTAAAAAACAGTTAATGTTAAATGGTTCATGTCCAAGATCCTCTCACAGAACACGATGTCAGTACAGAAGAATATTTGTTCTGCTTTTTTCCTGGTTAGTTAAGTTTGATTCAGGTTCTATTAAATTTATATTTGACCTCTTTGTTGTCACTATAACACAACATGTCCCTCCAGAGATCAGTTCACTTTGATTCTGCTGCTTTTACTGGTTTAAACACTTTAGTTGTAACTTGTTAAGCACCTTGTCATTTTTATAAATAAAGTTAGTTATTATTGATTCCACTCACTCCACAGTTACAGGTTATCATAAAGATTAGCTCCTGTCATACTGAGCTTCGGTTGTTTGACATCACGCACGCACACACACAAACACAAACACACACACACACACACCCAAGGCTGGATTTTCTTGCAGGTGTGTCACCACAGGTGTGTCACTCAGAGACATAGTTTGTGACAGTCACCAGCAGCAGTGAGATGATAGTGTACAGACAGCTCCTGAGTCAACACAGATAAGATATATCAATGAAATTAAAGTAAAAGTGTAAAAAGTGGTGGAGAAAGTACTGAAGTTTAGTACTTAAGTAAAAGTACAAGTACCCAGGAAAATATATACTTAAGTAAAAGTAAAAGTACTACATCAACAATCATACTTAAGTAAAAGTAAAAAGTACTTACTTTTAAATTTACTTTAAGTATTAAAAGTAAAAGTACTCACGCAATGGGTTGTCTCTCAATGTCTAGGCTGTGCCATTTTGATAAAGAATGCAGATATAGCTACTGGTAATACTCATGCCTCTACAGATGTCACTACTAGTAATAATTATAAGCAACAACATTTGCAGGTATGGCCTTCCCCTTTAAGGAACGGGCCCAGAGAGTGACGTAGTGCATTTCAGTAAATCAAAGTTTTAAAACTTTTCTATCTGACACATTAAAGTTGTGGACAGAAATTATTTTTTTTCATTTGCCACATTTCTGTATTATAACATCTTTTAAATAAACAAAATCACGTTCATAGTCAATGTGAGAATGATAAAGTTTTCATTCCAAAAGATTAAACTCCACTACATTTAGTAGAAAGATGAGCAAATTGTGAAACTGTCCATGTTGGATTCAGTTCTGCTTCAGATTTAAATGTAAAACAATGTAAAAACTTGTTTTTCAACAGATACTGAACACGTTCGCTCAAACTTCCTCCATGGATCCAATCAATCTGAACGAGCCGGACGAGCCTGAGATGACTCCTACAGAGTCTGGTGAGTGGTTCTTAGTAAATGTACAAACTATATCAATATTTATATGCTGCAAAAAAGGTGAAATGTGCTAAATTAAATTTACGAAACAGAAAACAAAGTTTAAACCGAATCAAGCACTTTACCAAAATATCGAATATATAATAGTTGTATTTTCTGGTTCTGAATGCGTATTTGAAAAGGAAGCAAAGACCAAATGTTGATGAATTCTTCCATAATCTCTCAAACAGACGACTCAGACGAGAGCCTCACCAGCCACATTCATCCGGCAGCTGTCGACGTCACCGTGGACGAGACACATGAACCATGTACGAGTTTTAACATTACACGAATACACAAAGTCACATTAAAGCAGCTTTGATTGACAGCTTTGTTTTCACAGGTTCCCAGACTCCTGAGCCCCCCCCACGTCATCAAACCGCCACCAACATGGACAGACCTCCAGCGCTCGATCTCCCCACCGGCGCCGAGCAGGTGCAGGCACAAATTTTCGTAATGTGACTTTATTCTCATAAATATTGCAAATTTGTTCTCAGACTTTTTTCTTATTATTGTGATGAGATTAAAATGCGGTGACATGTTATGATTGACAGCTGAGAGGGATTTGCTCCAAATCACCAGCACAAGATGGCAGCAGCAGAATATTTGGGATATTTTGGCTTAATTTTCATGCAGCGGGAGGAAGTGGAGACACGTCGTCCATCTTTCATGTCTACGGTTCTATTACACTTTATTTAATTCTTCTTTTTCTTCCTTTAAGGCGGAGCTACAGCTTAAAATAAAAGAAAAGAAGGCAGAAGTGAAATCTTCTGCGTTCGACTTGAAGGTAAGAATTCACTTTTTACAATATGGTTTCTGTCCATGTTTCTCTTGACATGTCCACTGTCCATCATCAGGTTTGCTTGGACAACGAGTGTCTGGAGATATATAACGTCTTCTCCGAGGTGAGGAAAGTCGTGGAGGACGCTCTGCAAAGATCTCTGCAGACTGTGGAGAAGAGGTTGGTTCTACGTGGCTCACAGTGAAGTGTGGTCAGATGTATTATTGATCCATCCGCGTAACGTCCTGTATTTGACCTTAAAGGAGAGAAAGGGATAAGAGAAGAGAGGATCGGCTTCAGGAGCTGGAGAGAGAGTTGGACAAAAAAAAATGTTTAAAGAGAGGAGAGGATCTGCTTCAGGAGCTGAAAAGAGAAACTGAAGAACTCGAGAAGACCATCACTGAGTTGGAAATAAACCCAGACCTTCAGGTGAGTCGAGGATCTGACGTGCAAAGACATCATCACGTCTCCATGAGGTTGATTTGAAACTGACGTTGTGAGATTTCCCCTCACGCAGATCCCTCCGGAAACCACGGATTGGAGCAACACCAGTGTTGATACTTTGGAGAGAGGATTACGCCCGCCTCTACCGATGATCCTCCTCTCCAATGTCAACACCCTGTTCAACAAGATGGACGAACTGCGCCTTCTCATCACGACAAATACAGAATTTGCCCTTTCTTCTGTTTTGTGTTTTACTGAATCGTGTCTGAAGGAAGATAACCCGGACTCTGATGTACAGCTGACCGGGTTTCAGCTGTTACGTGCAGACCGCGACCTGAAACTCTCAGGCAAATCAAAAGGGGGAGGGATTTGTTTCTATATAAACGATGGCTGGTGCAGCGACGTGACAGAGATTTCAAAATCCTGTTCTCCTGATCTGGAAACTTTTTTCATCACCTGCCGACCGTTCTACCCTTGTGAATTCACCTCTTTTATTCTGGCCGGAGTTTACATCCCACCAAAAGCTGACGTGCGCGAGGCTCAACGTCAACTCGCTGCTCAGATACAAGAAGTGGAGAGAAGGAGTGAGAACAAGTCTTCCACTGTTATCGTCCTTGGGGACTTTAATCAGGCCAACTTATCTGACGAACTCCCCAGATACGAACAGTTCGTCAAATGCGCGACTAGGGGGGAGAATACTCTGGACCACTGCTACAGCACCATCAGCAAGGCGTATCATGCAGTTCCACGTGCTCCTCTGGGTGGATCCGACCACGCTCTCATTCACCTGATCCCGGCTTACATACTGGAACTCAACCTTCCTAAACCTGCTGTGCTGAGATCGAAGAACTGGAGCAGCAGAGCAGCTGTGGATGATCTGCGTGACTGCCTGGACAACACAGACTGGGAAACTTTTCGACCTGCTTCCAACAGCCTGGACGAAAACACAGACGCTGTGACGTCCTACATCAGCTTTGTCGGTCCCACAAGCACCAGGGTGAGATGCAACAACGACAAGCCCTGGTTCACAGCAGAACTCAAACATCTTCGTTTGGAGAAAGAGGCGGCCTTCAAGAGTGGGGACCAGAAAAGGTTCAGACTGAACAAATACTTGTTTGACACGGCGATGGAAGAGGCCAAACAACAGTATTCAAAGAAGCTGAAACAACAATTTGCTGCAAAACCAAATTCCCCCAAGACCTGAACTTGCAAACGACCTGATTGACTTTTACTGCAGATTCGACAGACAATGGACCAGTTCTAACCCCCCCGACAGGAAGCAGCGCGTGAGGCTCGTGTCCTTCTACGACACGACGGCTCGGTCTCACATTTACTCGTTCACCCAGTGTGCGTTCGGCGGAGAGATCTTCCCGTATTTCAGTCCACATCTCCAACAAAAGGGTCAGAACGCAGCTCCTCTGATCATCTCTCCTGTAGAAAGACAGTGAATGAAGCGTGTGTCCGTTACAGTGGCCGAAAATTACAATATATTATATTAGATAGATAGATAGATTATTATGAGATTATCAGAGATGCAGATAAAGAAGGACGTCGTGTCTCCACTTCCTCCTGTTACAAATATGAAGCCAAAATATGGTGGATACGGGTGATGCCATTAAAATGTCCCCGTTGTAGGGATAATAAAGAATCTTATTTTATTAGCTTATCTTATCTAATCTTTCGCTTTTTTCATCATTTGGATACAGAGTTGTTTTATTTAACAGGTACTTTGACTTTTTGGGTTGGTCCATGTCCCATCCATTAACATGGAGCTATGCCCTATACGCAGCCAGCCACCTGGGGGCGCTCCAGAGCATATAGCCTTAGGGGAGCTGACATGTGTGTGTAGCTGCATGTTGGTACTCAGGTGTTCAAGGGCTGAATTCTATTTCTTCGATAAATAATATAATATATATTCCTAAGATGTCGTTGTGTGTTGGTTGTGGTTTAATGTAAGATGTAATTCATAAATCATGTTACAGGAAGAGGGTTTAAATGACGAGAGCTTTTTTCTATGTCTTTTATTTCTGTGGTGTTGGTATAAAACAAATAAAACTTTATAACCTGACCAATGAACTTGTACACATGGTGTCCTGCTTGACCACTAGAGGCGCTATGGAGACAGATGATATATTTCAATATTTAGTTTTATGTGTTTTATGATCATTAAATTCATCTGTCACAACTTTGAGGCTGAAAAGACTTTTTTTGTATGTATGTGAAACTTAATGTTGCTCAGTTTCTAATTTCTAATTTCACCCAAACATGTTTGGGTGAAAGGACCAAATAAAAATACCTAATTCCAAAAATAGAAACCGGATCATATTCATATATCCGTGAAAAGTTTGAGCAAAATGTCACATTTATGATCTCATGATGATAATTAACTTCAGTTTATATGTTTTTTCACCAAATTACAACTATTATTTTTACTTTACTTACATTTTATTACTTTATTCTCATAGATAATTATTTATTCGTAAAATGACCTCCTTTGACTTAACTTCTGTAAAATTAAGACTTTATCCTTATAAAGTTATGGCTTTTGTCTTGTAAAATATGACAATTCTTGTAAAACTTCGTCTTGTTTGTGTAGTTTTGACTCAATTCTCTTTAAGTTTCATCGCTATTCTTGTAAAGTTAGTGTCTAACTGTGTCTGCTGCTGCTGTGGTTTGTAAATGTAGTTGGTAAATCTCCTGAGAGCGAGTTGAACCTGTTTGTTTTGAATGAAACAAAAGTAATTAACCTGAAGAGAGAGAACACAGAGGAGGAGAGTCGGGAAACGACAGAGAGATCATCACTCGGACTGAGGAGCATCGAAGCTGCAGAGCACGATGAGACTTGATCAACTTTATAAAGAACTTTGTGACATTTAGTAACTGTGAAAGTTAAAGGATGAATTATGAAACCTGTTCAGGGATGTTTAATAAAACTCTTCAGGCTGTGATGCTGCAGGTAGAAAACACAAAGTAGGATGTGTCAATAAATATAATACTTCAAAATGCTGCTGTCAGGAGGAAACACATCAAGTTTCCTGTTGTAAATGTAAAAAACAGTTAATGTTAAATTGTTCATGTCCAAGATTCTCACACAAAACACGATGTCAGTACAGAAGAATGTTTGTTCTGCTTTTTTCCTGGTTAGTTAAGTTTGATTCAGGTTATATTAAATCTATATTTTACCTCTTTGTTGTCACTATAATACAACATGTCCCTCCAGAGATCAGTTCACTTTGATTCTGCTGCTTTTACTGGTTTAAACACTTTAGTTGTAACTTGTTTAGCAGCTTGTGTTTTATAAATAAAGTTAGTTATTATTGATTCCATTCACTCCACAGTTACAGTTTATTCATAAAAGATTAGCTCCTGTCATACTGAGCTTCTGTTGTTTGACGTCACACACACACACACACAAACAAAGACACACATACACACACCCATGGCTGGATTGTCTTGCAGGTGTGTCACCACAGGTGTGTCAGCGCAGACATGGTTTGTGATTCACCAGCAGCGGTGAGTTTTCATTCCAGAAGATTAAACTCTACTACATTTAGTAGAAAACTGAGCGAAGTGTGAAACTGTCCATGTTGGATTCAGAATACGTCACCAATTTCATGCATAAAATGTAAAAACTTGTTTTTCCTCAGACACTGAACACGTTCGCTCAAACTTCCTCCATTGAACATCCAATCAATCTGACCGAGCCGAACGAGTCTAAGATGATTTCTATAGACTCTGGTGAGTGGTTATAGAAAATGTACAAACTTTATCAATATTTATATGCTGCAAAAAGGTGAAATGTGCTAAATTAAATTACGATACAGAAAAAGTGGAAACCGAATCAAGCACTTTACCAAAATATTGAATATAAAATATTTGTATTTTCTGGTTCTGAATGCGTATTTGAAAAGGAAATAAAGACCAAATGTTGATGAATTCTTCCGTAATTTCTCAAACAGACGACTCAGAAAACATCCTCCAGGTTTGCGACTTAGGTTGGTCCAAAGTGACGACCAATCAGGGCCCGAGGATCCACCAGGAGAAGAGGGGATGCATGCAGAATGGAGTGAGGGACCCAGAGCAGCCGGCAGCTGCCGACGTCACCGTGGACGAGAAACATGAACCATGTACGAGTTTTAACATTACACAAATAAACACAGTCACATTACAGCAGCTTTGATTGACAGCTTTGTTTACACAGTTTTCCAGACTCCTGAGCCCCCCCCATGTCATCAAACCGCCCCCAACACGTACAGACCTCGAGCGCTCGTTTACTCCACCGATGCCGAGCAGGTGCAGGCACAGCTGTTCGACCTGTTGAAACGTCACGCTGTGAATCAGATCATAAGAACAAAGAGTTTGATTCTTCATCATTATATTATCCAATGTTTTCCTCCTTTTAGACGACGCCTCCAACAACCGCAGTCCGCCCAAGAGAGGACAAAGAGGAGAAGCAGAGGGATGTGGAATACCTGAACATGAGGGTTATTATTACACTTCTAATAACACTGAATAAAACTGTTTATTGGGTCATCAATCTGAAAAATCTGAAATTTGGCACAGACACCACATGGTCCCCAGAGGATGAATCCTTTTTTTAAAAGATATATTTGGGGCATGTGTAAAAGATGGGTAAAGAAAATGGACGTCACCTGTGTGTTAAAGGCAAAGTAAACATTAAATAACATTTTCTTAAAGATGTTCACTGTAATTTTTATGAAGTATCTTGAAGAAAACAAGAATAAAGTTGTAAAGTGCTCAGAATGAGTTTGTAATTTAATGAGAAAATATAGTCGTGTGTCAACATTTTCTTAATGTGACTTTATTCTCATAAATATTGCAAATTTGTTCTCAGACATTTTTCTTATTATTGTGATGAGATTAAAATGCGATGACATGTTATGATTGACAGCTGAGAGGGATTGGCTCCAAATCACCAGCACAAGATGGCAGCAGCAGAATATTTGGGATGTTTTGGCTTAGTTTTCATGCAGCGGGAGGAAGTGGAGACACTTCGTCCATCTTTCATGTCTACGGTTCTATTACACTTTATTTATTTCTCCCTTTTCTTCCTTTAAGGCGGAGCTACAGAAGAGAATTCAAATTAGGCAGCTCAAGATGGCAGAAGTGTTCGACTTGAAAGTAAGAATTCACTTTTTACAATATGGTTTCTGTCCATGTTTCTCTTGACATGTCCACTGTCCATCATCAGGTTAGCCTGGACAACGAGTGGCTGGAGACATATAACGTCTTCTCCGAGGTGATGAAAGTCGTGGAGGACGCTCTGGAAAGATCTCTGCAGCCTCTGAAGAAGAGGTTGGTTCTACGTGGCTCACAGTGAAGTGTGGTCAGACGTATTATTGATCCATCAGCGTAACGTCCTGTATTTGACCTTAAAGGAGAGAAAGGGTAAACAGAGAAGGAGAGGATCTGCTTCAGAGGCTGAAAAGAGAAACTGAGGAACTCCAGAAGACCATCACTGAGTTGGACAGAAACCCAGACCTTCAGGTGAGTCGAGGATCTGACGTGCAAAGACATCGTCACGTCTCCATGAGGCTGATTTGAAACTGACGTTGTGAGATTTCCCCTCACGCAGATCTCTCTGGATGAAACCACGGATTGGAGCAACACCAGTGTGGAGACGTCGTTGTCCTTCGATTCCTTGATAACAACGACTGCAGCCATGATGGAACCAATTGAGCGGCAACTGGAAGAGCTCTCCCTTGTTGGTGAGTCCTTTGTGTTCATCCAGGTTTGTGTTTCATCTGATGAAGATCTGTGTGACTTTAACTTCATCTTTGTTTTCACAGATCTCAAGTGATTTCCCACATTTGCAGGTGCGTGTCTCAGCTTTTTAAAATATATGGTTACATGTGATTCGAGTAACGCTTATGAGTTCACTAGTCTGTATCACACACATTTTATCATTTTAAGTTGTACGTTTGTCAGAACGTCAAACTAAGATTTCACAGCCGTTTTGTCCAATTTCCAATCAGCAAATTATCCTTATTTTACTACATCTCTAAAACTTGATTCTTTGAATGCCTATATTTTCTGAAGTTGTCCATAGGATTTGCATCACGATTCTATTTCCATCTATGAACCCAGACAATGGCTACTGGGCGACTGTCCACTATGAGGACGAAGGTAACGCAGCCCTGACAGCTCCACGCGTCCTCCTGTCTCTGAGGGACAAACCTCAGAAGGTGGGGGTGTTCGTGGACTACGAGGAGGGTCTCGTGTCCTTCTACGACACGAGGGCTTGGTCTCACATTTTAAATTTTAACTTCTCTCGCACTTACGGTAGTCTTATTTTAACCAGCGCAGCTTTTTCCGTCTTTATGGTAGCAAAGCCTGGCAGCACACGGTAGTTGTGAACAAAGAGGAAAGTTAAAGCGTTTTAGTTCACTCTTTTTTTATGTGAAATTTATATATATATATTAAGAAAAAGAAAAGAAAAGAGGAAACTCAATTTCCCCTTTGTTTAAAAAAAATTCGGGACGATTCATGACCTTGAAATATTTGATTCAGAGCAATAAACCATTGTGAATCATCCCTTCCTCTTCATTTTAACCTTGTTAACCTAGTGTTGTTATATTTCATAGTTTGTTATTAATTTCTCATGTCTTGGCAGATTAAATGTCACCTTCAAACGTGCTGTTGTGACACTTTAACTGATTCCTCCTCGTACAGACATTTCAAATAAAGATCAGTTCATCTAAGTTTGATATTTAGAATCAATAAGTTTGTTCATAATTATATTTTCATGTAAGATTTTCCTTAACTGCTACAGTGCTAATATCTTTTGATTCCTTTGTATAATAAAAATACTCAATATGTTCATTGTCTTTTCTTTTGAGGAATAAATGAAATATATTATCCTGTCCATGATTATTTTATATCCATCTATATAGATATATAAATGCACGTACACACAAGTACACAGTATAATGACAGTACATTCACTTCCATTCATTGTGGACAGACAAACCAAAACCAGGACCTCATAAGGAGCGCTGGTCCCCATAAGGTCTGCTGGTCCTGAAAAGGTCAGTGTTTTTGCAGGTGAAGGTCCTACAAAATCAACAAAAACAAGTACACACACACGTTTAGCAGAATATTTTAAAAACGACAAACAGCATTGTTTTTTTTTTCATTTTTAATGAGAGCAGAAACAACTTGTATTGTAGTATTTTATTATCTGGTACTTTGATGGTTTTCCAAGATTTCAATAATTTTAAGACTGTCCAGTGAGTTCAGGTTTTCCTCTTTTCAAAATAGTACAAGAGCGACTTTGTTTCTTCTCGTCATCAGGTAGAAAACGTCATGGCAACAGGATTACAGTAAAGTGGAGGAAATGAGAACGGGGGGGCAACCCTGTGACAGTAGGTAGAAAACGCCAGGGGAGTTAGCCTGTGTTAGCCTGTGTTAGCTTGTGTAAGCCTGTGTTAGCCTGTGTAAGCCTGTGTTAGCCTGAGTTAGCATCAGAGCCGTTGGTCAGCAGGGAATCGAACCCTCTGCCGCTCTGAAAACCTCCTTCGCTAACTGACAGTGAAAGTTTCCCAGAGGGTCGTGAGGTTTGTCCCTCGTAGGAAACCGTACAGGAGGCAAACAGATTGTGTGTTTGCTGATGTTAGAAAAATATGGTTCTACATTTAGCTTTCTTCATTTCTGGCTAAATTAAAATGAAGTAAAAGATCGTAGTAAACATTTATTCATCATCCTCATCGTCGTCGTCATCATCGTCATCATCATCATCATCGTCGTCGTCATCATCGTCTTCATCATCATCATCGTCATCATCATCATCGTCATCATCATCATCATCATCATCATCGTCATCATCATCATCATCATCGTCATCGTCGTCATCATCATCATCGTCATCATCTTCATCATCATCATCATCATCTGGGTCGATCTTTCCCGACAGCACATCGTCGACCCACTGCTCCAGCTCGTCCGCCGTGGGCATGTCGTCGTCCTCGTCGTCCATCTCCAGCCACACGCTGTCGGCCTGTCGGGGACGGACAGAGACATTTCACTAAATCACATGAGGACAAAATCTGTTCGTAGCCACAACGTGTACGTGACTTTTTAGTTTGGTCCACGTCCCATCAGCTAGCACGGAAGAGGCAGGTTTGTAAGCCCTTTAATGCCACCAGCCACCAGGGGGCGATCGACCTGATTTGCTTATGGTTACTCACAGCTGCTACTTATGTTGATGTGATAGCAGGGTGCTGCAATGTCTCACTATCGCCCTTTGTGGTACAACATGGTATTGCACGACGGTACAAGAAAGGGCTAGCTGGTTAGCATGCACATAAAACCAAAGTTTTTTAAGTGTATACTTTTTGATCTGGGTAGTATTCCGAACAAGTTTGCAGCATTTATTTAGTTTTGGGATTCATGGGGGGTGGGGGGGGTTTGCTTACATCCTCGACATCAACGACTCCGATCTGAGGAGCAGAGAGGTCGATACCGAACGTCTTCTCCCAGTACGGCACCAGCTGAAAACCACACAGAGATATCACATCAAATTATATCATATATGTTCTGACACCATTAGACATTAGAAGTAATTTTCAGAAGTGTTAATACATAGCCATATGTTCGGGGGGGTCATACCAAGGGGAAGTTGTCGGGGTCGATCCAGATGATGCTGAGGTTTGGGTTGTCGGTGTTCTCACGTGCCACCTCCTTCAGGATTTCCAGGAATTCATAACCATCTAGAGAAAAGGTCAAAGGTCAGGTACATGCTGTGTGGATAAATCAGAACTATGATTATAATTAAAGAATAAAACAAGTAACCAGGGTCATCCTCCTCAGCAAAGGCAACGATGTGCTCTCCATCAATGTCGTCCTCCTGTACACACAGAGACGGGTCCATTTCTTTAAATCAAGATGAAATATGAATATTGTTGAATCTCTTTAATCACAGATACGTCTCTTACCCAGATCTCGTACATGCTGTGAGGCTCCAGCTTCCTCAGAGTGGGCCTGAAGCAATAAGACATTCAAATTAAAATGTTTCACACTGAAATATTGAAATGCTGATCTTGTGTTCTTGCTCGATGTGGTGATGAGTTGTTCACCTGTCGTGCTGCTCGATGTACTCCACCAGCTCCGCCTCGAGGTAGGGTTTCCCTGGAATGGTGACGGAATCCTCCATGAACGGCTCGTAGAAATCCACCTCGTTCATCTTCAGCTTCAGCTTCTTGGCGATCTGAAGTCACGTGAATCGAGAGGAGGAAACAGAAAATATTAACATTTTAATAGAATTCATTTTTGCTCTGTTGCTCTCCTTTGAAATTGAAGTTCGAACCTTGGGGTCAAATGTGGCGTAGAATTTGACGAAGGGGTGGAACTCCTCGGCAGCATCATCGTACTCGATGAAGTCTGGATGGAGAACAGGCAGAAGAAGATAGAACTGAAGGAAAGATTCATCACAACTGATCTGAAGTTCGTCCACTTCCACCTACGAGGAGACTTCTCGCTCTTGAAGTAGCCGACCAGCTTGATGACCTCATCGATGTTGTGGAAGCCCTTCAGCTCGCGCTCGTTGTCGATGATCTCCACTGGTTCCTCGATCACCTGACCAGTGGATTCAATGGATTATTATACAGAGCAGTATCACTGCAGCTGCCCTGGGTAAACATGTGACGACCACAGACTTCTTACATCGTAGATGAACTCCACCAGCGTGTCGGAGGCTAGCTCGCCGTCGTACTCGATGATCTCGTTGTCGGCGAAGATGTAGATGCTCTCCACCTCGTCCAGACCTGAGGATCGGAGAGAGCTTCAGTCACTCCACCATTACAACAAAGATTCTTACACACAATGTACACAATTATAAATAATCATGAGAATAAAATAGAACCTAGCATAATTCCTTTTAAGGTCATTGCACAGAATAGGAGAATTATGGAGCATTCACATAATCACCCAAATAATAGACTATGAAATATATACTTTAACATGTACAGGTGTAAATTAAAACATTATAGTAGCTTTTTATTATAAACATAGCTTATTGGTTTCAGAATATATCAAGTAACGTTGCAATCTATGTAAAATTAACTCTTTTGTCAGTGCTGCAAATTAATTAATATTTACTTTTCCATACACAACACCAGCAAACAATATGTGGAAAGTGATCACACACACACACACAGCTGAAATATCTTTGGTGACCACTTGGGGGCAGGACTGTTTCACATGTTAATCATTAGTTACATTTTTGTTGTTGTCAAATCATTTTTAATAGCACATATATATATTTGGACTCAAGTTTGTGCTCATCTCTTGTTGTGTTGATTATAATAACTGGGGACGATTGTGACGTCTGAGAATATTTGCTTTTGTTGTGTTTCACTTTCACAAATTCAGTGAAGGCAATTTTGGATTCTAAAGGAAAGAGATAATTTAAACCGAGCTACAGTGAGCATTGATCTTACCCAACTTCTTGGCCACAGCAGAACCCTTCTTTTCGTCCACCAGCCCGAATCCGATGTCCTCGTCGTCCAGGTCGGCGAGGACTTGAGCTGCGAGCTGCACAGAGAGACACACACACAGAGACAAAGTTCTATTGAGTTTCATACGACTGCTGATTGTGCGTCTGACTCGTGTCGCCGTCTGATTCCCTGATCTCAGAACTCCAGTAAAAAGTTTCATTTACACAAGATAAATACACACTTGGCATTTCATCTCACTTTCAAGGCCTTAAAAGCAAAAGCTTTGGACTGCTGCCTTGCACTTTCTAAATCGGAGTGAAACCAAAGCCAACAATCGACAGCCCTGGTAAGCCGGCATGGGGGGGGGGGGGGGGGGGGGTCTCCACACGCCAGAAGAACAAGAGGGGCAGAACTTGAGCCAAATATGTGGCGGCGAGGAGACGCTGCGACAGGTGTGGTGGAGCGGGACTCGCCCTTTGGGAACATTCAGCCGCTGCACACATGCACATGTACTGTAAATAAACTGTACACACAACGCATCTCTCATATTTGTATGTACAAATACACAGAAACACTTGATTTCTTCTAGGTGTTGTTGAAGCAGCCTTACAGACTGGACGACATTCAGAAGCAGCCAAACGACTGAAAGCAGCAGCACAGACGCTTTGTGCAGGAAGACGAGGACGAGCTTCACAGGAAGCTTCCATTCTGTGGCTCTGCAGAGTTCAGGTTCCTCAGGATCGTGGGAAATGTTCCACCTTCTTTTACTTTAACCCAAACCAGAAAATAAAGGATGTTCCTACTCACAAATCGTTCTACTCGGACACTTTCTGCTGAAGTTTGAGGTGAGAGGATCAATACTCATTCTGCATATTCCAACATAAAATCTTAATCTATAAGTCCAGCGAGGGGTTGTCCTACGAAGACAAAGTGTGAGAGTGTGTTAGCTTCAAACAGTCCCTGTGTTTCCAGTTTTTATGCTAAGCTAAACTAGCCTAAGCTCGGGAGGAAGTGAACTGGCTTTAGCTTCAGAATAAAACGACAAACAAACAAATGCATTTACCAGAATGTCAAACTGTTCCGTTTAGATAGACGTTCCTGTGACCTTTTGGGAATTTTGCTTGTGTTTTGAACTTTTCATTAATTTCCCGGGGAATAATTCATGAATCTAGATTTTAAAAAGCCATATTTATCAGACTGAGTGTGTGTACTTTGGTTTAGTTCCTCATCGGGAATATGTTTGGAGCAGAATGTGATTCTTATTAAATTGCTCTCCCTTAATTTTCGAGTTTATGAAGCGTAATTAATTGAATGTTTTGAGAATTCCATAAGAAATATCAGTTTCTTCCGTTGTTCTGGGACAACAGGAGTTTCAGAGACTAAAACTGGTCCCATCTGAAATCTAAAGTGACCCTGAAGTGCCCCAGTGCCCGGGTGCTGGACATACGATCGGCCCTTCCTATGAATGGATGAATTCATCAGTTCACCCGTCAATCAAGCGCTCGCAGCCCAAGCTGCTGCTGGACTGTGAGAGCAGCTCAGTCCTCACACGTCTGGGACATTTGGACTGAAGTGCCGTCCAGGAGAGGACGAGGGACAATCAGCAGCGGCACAGGGATCAGAGCCGAGCAGACACAGAGCGGCAGGTCGGGACGTACCTGGAAGATATTGGCTGCTTGTCTCGTGATAAACTGCAAGAAGAGGCAACGCTTTAGGGCAAAGCACAAAAGTCACAGCCTCCAGGTTTACAACAGAAGGGAGCGGCCTTCAGAGGAGACAAGACGGGTCCAAATGTAAACAGAGAGGACGATTAAAGCCATACACCCCCCCCCCACATACACACACGCACATGTTGAATTGATTTTATTTGATAGGAAAGCGTGCTCGTTAATCGATAGAAAAACACAGTCAATAAGCCAGAATTCAGCATATACACTATAGATTGTAAATAAAACCCTCTTGCACCGTCTATGACATTTGGAGCCAGAGTCTGCGAAGAAGTGATCGGGGAATCAGGGTTTGCTGACAATTATCAAAATCAGAGACATGAACACTTGAGAGAACATCATAGGGACGAGAACTACCTAAACTTGACAGAAACCAAAATTGTTTATATGCATTAACTTTTAAAGTGTGTCCACAAACATGGAGGAGGCCTGGATTTAAGACCTATACTGCAGCCAGCCACCAGGGGTCAATTAAGGCTTGAGCTTCACTTTTGGAAGCCGTCATGTCGTCCATCTTTATTTACAGTCTATGATTAACGGCTGCGCACATGAATTCACAAAATATGTACGTTGGCGAATAAATAAAAGACAAGCTCATATTTCACAACCATTATTTTCACGATTAATTAGATTGAATATCAATTTGCTGAAGTGCAAACTGTCCCGTGTGTCCTCGTCAGCACAGGCCACACTCGGAGGAGAGGGGTATTTATAAGAGGAGAAGATTCGGTGGAAGCGACGGAGGAGCGGCCATATAAGGTCGTGTAAGACGCCTGTTGAGGAGCAGAACAGAGGCCTGAGATCCTTCACTTATAGAAATGGGTGTGGAGTGGGCGGGGCCACAGACACCTGACACTTCATCCATCACGCCTGTCAGCCGCGCTCATCAGTTCGGTCCTCGCTGAAAAACAACCTCTCCTCTCGGCTTCCTCCTCTTCCTCAATGTTCTTTCCCATCCTCTGGATATTCTGTAAATGATAACTCAGCCCCTGACGCCCGCTCACCCTCCTCATCCCGCTCGCTCGTTAACATCCGGTAGCCCGCCCCCCCCGAGCCAAGTGAGAGGTCAGCAGGTCGCCGCTTGGCTCCATCACCAGGAGCCCAGTCACCGTGGGCTGGTCAGGTGACGCCATGCGAGGGCAGAGCGCCACGGTGAGTCGTCAGAAACGAGCTCCGGGTCCTTTGCCGCACTTGGCATCGACCGATGAGCCGGGGGGAGGGAGGGGGGTCGGGGTGGGGGGGTGGCAGGTTGGCAGCACAGCCGTGGGCTCGTATTTCTTGTAATATAGACGTTGAAATACTTGCTGTGCACTGATCCTGGTTAGCCCAACAACACGGACCAACACGTTTGTCTAAAATGCTCTCGCACCAAATATCTCTGATCTCACACATTGTGACTTTTCCCTCTGCAGCCACAGGGGGGCGATAATCATATCCAATCATTGATTTGTATAGATGAGTGGATATATTGATAATATACCAGGTGTTCTCATGTGGATGCAGATATTTTTTGGTATCTGTTTGCATTCGATTGCACTGATGATCAGCGCCTCCCTCTCCAGGGTCGAGATCGAACCCACGCCGGGTCACGGGGAATTATTTCGAGACCTTTTCATTCTCATCACAAACAATTGTCTCTTTCTCTCCTGCTGCACAGTTCAGATATGAAAAACCTCTCAGACAAAAGCCCCGGACGAGAGAGCAGGAGAGTAATCACAGTGATTTGCAGGGAATCCATTCACCATGTCGGTCTGAACCCTCTCATTTCACCTCATCAGCCGGAGCTGGAGGCAGGAAGCACTCTGAACCTTTTCATCACGGAGTCATCTCAGGAACCTGCAGGTGTTTCCACTCTCACCGGGAACCGCACACGCAGCAAGAGGAAGTGAACAAAGCTCAATCAGGTGGTTAAGAGTCGGCACCACGTTTCCTTCTCTACACACAACCTCTTCAACCACCACGACGTCACAACACAACATCACTTTCTCCTCTTCCCAGTAAGAAGTCTGACTCCACAATAATCATCTGAAATTAGAGCTGAATCTGTAGAAAGAGAGGAAGATGAAAAGGTTTCCTGTGAGAGCGAGTGTCCCGGGATCTGTGCAGGATGAGAAGTTGTGCCAGCGTCAGACAAACGGTGAATCAGTGATGGCTGCTGTAACACATCAGGCTGTTCTGCACAGGGCTGTTACACAACACTGCGCCGGGGTGGGCATGAAAGATTCATACACACGAGCACTGACAACACTCCGACTCGCCCGCAGCTACTGGAACTGCACCAGCTTCATCTCAGATTCTCAAAAGCTTCTTCAAACGCCTGCGTTGAGAGATAAAATAAAGATTCCTCGAACTCGGAGTTCACAGTTTTCTGTTCCGTGGCCTCATGGGAGATGAGTGAGATGTATGGAACGGCTTCTGGAACTCTCACAGGCACACGAGCGGACTGGGGGGGGGGGCAGACGAGTCTGGGACCATCTGTGAATGACTCACTTTGACAGAAATAAGCTGCATAACAAACACGTCTCCGCTGATCGACTGTTGATAAAGAGGCCGAGGCTCAGAGGGCGGAGCCGAGGGAGGCGTCACATCTGATCTCATTACAAACATCTGCATTCACAGGCTGAGTCGTGTTTATGGTAAATAACAACATTAAAGTGTGTTAATAAAGATCAGTGAGCAACTTAGCACAATCACAATTACATTTTTTGATATGTTACAGTGAAAACGTGTAAATATTACATTTAATGACGGGTTAAAACGCTTCTTTAGTTTCAGGGTCTTTAGCATTGACTGTATTTAAAGATGGATGAGACGACAAGTTCCTAAAAGTGAAGCCAAAATGTCTGGATCGCCCCCTAATGGCTGGTTCATGTACAGCGCCTCCTCCATGTAAGCGGATGGGACATGAAACAAACTGTAGAGGTAAACTGCAACAGTCTATTGCCGCTTCATTCATATTTCCTCTAGCATCTAAAATATCCGTCTATAATATGGTCAGAAAATGGTGAAATGGTAAAATAATCTCGTCAACTTTGTCAATATTCAGAGGAGAATTTCTTCTTCTCTGGATTATTTCACTTCACGGAGATTCGGCCTCGGAGCCGAGGGGACGGGCGGACGGCGCTGGTAAATTTAGCGTGAGACAGAAACAGCATGCGAGCGCTCGGGAACTATTTTGGACGGAGACGCTGACAGGTCCCTCGATGAGCTGAGAGTCTGCAGGCGTTTACAGGAACCGCTGCCTCAGCGAATATTCAACCACCGATGGTCTTTGTGGAAATTTGATCCGAGTTACGCCCTGAAATCGCTTTGACTTTCCTATTTCACGTATTTAAATAATCTAAGTTCTGCATCTGCATCTTATTTTTGTTCGAGGGGCCATAAAATAAGCAACTCTGATGATGTCATTGTGATGTCATCAAGTCTTCATCTACAACCTCCAGTATTAACATAATGTGTTGCATCATGGGTAAAGCAGGATTCTGAGTTTCTCTAGCTTGGAACTCAATACCTCAGCCTCTGCTTTTGCAGTTTTGAATAATACAATGATAATTAATTATATACAAATTAGATTATGTGCAAAAGCCCAACTATTTCTACTTTAAAAGGCAAAATAAGGTGAAGTTATATTTGGGATAATAAGCATTGAACACATCTCAGATGATCCATATCGTGAAACTATGTGTTTCAACGACAGCTGAGCCTCCATTCTGAATCCTCCACAAACCACAGGTGGGTTGTGACGTGGAGGAAAGTGGACGAGGCGGAACGTGAACAAACGTCTTCACCCATCAGCGCCGAGGGGACGCCATCATCATCATCATCACCGCGGAGGAAGAGCGAGGACACTTCATCTTACTCCTGTCACAGCTAATGACATCACATGGGACAAATCAGGTCTTAATTTAGCGTCTTTCACACCCTTACCCGGGGGACGGAGGAGGAAAAGGTAACAGGAGCTCCATCAACGTCATGTCACTAAATGTTAATTATCCAGAGCTGCTTAAGAGGTTATGTTTTCACCCCCGTTCGTTAGTTACGAGAAAACTGTTGGACCCATTTCCAGGAAGTCTTGAGGAAGTGGAGACCTCGGGAAGAACTTCTTAAAAACACATTTTAGTCAAGATCCAGATCAGGAGGTTGGTTCCAGGAATAGTTTTTATCTTGTATTCAAGGTTAAACCAACGGTAATGGAGGCGAATAAAACGTTTGCTTCCTGTGGCGAGGTAAGAAGGAGGAGCGATGAAGTGTCATGAAGCCGAAGGATCTGCAGGTTCACCAAGAGTCCGCAGAGACTCGGCCCGCTGGCCCGGCCTGAGCCAAGATAACTGGAGGTAATCAGATCCGAACCCACTTGAGGATTCAGGATGACGGGTGTCAACGTCTGTGGCTTCAGATCAGAGTCAGTAAGAGTCTGGCAGGTTCACAGCTTCACAGGTTTTTAAGGTTTTTAAGGGGGACTCTCTATTTTGTTATTTAAAAAACACAATTTATAATCTTTAAAACCCATCCAAACATAAGTGCAATATTTATTTATTTTTTCTATATTTTTAGAACGTTTGTAATAGACTTTTTAATTTAATTAATTTGAATTCAGTTGTTCTTATTCCTCTACCAGAATGAAGCAGCTTGTTGATTCAGCCGTCTGAGGCAAACCTCAAACAACATTACCTCTCTCTCTCTCTCTCTCTCTCCATCAATGCCATGTGCTACCATTAAAAATGCAGGCATGAAATGTATTGTGCCGGTGAAACGAGGAGGGCTCCGACATGTCTAGCTATCGGTTACCACGGCAACAGTCTGACCTTTTCCCCGGTCTCTGAGCAGACGGACGGAGATTAGACGAGATTCTCAAACCGTGAAGATTTCCTGAGAGACACGTGTTCACACAGCTCGTGTCCACCTCTGTCCCCGTCCTCTGTTAGTCAGAGAATTCTATTTAAACCCGGAGATAAATCAGAGACACGTCTTCTCCATTAGCTCGTGGCTGACACTCTTTAATGGACGCTCACGTTTCTCTGCAGGAGTCTTATAGCAACTTATAGATCAATGAATTCAGCTTCTTTTACCGTTCAAGTCACTTTAATGCAGTTTCTGAAATCTAGAGTTTCAGAACTGGAGACTCTGCAGGATGAGATGTTCACACAGATTCATTAAAGGTTTGGTTGAAGACCTCATATCACATGAACAATATGTGCTAAATAATAATTTTCAGATTGTCACGATGAGGTAGGGTTGGTTAGGCTCGATAAATCAGGCCGTGGTATTTGAACAGTAAATCAATCAATTAGAAATCATACTGCACTCCACCGAGCTGCCATGCACTTCAATGTGTGTGACTTGTTAGCAGCTCCCCTGAGAGCCGCTGGGAAATTCAAACACCACTAGGATAAAATAATAAAGAACAAATATAAATGGTTAAATAAATAAATAAATGCCTAAACACACAATTGAATAAATAACAGGATAAATGCAGTTCGATTAAAAAGGCTTTTCCCGTATTCCCATATTCCTGCATTTATTTAATTAAGTATTTATATATCTCTACCTTTTGTACATACCTTTATTTATGTATACATATTTCTATAAAAATTTTTCCCCTTCATAATTTGTCCCTGTAAAATAAATGAGATAAAATTAAGTGAAATCTGTAAAAGCATTTGGACGTATTGTGATATTAAGGAAAGGTTGAACCCAGTGTGGCTCTGCTCAGTTTACTGGATGTTACACAGGGTGACATAGCAACCCTGTGTGTGTGTGTGTGTGTGTGTGTGTGTGTGTTGATGAAAAAAGATCGCTGCAATCTGAGCCGTGCAGTGATTGATGAGCCAGAGCATTTACAGTTCTTTAAAGGTCAGAGGTCAAACAGAAACAGTCTTAAAGTACATGATGGATCCTATCAGGTCTAAGGTTTGAACAAAGGTAGTTATGACTTTATTCCCCGAGCGCTGCACTTTAATAATTCATGCTCCCTGATTCAGAGGTGGTAATGACCAGCTATTTTAAGCACACCCCCCCCCGCCTCTGAACACCTCCAGCTCTCTCCTGATTGGCTGGACGGCCGCAACTGGCAGGAAGTGGGTGAGACAAGCGAGAGTGGAGCGGTGGATCTGCTGCAGGAAGCATCGCTCTCTCGGGCCAGAGGTGAGATAAACCCTCCGTCCGCCCCCCCCCCGAGGGCCGTTAGCCTCTTGCTAAGCACGCCGCGCCGCGCTGGGCTATTTCCAGAGGTGACTTACGCAGCCACGCGTCAGCTCTGTAAGAAGACACCGTGGATCTGACAGGACGTGGGGCTGCGGACACGCCGGCTGACGCTGCGGCCCAGGTGCTCCGCCTGCAGGCCCGAGTCCGACAGGTTTAATAAGAGACTCCGGAAAACACACAGTGCATCGGCTGAGTGCAGCAGACTGAGAGGAAGTGCCTGGCTCAAAGGCCTCTCAGCTTCTGGAAGATACATATTTGTTTTGCTTGTTGTCCAGAATCTAACTGCGGATTCAACGGAGCTAGAAAGGATCAGGCATCACATCTGGGGACAGAATCTACAGAACAACTCTCAGGCTGCTTCAGACAGACACGAGAATACAGATATCTTCCTCCCAGGCCCCGAAGTAAAACGTCTGAGAAACGTCCAAATCAGATGATGAGACAATGCAGCAGCAATGATAAAATCCCCTCGTGTGCACATTGACAAAGTTTCCAACACGAAACTGGAAGAATGCAAACGTCACAACAACAGGGGACGAAAAACGTAGACAACACACCAGCTTCCACCAGAGGCCCCTCCCCTTAGAGAGAAGGTTCTAAACCCCAGTCTGGCTCTTTGACCATGAACCTTCAGGGGTAATTTTATTAAATTAAGTTACCGACCAAGGTTTCTAAACGAATCCAACATCTATACAACTTGTCCTTTAAGCAACACTGGGCGGGAGGCAGGACGCCAGGTTTCTTATTTAGTTTGAACTGCATGCTAACGTAGAGCTACATGTCTTAGCATGTGTGATGTCGACTCATCAACCAGGCCAGAGGTTGTGTTAGCAAACGTTTCTGTATCCACACTGGAGTGAATTCAGACAGTTTTCAAATCACTCAGCCGAAAGATCCAGGAATCCGTCACCGTGACCCCGGCGACCCCGGTGACCCCGGTGACCCCGGCGCTGCACCTGCTCTCTTCCTCCTCACCTGAAACCCTCAAAGCCACATCTGCATCCAGGAATCCCCGACCGGAGCCAGAAGGATCCATGTGAAACTCTTCCCTTCCCCTCCTCCTCCTCCCCCCCACTATGACCCTCCCCCCCCCCCCCCCCCATAGGCAACAGATCCATCCTGAGTCATGCTTCGGCGTGGGACCCACCTCCAACGCCAGCTCCTCAATCTGGAACTGCTTCATGGCGCTGCGGCTCCCGTCCACGTTCTTGTGGAAGTAGATCACCATCACGTCGTACTTCTTCATGACGGACTTGTAGTTCTTGGAGCTGAGGGCGTGGACCCGGTCTTTGCCGTCGTACTCGGGGATCTCCAAGCCTTTGTCGCCCCAGGACAGGGCCCCCAAAGAGAGGAAGACCCCCAGGAACACCCAGCCCCACTTCATGGCTATGGTCACCGTGGTCAGGAGACGTCCTCTTCTCAGAGCCGTTAGTACAGATGTGGGGTCGGAGGTGGAGGAAGAACACACCTGGAGGTTTGAGGTCGTTCCTGACAGCAGCTGGTGTCGACACGGGAGCGTTAGGATCCACTTCCTGACCCCGCCGGCGAGAGAAGAGCCGCTCTGAGGGGGACCCCCTCCTTTTAAAAGAGCCACACGTGGTTAATGCTGACGCCACCGCCCACGGAAAGAGGAGGAGCCAGACACTGATCCCACTCGTCCAGGATCCACGATGGAGGGGCTGCCAATAAACCAGGGTGCACCCTGAGAGGGGGGGGGGCTCAGAGACATATCAGAGGGGTGGTAACGTGGGAGGAGTCACGCTCGGGTCACAGCTGCTGGAAGCAGTGGCTTTGAAAAGGGCCGGCGGTTGTGTCGGGTGTTCGTGGCGCTCCAGATCCCGGCTCAGTGTCCTGGAGGACAGACGCTCCGGGTGGATGGACGGACGAGAGACGCAGGAAAGAGGAGCTCCAGGATTCCATTCCCATATTAAGTTTTGCAGAGGAGCCGGACTCTCGCTAAAAATAAGGCCTGAGCGAGACGAGCGCTGTGGACAAGATGGCGTCCGTGCACGTCGGGTCAGAGGGCGTCCTGCACGGACCAGGAGTCTGAGTTCAAATTCAAAATGCATGACAGTGAAAAACATTTGGTTTTACAAAAAGTTACACTATCAGTGATAATAATATAGGATATTTCTAATCGATAATGTTTTTATGTACAGTTCATTCATAAAATGTTGACTTTATACCAGTTCTACGAGTAGTAAGGACATTTAAAGGGAAAGCTAAATATAAGACTTAAAAAACTAGAAATATTGCAAGTAAAAAGTTGTACTTTTACGTGTGTAAGGTGGAAAGACAAAAGTGAGTGATGAGGCATATTCCGTTGTCATGGAATCGGTTTACTTGTTAAATGATTTTTGTACACTTTTGAATTTGAGCCTTATTTGTTATTTCTCATGACTTTATTTGACACTGACGACTCAAATCCATCAACAGCTTTAATTTGCTCTCTGAAGGAATATTGGCTCATTTCATACGTCATTAATATGCGTGATTCTCCGGAAATACCCGCGCGTGAATTTTATTTTGAAAGAGCTGATCTTCGTGGAGGAAGGAAACATGGGATGAGGGAGAAAGAGAGATGTGAGCAGAGGAGTGAGCTCATCTCAGATATTAATTTACAACAGGGAAGGGGAGAGGGAGACTATTAATAACAGTGTGTAACATGATCCGGCCTCTGCTCTGCCAACATGGACGGTGCCACAGCCTGTGGGTGAGGGGGGGGGGGGGGGGTGTTTATGTTTCTCAACTACTTTAATTTAGCTTACATTATAAATCATGAAATAAAATCAAAACCTGTGTAAAAGGTTAATGAAGTTAAAACAAAAGTCACTATCCAAATGAAGTGCACAAGGGAGAGTTATGTGTACTTCTGGTAGTAGTAGTAGTAATATTCAACCACTACAACAAATACTAATACATTTATTTGAATACCTGTAAAAAGTGAATTTCTTTCATTTTTCATGCGTCACTGGAGAGCGACTGAAAAGCTATGAGCCACGTTTATCACTTTTTATTACAGCGACTGATTTAATAAACAGTGATGGGACTCAGCAGCAGGAAGTGACATCACAGTTCCTGTTCAGGGAGAAGCCAGCCGACAGACAGCTGCTAACATCTGTCCTCAGGGAGGAGGACACACGGGAGGATGTGTGTGACCTCCCAACTGTTGCACCTCGGAGGCAAACAGCGCCCCCCTCTGGCAGTGGCACTTACTGACCCTCAGTCTCACTACAGGACCACCTCCTCCATCTCCTCCATCTCCTCCAACTCCTCCATCTCATCGCTCCGTCACCTTCGTCTCAAACTGGATCGAGGAAGAAGAGCAGGCATCCGTGTGGCTTGTGCCGAGGTTGTTGTTGCTACGGCAACTGGAAGGTTGACTCAAACAGCGCACACACACACAGACACACACACACACACACACACTTCTCCCCACTCCATCTCACGAGGCCAAATTGAAATGAAAGTGAGTAAAGTCCGTCCATCAGTCCCAGTTATTGCATTTTTCACGTTTCATTTTTAGATTTTTCCTACACACGTTGGTCTCGTCTCTTTATTGAACCGCTGCTTCATTCAGATCTGGGTTATTACAGCTCAGACTTTATTAGGCCTCGTTGTCGGGTGTTAGTGAGATCTAAAGTCTCCACCTCAGGAGAAGCAGGCGGAGGAGACTGAAGGTGTGATGAGAAAGGAAGCTCGAGAGAGAGGAGGTCAAGAAATGAGAAAAAGGAAAAGAAAACAGGAAACGGTGTCGCTGCGACTGGTGATTAGTTTGTAATGAATGTGTTTAATAAGTGCAGGGTCATTACCGGAGATGGGGGGGGGTCTCACCACAATGAGACCACAGAGTTCCTCAGGTTTATATTTCGCTGCACATTTCTAAAACATTCTTTAACAGATATCTAAACTTGATGTTTATCAAACTGCTGTAGAAGTATCTGCTCGTAGTTGTGACACCTGGAGGAGCTGAAAGGATTCTGAAGTGTTGGAGACATTCAGCTGAAAATCAAAATTTGTTTACGTGTCAAACAAAAAGAATAAACTCTTCTAAACGTCCCTGCTTGTTGCACGACTCTCTGAGAACCCGAGGACCAGAAGTTCATCTGGAGCTGAGACCGTTTAGTTCCCGTGAGGAGACATCGATATGAAGTTGCTTAGTAACCGAGAAGACCTGACAGACTGATGGAGCTTCTGAACAGTTGGCATGTGTAGGATGTGTGTACAGTGTGTGAGTGTGTGTGTGTGAGTGTGTGTGTGTAGCCTCCATGTCTGTGGAATCTGTGAACCAAGGATGTGGAAAGAGACGGAGACGGAAAATATTCACATCTGAGACCTGGTTCAGGATTTTAACCTTTAAATCAGATTAACTATGTTTATGACCTGTACAGCATTCAGCCACCAGGGGGCAATCGAGACATTTTTGGCTTTGCTTTAGGGACCTTTAATGTCCTCCATCTTTAAACAGCCTGGTCCCTGATCTCCAGAGCACGTGTTCCACTTCCCCATCGGCCACAAAGCACATGAGCCATTTTGTGTCGTGATTAACGAGCTGCGATCCGAACTCTGCAGGTTTCTGAGCGACACTTACTGCGACGACCCTTTTAGGCCCTAATTGGAAAGTGTAATTGCGCCCTGGCTAACGGGCCGAGTGGGGGGGCGGCCTAATTAAGACCCTGCTGGTAATGGATCCAGTTACTGTCGTGTGGACGTGTGACCGCGACCAGCAGGTCTCACATGAGGGGAAACGTGGGAAATAATCAAATCAGACCAAGTCACGACTCTACACACACACAGACAGACACAGACACACACACACACACACACACACACACAGACACACACACACACACTAGGAGCAGGCTGCAGCATTTCAGGAGGAGGGCGATCAAAGACATCAAACACTCGAGTCACCCTGAGAGGTGAATAAGATGTTTGTGTCAACGTAAAAAAAGGAAAATGTGTAATATTCCTTCTTCTTGTTGCCGTGTGAGTCACAATCTGCCTCCATGTTAACAGATGGGACAGAGGCCAGAGTACATGAATTCACAAAAATAGTTTCCATCATTTAAGGGAACTCATATCACGAGTTACTTCCATATATTCACACCTGTTTAAATTTAAAATCAAGTGGTCGTTCGATTAGTCATATCAAGTATAGACAGATCATTTCAGACATGTATTAAATTTTGCTTAATACGTGATGTCTGGTTCCAAATATAAAGTTAATCAGATGACGTCATGTAAAAGCTTGACTGTACACTTATGTGTGTAAAACAAATACACAAAGCACATAAACTAGTTTTATTGAGCATTAGAAGTGTTAAGGACACTGAATGTGAGTCAAACGCAGGTTTATTGGTTTGCCCTCTACATTAATGTATGAAAGATCATAAATGACTTTGTCCTTGGAGGATTTCTGAATTCTACTGGACTTTATTCCCACTGGAGAATGAATCTTAAATTCAACACATTAGGATTTATGCTTTTAATCAACTGAGCAATTGTGTAAAATTCCTTATTGAGTGTAGTTAAGATTATTTTAGTTTATTTATGTCAACATAACTGTTAAAATCTCAGAATCTAATTATTCTTTGCCTGTGGAGCATTTACAGGTTAAACCCTGAATTAGCAGCAACACACATCCACCTGTTTTCTAATTCTAAAATATGCAACAATTTCAAAAGGGCATAATAATAATGACTATTATTTTCTATAATTGTGTCCCGAGCCCCCGGCCTGCAGTCAGAGCTCAGCCTCGGATTCCTGCTGCAAAGTCAGTGTCGTTATGCAGAAGGACGAGGACACGGGGGGGGTAAAGACAGAAGGGGGGGGGTGCTGAGCAATGATTTTAACATTCACCTCTAAGATATGATTGAGTATGAAGGTGAGAAACGTCTATAAGAGGAGGATTTAAAACTGCAAACAGGTGAGATGTCAGAATGACAAACGACAGCAGCTGGGAGGGAAGAGACGACTCAGTGAATAAAGATGGACGACGCGCAGTGGCGATTGAGGGGCGGAGCCACAGTGTCGAGGTCACGACCAATCACGAGTCAGTCCCAGCTGTCAATCAGGACGTTTCAGCCGAATACCAGATAACTAATTAACACCAAAACTTAATGAACTATTAACAGAGTGAAAAGTTTCTGAAATGACCAAAAACATCTTTGGAATATTCATTAACAAGTCTTAGATTTTCATACTTTGCTCCCTGTCCCATCTATACTGCAGCCAGCCAGCAGGGGGCGATCAAAACACTCTGGCTTCACTTTGGTTGCTCCCTCCTCTTCATCTTCAGTCTGTGGTTTGAGCTCATTGGACGCATCACGTCTACTTCCTGTTGTTGTTGTGCACTTTCTGAAAAGGAAACATCAACATGTTTAACCATCTCCTCTCACAGCACAACACGTGGAAAGTGCAGGAGATTTAATAATGTGACTCCAGTGAATAAGTGAATCCACTAAATACACTTTACCTTCTTCATCAAGATCCATGAACGAGTCCCTGGGAAATCTGTACAATGTAAAAAGAAAATACATGTCAAGTTTCATATAATTGTTTCAATAGCTTCTGTAATAAACAACAACAAATACACAGAGATGAAAACACAACTGTAAATCTTGGAGTGTGAGTTTTAAAGGATTTGAGAATAATAAACCTTCTGAATTAGATCCTAACAACATAAATCATATGCGTACTATAAATATATAAACTATAAACTTACAAGTGGTCCAGCAGAGGAAGAGAAGATCCAAGAGAAGAGAAGGACAAGCTGCAGAGTGAGGAGACAGGAAGTGAGGAGACAGGAAGTAAGGAGACAGGAAGTGAGAAGACTCAGGTGGAACTCAGCATCTCAACAGGTGGAAATCACACGGAGACCGGAAGTCAAGTCCGCAGCTGAACACCTAGGGAAAGGGGTTTCAAAATAAAACAGGAAATGGTATAGAGTTGAAAGAATCACACATAACACACACTGTGAAAATCTCAGGACAATTTACTCTTCATCATCATCATCATCATCATCATATTTATATTATAATATTCATCAAACAAAGTGCTTCATTTGGTTAAAACAGAATTGAATCATTCCAGGACGGAAGCAGATACGACGAGTGAAGAAAACCACAAAGTGATAAAACGTTTAAAATGCATCAGTGAAACCAAACCAGTGGAAGATGAGTGAGTCTAATAGAAGCTGTGATGAGGCCCATGAGGAGAGGAGGAGAGAGAATGAACAGAGCGAGAAGTCAAAGCAGCAGAACAAGAGAAGCGTTGCAGTGACTCGGCATTTTCATTGTTTCTCTTTCCAGCGACTCATCCCTCTCTCAAAGAGCACATTCACACAGCGTGACACAACTGTCCCTCTCTCTTCCTTTCTCCTCCGTCACCTCGGCTTCTATCTCTCCCTCCCTTTGTCGTTCATTTGTGGTTTTCTACTTCCTCTCTCCCTCCTTCCCTCCCTCTCTCTCCCTCCCTCTCTCTCCCTCCTTCCTCTCTTTCTCTGCAGCTGAGTCCTCGGAGATGTTTTCTTTGGGAGGACTTCCTGTCTCTGGGCCTTTCTTCTCCCCTCTGACAAACGAGCTGCAGTCTTGTGATGGGAAACAAGAACTTCCTTATTTTAGTTTGCTCGAGGGACACACACACACACACACACACACACACACACACACACACACACACACACACACACACACACACACAGGACTCAGTACATGCACTCTTGTTGAGTTTTAATGTAACCTCTCATTTAGAGACACATGTGTTTAAAGAGCTTACCTTTGTATTTCATCTAGATCCTGTTTTTCAGTCACTTCCTCAGGATGCAAACACACACACACACACACACACACACACACACACACACACACACACACACACGAGTGGCAACAACAAGGTGAATATAATGATAATAATAAAATGCAGTAATAACATCACACTTTACTTTTCCTTTACTTACAACAACAACAACCTTATACCGAAAAATGTCTGTACATGTTTTCAGAGATATTAAAAATGGCCGGGACTCCCACTGTGAGTGTTTTGTTCTCGGTGACTCGTTGCTGAGCTGATTTTCAGGAAGATGAAGATCATCCACTGACTCACACATCTCCCACTGAGCAGCTCCAGCATCTGAGCTGAAGCTGAGGAACAGGTTGTGTTCCTCACGCTTCCTTCAGCGGCTGCTGGGTTTAATTGTGTGGAATGTTGGCATGAAAACATATATTACATTGACATGGATTTGGATATACGTGGATATGCGGCTGCTTGTGTATCCGTCTGTGTGAATTTCTTGCTTTGCCAATGCAAATGACTGCTCATTAGCATACGTTAGCAACAATAATACTCATTGTTTGTGTGAAACCAGCCGGTGAGAGGATCCGATTGGTTGAGCTGCTCCCAGGTTCGGATGATAATCACATTCACTGTGTCCAGAGACATCACAGAGACTCATTGTTAGATTCCTACACATCTTAGTATCTTTAAACCTTAAAAACACTGAAGCAGTGAGTCAAACGTTGGTTCTAAATTGAACTTATTGTATGTAAGAATTCTTATTTGATTCCTTTATGTTTATTTTGTAAATGCACGTCTCATTCTATTCTCTATATTTATCTCATTTGATGTCAGGAATACACAAAAAATACTAAAAAACAATTTAGTGGCTTCACCTTTGGAGCAGTCGAGGCATCTATGGGCGGAACAAACAGAAATTCATTTTGCAGAGTATAAACGCAGCTGTATATTTATTCTAAGTAAATCAAAAGAGAAACCAGGGGTCACAGAGTTCGTCTTCATCCGGAAATTTGGTAAAAACAAAACAAACAGATATAGTTACTGTTCAATGTCCCTGTCGAGGGATGTGTTTGTGTATTTGTGTCACACAGGAAACTCTGTCCTGGCCTCAGGGTCAAACACACAACAACACAAGTCTAATTCATGTCCAGAGTTGTGAGGATCTGAAGTCACAAGTGTGTCTGAGGGAAGAGAACTCTGGCCGACCGACAATCATGAGACGCACAACAACGTTTGGGAAATTTCCCCCGACCACAAACAGAGTGCTGAACAAAGCTGGACTGAAACACAAAAAGGGAAACAGTTATTTGTAGAAGGTTTTTATAGATTTTAATTTATCTTCGACATGGCAGCTCCCTCTTGATCGCCACCTGGTGGTGGGCTGCAGTATAGCTCATAAATCCCACTGCCACCATGTAAGTGGATGGAACCAAACTGTCATTTTACTTAGTTCTTCATGACAAAACGAAGATATAATATCAAGAAGCATCAGATCAGAAAAGTGTTTCCCATCTTTTGATATATATATAATACATATAATATAATATATACATAGAGAGAATATGATTAATACTGAGGAATCTGAATCATGTGGAGCAACTTGTTTTGTCTCTGGAGGCCTCGGAGGAGAAAGTGATGAATGATTTGACTTCATCTGGGGGACCAACACCCAGTGTCTGGGTTTGTGTGTGGTGTGGTGTGTGTGTGTGTGCGTGTGTGTGTGTGTGTGTGTGTGTGTGTGTGTGTGTGTGTGTGTGTGTGTGTCTGAGGGGGTGATGGGGGGATGTTTTGGATCACGTTGTGATGGAGAAAGAGAAACAGGAGGAGGGATTTTTCGGACCGGATAACTCGGTGACATCAGCTTTCAAAAATGTGTGTGTGCAAGTGTGTAGCAGTGTGTGTGTCAGTGTGTGTGTGTGTGTGTCTGTCTGTCAGCGTCTGAGAACCAGTGGGATCAGAGCTGGAGAAGAGAGAAAGAGCTCTCACTCTGCTCTTTTTTCATTCAGGAGAACAGAGAATGATGAAATGTGATGTTTATTCTGGATGTTTGTCACAGACTCGTGTGTCTCAGTCGGACTTTATTTTATATTATTATTATATATAATAGTTTCCATCTCTCTTCTGCTCTCCAGCAGAAACACTTACATGTGTTTAAAGTGTTTTATTCTTCCTAAGGAAACTGTGTCATCTGGTAAAAGTGTCAGTTTCTTCTTCCTGCTCCCTGTTGTTTGGGATAATTAACTGTTTCATGCTCGATGCAGAATGAAGCATCCAGCTTAATGTGGTCACACTGGGAAATAAACACATGAAGATGCTGGTGAAGATCATGAATGTTCTCAATGAACTGGTTCTCTCGTCTAAATTCAAAGATCAGAAGGTCCAAAGGATGAACTGTCAACGTGGGTAAGGATTCACCTTCAATCCGCAAGTCTTTTCTTATTTGTTGTTGTTGTGTTGTCTTATTTGTTGTTGTTGTGTTGTCTTATTTGTCGTCTTTGTCGTTGGGTTTCAAACACCGTGGAATATACATGTAGGCTTTTTGGATCTGTGGTGATAAAGTGACCAATGTGTTGTACTGAATGAGTCGTTGTCCACAATAGACGATCTCTGTATGAATCAGACAGAGAGAGAGAGAGAGAGAGAGAGAGGGGGCGGGACATATAGAGGAGAAGGCGTGTCCTCGGTGGATCAGTCTCTCTCACTCAGCATCGAACAGTGGCTCAGACGCAGAGGAACCTTCTCATGTCTCTGAGGTTCTCCTCCTGTCCTCCTCCTCCTAGTGTCTCCTCCTCCTGGTTCCTCCTGGTTCCTCCTGGTTCCTCCTGGTTCCTCCTGGTTCCTCCGCGGCTCCTGAGCCCGCCTCCGACCCGCCTGTGACCCCCCGGAGTCCCGCAGAGACACCAGACACCGCCCGAGTGGACTTGTCCTTCTCCTCCAGCTGAAGAACATCTCGCTCCTGCAGGAAGAGCTGCTTCCTGTCTGCGTGACGCCCGGAGGACACGCACGCTCCCGCACCTCCGTCTGTAGAAGCTTCACTCCACTGCGCTCAGGGTGAGTCCATCTTCTCCTCCTTCTCCTCCTTCTCCTCCTTCTCCTCCTTCTCCTCCTTCTCCTCCTCCTTCTTCTCTTCTCCTCCTCCTCCTCTCCGTCTCCTCTTCTCCTCCTCCTCCTCCTTCTCCTCCTTCTCCTCCTCCTTCTCTCCTCTTCTCCTCCTTCTCCTCTTCTCCTCCTTCTCCTCCTCCTTCTCCTCTTCTCCTCTTCTCCTCCTCTCCTTCTCCTCTTCTCCTTCTCCTCCTCCTCCTCCTCCATCTCTCCTCCCTCTCCTCCTTCTCCTCCTTCTCCTCTTCTCCATCTCTCCTCCACCTTCCCCTCCTCCTCCTTCTCCTCCTCTTTCTCGTCCTACTCCTCCCCTTTCTCATATTCTCCTCCTTCTCCTCTTCTCCTTCTCCATCTCTCCTCCTCTTCCTCTTTCTCCTCTTCTCCTCCTCCTCCTCCTCCACCTTCTCCTCCTCTTCTCCTTCTCCATCTCTCCTTCTCCTCCTCCTCCTCCTCCTCCTCTTCTCCTCCTCCTCCTTCTTCTCCTCTTTTCCTCCTTCTCCTTCCAATCCTCCTCTTCCTCTTCCTCTTCTCCTCCTCTTCTCCTCTTCCTACTCCTTCTCCTCCTCCTCCTCCTCCTCCTCCTCCTCCTCCTCCTCCTCTTCCTCCTTCTCCTCCTCCTCCTCCTCCTCTCCTCTTCTCCTCCTCCTGGGCGGTTGTTTCTTTAAGGGCTGTAGTTCATTAACTGTGAATCAACCTCTTTCCATTCATGGATATGGATTCTCTCCGTCCTCGCGTTCCGTCACACAGGGTCATACAGATTATGAAATATTGTTTTTCATGGTTATTTTTTTTTGGGGGGGGGGGGGGGGTGAAAAGTGAAAATGGGGCGTTAAGTTCAGGAAGGAAAACTTACAAGTGCGTAAAACATCTGAAAGGAGACATCTGTGAGAATGGGAGAGCAGAGTTTTCCTTTAATGATTTGGTTGAAGTGTGTGAATCTGTCTTTTTGCATTGGTAACATGCTGTGTGTTCAAGGGTGTGTGTGTGTGTGTGTGTGTGTGTGTGTGTGTGTGTGTGTGTGTGTGTGTGTCTCAGCCTTGAACTTGAACAGTCCCAGTGGCAAGTTGGTAAATTTCCCATTTCTCACGAAGGCCTTTAACTCACCATTGATTAGGGCTAATTGGATTTAGTGTTGCTGAGGCCATTCATGTGTCTGATGTGCTTTTCAATACCTCACAGACAATAATACACACAACAAATCAAATGACTTGATTTTTTAAATATTGTTATAGCTGCTCCAATTTAATTATAACAACTTAATGTATAATATATTATGACATAATCTTAGGTTAGTTTCCTTCTATATTAAAATCACTTTTTTGGACATGATAACTTTATAAATTCAAACTCTAAACTCACACATTTCATTCAATGGCAACACAAAGACCTGCTGACCCACTGTGAGTGTGTGTCTGTGTGTGTGTCTGTGTGAATGGAGAAAGGGGGGGGGTCTTTTATGAATGGATGTGTCTGGCTGGCCACCACTGACTGTTCCAGGAGCAGTGGGGGGGGGGGATTTTTCACCTATTGTCTCTGTGTTGTCGTATATTTTATCCCTTCATTGTGTCTCTGACGTTTTCCTACAATACTGTTGTTGGATATTTTGTGTTGGGAAATGTCTGGAGCTTCAGTGCGTGTCTGACAGCAGCTCTACAGTTGTCGTATAGCGTTCTTTAACTTATGGTTATGTTCATGTTAATCAATGCATCTTGACCCTGGCACACACACACACACACACACACAGACACACACAGGAGCGTGTGACTGTTGCTTAGCGCGACAGCTGTCGGTCCATTTCCTGTGCGGTTGGATTCCTGTCATATCTCTGCACTGTGTGTTTTTTTTACAAGCTGTTAAAATCAACCACAGCAGAGAGACAGTCGCTTTTTATTTTATTAAATCCAGACGGGAAAGTGTTGAGTGAAGATATTTCACTTCTTTAAAATGTCTCTTGTGGTTTTAAGGACGAAAATGAGATTTGTGTGACGATGCGAGTGAGCGTCACACTCCCTCGACCAATCAGGAGTCGTTTTCAGCTGCTATAACTGTTTTTATCTACACTTGAACAGTTGTTATGAGTTTATTAATTTGGTCCGTGTCCCTTCCACTAACAAGGAGGAGGCGGGGCTTACGACTCTCCCACCAGATGCGGGTTTAGATTTTTTGGCTTCACTTTTGGGAGCTGTCATGTCGTCCATCTTGGTTTCACAGTCCAGTAGGACGCTAGGGGTTACAAGTGTGTGTGTCTGTGTGTGTCTGTGTGTGTCTGTGTGTGTCTGTGTGTGTCTGTGTGTGTCTGTGTGTGTCTGTGTGTGTCTGTGTGTGTCTGTGTGTGTCTGTGTGTGTCTGTGTGTGTCTGTGTGTGTGTGCCTTGACTCAGCTGTTTGGGAGCCGGCCTCCTCTCCTCTGTGACTCATATCGATCAGTCTTCTCGGGGGGAAAGAAACAACAACCTGGCCACGCAGCAGAACAGTGCCTCCTCTCTCAGGTTCACTTCCTCTCTGTGTGTATCGGTGGTGTCGGTTGCCCCCCCCCCCCCCCCACCCTTGCTGCCAGGGGAATGTCTGTGGCTGAATGTTTTTCAGCCGATGAGTCAAACACAGTTTCCAGGAGGATCAGTGTTAATCTGGTGGAACATGAAACGATCAAAACAACAACAACCACAAACAACAAGAATGTGAAACTCATGCATTAACCTCAGTTCACCCGAAGTGAAGCTTCTGGTCTGAAGCTTCGGTCCATGAGGAATTCAAAACCTCCTGATGACTCATCACCAGCATCTGATCCACTTCCTCTCTCCTCCCTTTCACTTTCACTCATCAACTCTCTCAATAAACAAGTCTCAGCTTCACCCGAAGAGAATGATGCCAAAATATCCGTCATGTGGGCACCGCCATCTTGTTCTGGTGATGTCATCCCACCCGTGCCCTCCCCTCGACCAATCACGAGACAGTGTCAGATGTGGTTCATGACTTTTCAACCTAATTAGGAACATGAACATTCGGACGAATATCCGATAAGAACCAAATCAGATCAGCAGGTTGACTCATTCAAGCGGCTTTTCAATACCAACACTGTGTGAAATAAATAAATAAAACCTGAGAAGTGTTTTCCATTAGCCGGTTGAAAACAACAGAGCACGTGTTAAAAAAAATACTTTGAATGCCCGGATGCATTTGAGCTTCCAAGAAATCTAAGTGGACTGAAGGTTTATCAAAGCTTTGATATGAAGAGAGACTTGGATTTAGCTTGTTGTGACTTCTAAGTTCAGTTTCGACTCAAATTAACCATCATTGGCATCGTTTAACGAGGTCTCATGAAGAATCCGGCGGCTCCGACAACAAACCGTGTCGGCACAGAAGACTTGGTGATTAGAATCACATCAGTCTGAAGACAGCTCAGAGGGACCAGATCTGTGCCCGTCAGACGATCTCTTGTTTCCGATCTCTTGTTTCCGATCTCTCCCGCTGCCGAGCGTCTGTTTGCTTTCACCGTGTGAGAGTTCGCTGCTCGCTCAGGAAGCTCGGAGCTCGGGGACGCTGTCATCAGGCCGCGTTACATCACCGCCTGGAATCTGCTCCGCGGCTGCTCGCTTGCATTGTTCAGCCCCGCTGCCACTCGCTTTCCTCAGCTCTGTTCTCGGTTTCCATTTACAGATTGACCCCCTGCTGGGGCAGATGCTGCTTCCTATCTCAACAGGAGAGTTTGTCACAGTTTTGGACTTCAGGAAAGCAATAGAAAAGACTTAGAAAGAAGAGTTAATTGGAAACCAACCATTGGTCATTGCAATTTGCCTTAACGTACGGAAAGAGATGTGTTTTTTTCAGCAATTACATCCACTAGAGGGCAGTGCAGAGCCGAGAGTTTCTGACAACAACAAATGTGTTGACGCCGGAGGAGGTTGTGACTCTAGTTTCTAAACAAGTTGCAAAGTCACGCCGCAAAAAGTTCTGCCATCGTTGAAATGACTTCATCTGTGAGCTTTCAGAAGTCGTGCACACACGCAGACGACAGAAGTCTGTTCACGCATCGTATATTTAGCATAAATGAGAGTCGAGTCATTAAAACGATGCAGGACATGAAGACATCTCTGCAGCTCCTCTCAGGACTCGGGTTTGGTTTTCCAGCCACGTTTCAGTTTCCTCTCACGGCTTTCATCTGTTTCCAGACATAACAGGCAGCTGATTTCAGAGAAAGAAGAGAAGCTCTGGAAACACACAGAACACTTTACCTTCCTGGAATTAAACCAGCACAGTGGAGCTTTTCACAGTGAAACCAGATAAGTGCCTCAAGTGAAAGGAACGACAAAAAATAAAAGTGAAAGAAAGATAAACCCCAGACGTATGTTTATGCTGCTAAATGCTTGTTGCATGCATCAATGGGCAAGTGAGGGGATAATCAGGTTTTAATGAGGGAAACGATCGATTACTGGGACCGGAGTTTGTCTTTCACACAGCGGGAGGTTTTCACAGCAGCAACTAATCCTCTGCATTATTCAGGTGCGAGGTGGAGCAGCAGCAAACAGGCCAGCTCCACACAGACACACACAAACTGCACGGATTCAGGTGCAGCTTCCACTCTCTGAACTGTAAACCAGGCAGAAGGTCACCGGGGTCACCGGGGTCACCGGGGTCACAGGAAGAGAAGCAGGCCGGAGCGGGTCTGGGGCCGGGAGTGAAACCAGCACCCGGAGCCAAGCTCTCTCCGCCTCCGCCGATTTTAAAAATGTCTAGCGCAAAAAAAACACACAGTCTACTGTGTTCTGCTGGAAGCTCCCAAACAGGAAGTGATGCCTTAAAGGGGAAGTCCGCATTTCCACTTGCATCACCGGTTCTAATCTGGTTCTCTTCCCTTGCCGGGAAGAGAACCACAACAATCTTCTACAGATTGTTCTATCGGGTGTGTTTTCTGATTTATATCCTGCAGCAGCCTGCAGTGAATTCACATGCTGCTTATTAAGCAGGATGGTTATGTTGATATAAACCATGTACAGTTACTCAGAGGAGAAATCTATCAGGATTTACACCTGAAGATTACCTTGAGACAGTGTTTGCATAACTGAAGCATGTGCAATGATTTACTTTAGGTTAAGCCTTTTCCCTCACAGGCTGCAGCCACATGGACACACACACACATGCACACACAGACACACACATGCAAACACAGAAATCTAAATCCCTGCAGCCGCTGCTGGGCTGCGTGGTCGGTCGGTTGCTGTGCTACAACGAGCGACGCCTACACGAGCAGAAACACACTTTCCAACTGTCTCCTCCACTTCTGATGCTGTTTGTCTGTTTCTACCACATCGCTCCCCGGTGTAGTTGCATCCATGCAAATGCTGTGTTGTGCGACTTTTGTCGGGTTATGTGTGAACCTGGGGTGATTGTGTTGATTGTTACGGATGGATTGAGGGTGCACAACAACACACAGCTGCGGTGTTTCATAAGCTCAATATTTCTGTGTTTCACTGAGGCCGGAATTATGGATGAAATGATTTACACACACACACACACACACACACACACACACACACGTACACACACACACACACACACACACACACACACACACACACACACACACACACACACACATGCAGTACAACTAAGCCTCCACAGACGGGCAGAGCCAAACAAACAGCATGGTGCCGATGTACTGAGGCACACACATGCTCAGTTATACATGCACATATACACACACACACACACACACACACACACACACACACACACACACACACACAGACACACAGACACACACGCTTCGATTTAGGCCGTGTGCATAATCTACTCTGCTGGCCGACTCCAGATGAAACGCCCCAGTGGGTCTGATTGGATTTGATAAGGGTTGATTCGATTGAAGCAGGAGGGGGGGGGGGGGGGCAGGTGTGTACAGTGTGTGTGTGTCTGTGTGTGTGCGTTTGTGTGTGTACTGTCAAGGGGTCTGTTTTTGCCGCTCTCTCTCTCTCACATTCGTTTTAATCATCAAATTGACTGTGAAAAACTCCCAGCATGCAACAGTTTTTTCATTTCATCATCTAATTTGTCTTAAACTAGATTCTAAACTGTTGTGCTGTGTGTTGTGTGTGTGTGTGTTTGTGTGTGTGTGTGTGTGCATGACACACGTGTAACTTTTTGTTGTTGTTGTCGTGTCACAGACGAGCGCTCAGCCCGTCGGGGGGGTGGAGAAGCTGGCAGCGCCCGTCGGGGGGGTCTGGTGTGTTTGTGCTTCTTCAGCTGCTCTTTGGATGATGACGGATCTGTGAGTGTGTGTGTGTGTGTGTGTGTGTGTGTGTGTGTGTGTGTGTGTGTGTGTGTGTGTGTGTCTGTCTGTGTGTGTGTGTGTGTGTGTGTGTGTGTGTGTGTGTGTGTGTGTGTGTGTGTGTGTGTGTGTGTGTGTGTGATGAAGAAGCCTGGGGCGTGGGTGGGAGGTACAGGTCTGTAACAGTTGCGTTGATGACACACACTCTTGTTGTGTTGAGGTGATTCAAATCTGCCGTCATGTTTATTTTCAATGCCAAATATTTTTCGGGACCAAATGTTGTTTTTCTCCAACGTAAAAATCATAAAAGATTTTTTCTAACATTTGAAGAATCTCGAGCTAAAGAAAAGTAATAACTTCTGTAACGTTATAAATCGCTCCGTCAATTTCCTTACATAACATTGAGCTCAGATTCGCCTCCATCCCTTTCTCCACTCTGTGTGTGTCTGTGTGTGTGTGTGTGTGTCTCTGTGTGTGTGTGTTTGTGTGTGTGAGCTCAGGAGTGTGTGTGTGTTCCTGTGTGTGT